>NC_052074.1:56758104-57058104 GCF_015852505.1 Tachyglossus aculeatus | reverse complement strand
ACAGTGCTCTGCACATAGTAAGCGCTTAACAAATGCCATTATTATTATTATTATTATTAAATCAATGAAAATCACTTCAGCTTGTACTAACCCCACACGGGAAACATAGTTCTAGAATCTGGGATGGGTTAGCAACTGCTTTTATCTCTTGATCGAACTGAAATGCATTTTGTGCTAGGATCTCCTAGAGTGTAAAATTTGAAATAAATTGTACTGTGTAATCTGCAGGTGATTTATTTCAAAATAAGATTGTTTAGATTCCGCAGTCACAGTGTAACCTTAGAATCAAAATGTGTTACCTCGAGAAACCGTTTACCAAGTGCAGACCTTTTCGGGAGCATTATACTGTGAGGGGTAACCTTTTCCTGTCTTGAGGTTTTGCATCTGCTTGGGCATGTTTCTTCCATCATTTGCTAAGTTTAACATGCTCAAACCAGGAGTTATTTCTTATTAATGTAAGTTTAAAATGTAATAGAAAATAAATTGGTCTTTTAGAGAAGAAGGCAAGGAAATTGGCATCTAAAAATAAGCAAGTCAAATTAAGACATAAAATCCTGAAGGAAAAAAGGAGTTGGGCACAATTGCCTGTTAGTAAGAAATGTATAGGGGTGCAAGGAAATAGTTCTCATTCTTTGTTATGTTGCAGGTCCATTAAATGACCAGATTATCTCAGGCCAAACTGGGACATAGGGCTATGAATCTGCCCAGAAGAAGGAAGGTAGGAATAAAAGGACAGGAAAGAGAGATCAAAAGGGAAACAATGGGAGTTCATGTGATTTTTCAGCTGGCCTGTCCCTTGTCCAATTTCAGTTTGGCCCCAGAAATATTTGTCTAGTTTTGGTTTTTTTCCGATGTCCAGCAACTGTAGAAGATAGGCATATTAGAGAAGCAGCGTGGCTCAGTGGAAAGAGCCCGGGCTTTGGAGTCAGAGGTCATGGGTTTGAATCCCGGCTCCGCCACATGTCTGTGTGACCTTGGGCAAGTCACTTAACTTCTCTGAGCCTCAGTTACCTCATCTGTAAAATGGGGATGAAGACTGTGAGCCCCCCTGTGGGACAACCTGATCACCTCGTAACCTCCCCAGTGCTTTGAACAGTGCTTTGCACATAGTAAGCGCTTAACAAATGCCATTATTATTATTATTATATTCTGTCAGCGACCCTTTTTGGATGTGTATTTATGATAGCCTCACTTGTGCCTCAAGAGCCGGTGACATCTTATTGGTTTTGAAACAAAAAACTCATATCACGGAGGTACGGAAATATAAACATTATCATTCCCCCAGGACAAGTAAACACTAGCTCTCATTTTTGATATTTTTAATAATTATTTAAATGAGAATGCGGTGGTCAACCAAGAAGTTCCGAGAATTCTTTAATGCTGTCTGGACTGTAAGCTTAGTCTACCTGTAGACTGTAAGCTCGGTGTGGGAAGGGAATGTGTCCACCAACTCTATATTGTGCTCTTCCAAGCACTACAATGCAGTGCACACATTAAGCTCTCAGTAAGTCTGATTGATTGATTGCCGTCAGTGGCCACCCTAACGCAGAGAGCAGGAGATGGAGGAGGAAGAGATAAAAAGAAATTTAAAAAAGCAGTGTGGCCTAGTAAGAAGAACATGGGCCAGGGAATCAGGAGACGTGATTTCTCATCCCAGCTCTGCCATTTGCCTGCCGTGACACCTTGAGAATTCTCTGTGCCTCAGTTTTCTGCAAAATGGGAGTTCAGTATCTCTTCTCCCTTCCACTGTTTTCTCCATGTGGGACCTGATTATCTTGTTTATACCTCAGTGCCTGGCACATAGTAAGTGCTTAATAAATACCACAATTACCATTGTTGCTATTATCTGTAAAGTGAGAATTAAATATGTGTGTCCCCCCGTGCGCCCCCAGACCATGAGCCCCACGTGAGACAGGGACTGTGTCCAGCCTGATAATCTTGTCTCTACTCCAGCACCTAGCATAGTGCTTAGCACTGAGCACATAACAAATAATAACAATAATGATGGTATTTGTTAAGCACTTAATATGTGGCATCATCATCATCGTATTTATTGAGCGCTTACTGTGTGCAGAGCACTGTACTAAGCACTTGGGAAGTACAAGTTGGCAACATATAGAGACAGTCCCTACCCAACAGTGGGCTCACAGTCTAAAAGGGGGAGACAGAGAACAAAACCAAACATACTAACAAAATAAAATAAATAGAATAGATATGTTCAAGTAAAATAAATAAATAAATAGAGTAACAAATATGTACAAACATATGTACATATAAACAGGTTCTGGGGGGAAGGGAAGGAGGTAAGATGGAGGGGATGGAGAGGGGGACGAGGGGGAGAGGAAGGAAGGGGCTCAGTACTGTTGTAAACGCTGGGGCAGATACAAGGTAATCAGGTTATTCCACATGGGGCTCAGTCTTAATCCCCATTTTACAGATGAGGTAACTGAGGCCCAGAGAAGTGAAGTGACTTGCCCAAGGTCATACAGCTAAATGGCAGAGCTGGGATAACAGCCCATGACCTATCCACTACACCATGCTGTTTCTCTAGGTACTGGAATTGTAGGACCCCTCTTTTTCCTTCCCCTCAGCTGTGCATCCTGAGCAGCCACCCTACTGCTACATGCCGGGCCCCACCACCACAGGAATGGTAGGGAGGAGGCAGATGGGGGAAGTGGACCATGTAAAAAACCCTTTCTGCCCATTGACCGCAGCAGAGTGGCAAGAATCAGGACCAGAGGAAGCGGTGGAAGGGGCATAAGCAAAGCCATCTCCCTGGTTTCCATAAAGCATCAGTGGCAGGAAATCCCATTTCCCAAGCACTTCTAGGGACACACTCCTCCGCCAGTTCCGTGCCACCTGGGCTACTTGTGTGACATCCTCAGGACAGGAGTGTCACCTGTGCTCATGTTCTCTTGCTCCAAGCCCCACTCCACCTTGGAAATGGCTCTAGGAGAAGATGAATACAGAGGCCACCACCTCCTCCTCCTCCAGCTCCCACCCCTCCTTTCTGGGACTGGTGGGAATCAAGAGCAAGAATCCCACTGAGGAAGTGGCCAAGGTTGCACTTCTCACTTCCTGCTGTAAATTACTCCTCCTTGCATCAAATCTACCTTTGTCACCAACTCCTTGGAATCCTCCCTCCTTCCCCCACGGTGGTCCTGCCATGGATGGAACGACTAATCTTTAAAGTATCACCCAAATGCAATTTTAACAGTGAAATTGGAACTGGTAAATAAGAAGCCTAGAAAAATGACTTTCTTATTCATTGATCCTGTTGAGAATTTATAGCATGAGAAATAGCAGGTGGAAAGATGACTGTTGGAGGGAATGTTGAGAAATTGATCATTGCTGTTACCCTAATGAGAGTACTCTGTGCTGCTTAAGCAGTATACTTGCCTTTGACTACCAGGAATCAATGTCTCAGTCGTCAGGTCAGCAGCCGCTGTCTTAAATCACAATTCAGGGAACTCGGATGAGGGGCCAGGTAACAAGTTTACTGCCAGAAAGTGAGGCCGCAATGAACCTTTAAATATTATGGTACTTGTTAAGTCCTTACTGTGTACTAATCAGTAGTGTACCAAAGGCTGGAGTGGATACAAGCTAATCAGGTTGGACACAGTGCTTGGCTGGAGCCAAGGCTCTCAGGGTTTAGGAATAACATGAATTAGGGAAAGGGAAGCAAAACTGTGGGCACATCTACACAATTTATCCCTGGAGCATTAAACATTGTGTTGTGAAAGGAGGTAAGAAAGAACCTGCCATTCAGTGCTGCTGGTTGTGTGGTTGGTGCGTGTTACATAACAAAGGTAATTATGCTCCTACTGATTGCCCCTGAACTTATACCTTCCTTTAATGAAGTTGTGCTATGGTTGCTAATGCACCTTATTACATACAGATAGATAAGCCTCTCCTTTTTCTAGCAGTGGTGAGCCTTTCAAAACCCTGGGCAAATATTTCAGCCGGCTCTTCTTTTAAATGGCACAAGATGCCATTTTGTAGTGACGTGCATTCATCGCTCATTATCTTCCTACTGATATTTTTTCCTTGAGCCAGCAAGAAATTTTTTTTCGTGGGGGGGGGAGGAGGAGGAGGAGAGAGTTGAATACTGTTCTTAAATACTGTTGCTGGCTTCTCATTGGTTAACTGCTTTCTTAATGTGGCCAGTCTAATTCAGCCTTCTCTGTTAAATCCCTCCTTCCCCTCCGCCCCGTTCTTCTGCTAGCAGGGTGTCTGTTGCTAGAAACCGATTACATGCAGTATGTGGGCATCTTTCATTCAAAATGGACAGCAGTATATTGAATAGGCAGGAGAGGTTTTAGGAATGCATTATCTGACTCGATCACATGGCTTTTTTTGAACGGGTTGACGGGAGATGCTGAGGTTTCTGCATGCTAGGATCGACTTTTTCTTTCAGTTCTGATTCCCAAGTTTTTTTTTTTCCAGAAGCTTAAAAATAGCTTAAAGAAGCAAGAAGAATTTGTCTAGTTGAGCCGACCTCGTTTTCAGAAGTGCACCATCACCCACCACTTCCTTGTGATGTTTCTGTGCAGCTCCTGCTAGGTTAGGAGGCCGAATTGCTAAAATGCTGGTTTTTATTTGTTAAATTCAGTTCACCGACAGACAGATCCAATTTTGGCAGTTATTTCTTTCCTGTGCATTCCAAAATGCCATCCAAAGAGTCATGGTCAGGGAGGAAAGCTTATAGATCTACAGTTCACAAATCCAGACAAGAGAGCCGTCAGCAAGATTTATTGATAGCAGCCTTGGGAATGAAACTGGGCTCTCGAAAGTCATCCGTGACAATTTGGCAACCTCTTAAACTCTTTGCTTATTCGCAGTTGACATCACTCGTTAGAAGAGCAACTCTGAAAGAAAATGAGCAAATTCCAAAGTACGAAAAGGTTCATAATTTCAAGGTAAGACTTTTTTTTGATCATTTTTAACCCCTTCCTGCAAGAGAAAATGTTTTACCGCTTGTAGGTTAATTGTCGAAGAGGTAGCTGCTTGGAGAGTTTAAAAGAATGACTAAGCTAAAATATTCCTGCTACTTAAGGAAATGAGGTTTGGGTAAAGATTTTCTTTCTAAAAACTAGGGACTGTTATTTATCCAAAATTTTGCACAAGGGCATTTTATGAGCTGCTTCTTTAGAAGGTAATTGAAGGTATGTGAATTTCAGCATTAAGGCTTGAACTGGAAGCTGTCTTTGCATTCCAGTTGAGTTTAATTTTTATTGTGGGACAGAGACGTCTGTAGACTTCTGTTCGATCTCTGATTAGAAGATTAGCTAGATCTTATCTCAGTTCATCCCTGGTAAATAGCTTTGGATATAAAAAGCATGTGCCATAGCATCTGGATTGAGCAGATGGCCTGCATTTTGCTTAGTTTCTGGCTTTTCTCATGTGTTAATGAATTGACCGTGATGAAAAGAGTATGGATTACCATGGGACTATTCAGGCTGGTGACAGTGGCAGCTACTCTTCATTTTCATGTCATTTGCTTTCACTTTTTTATGAAGCTTTTAATAATTGTTTTTTCTCTGGTTCTTATCCCTTGTTCTGTACTTCAGTCTGTCTTCCTTCAGACTAATAAACGTCTGACTCAGCCCGAGCCTGGATGTCCATAACTTGATATCAGTCCTGCACCCAAATTCTGCAAACCTGCAATAATGTTCACAGCTGTTTAATAGTTACACACGTCACTCTTTTTAAGGGGGTTACACCTCGGTGGTTACACAACTTCATATTGAAAGTACTTGTAGCAGTAATTTTCATGTTCGAAACAAAATATCTTCAGTTTCTGCGGGAAGAAAATTGAACAGTGGTATAAGCTAATGCAACTCTGATCTGCCGGTATGCCTTTCATTGCATTTTGTGTCAGTTAACATGTATTTTATTCACCGATAAACCCCTAAAGCGTCTGCTGCTGCCATAGTGGAGAAACACTGCACTTAAGAGGACGTTTACATTTGACAAAAAAGAAGTAGGCCCTGTTTTTAAGGAGGCATATCCCCACAGCTAAGAATTCATGCCTCTCTGAATTGCACAGATACTGTTCATAGTAAATGCAGCAGTGATTCAGAGGATGTAAGTGGCTAGGAATGGAGGGGTATGAGTTTTAATCCCGGGTTGGCTTCATTCCCTTTTTTATGGGGCAAATCACGATAGTTACCAACTGGATTTTCTCATCTGTTTAATGGAGATAACAATGCTAATGGGCCTCATGGAGTTTTTAATAAAGGAAGAGTAAAAAGAAACTGCAGTGAAAAGCTCTGTACATGTGATAATTTGGATTTTTCCCAAGCTGACGTATTTGCCCCGATTTTTGAAGCATCGGCAGCGTCTGAAATGCAGCCCCCACAGGCACTCATACTAATCTGCTTTTCCTCCTGAAACTTAAAGCAGAGAGTCATTGCTCAATCCTATTCATCACATACTTTCTCTTCATTTCCGATGATGAATTTTCTAGTTTTGATCCCCATTGCTCTGAAGCCTAAAATAACTTCTCCCTCGGATACTTTATTTTAGTTGGCCAGCTGAGCTACTTTTTGGTTTTAACTAAAAACCTGGATTTACGTGAGGGAATTCTGTCAAGCCAGGGAATGTTAACGAAAACTGAATTATGACTTCACCTCACACTGAAACTTTCTAATTAATGCACTAAAGCCTAATTTCACCCATTTGCTGTAGTCACTGCCTGGTAGCAAGGCACTTTGTGCAGAACATTAACTCTTTCAGACCAGTAAAGGATTATTTAGTGCATTCCTGCTGACATATTGCGTACACATACTGCTGCAATGCACTAAAAAGTCCCCTGGTGATTTGAAAAAGTTAATGTTCCTCCTAAACTGCCTTAGTTATTTCCAGAGGATCACTTTAGACCCTGTGAACAGTGGGATAATTAAATGGAAAACTTCTTCCCTAATTTGGACTGCTTCCTTTTTCATCTTTTAAAAAAAGAGAGGGGTTGGATGTTGGAAGCAAGGTGTAGGACTCTCTGAAGAGGGTGGTTGTCAAGGGTATTAGTGCATTCCTTGTGACTTTTCCTTTAAAAAATGCATCTTCTCATTGAGAATTTGGACTTGGTTGATGGATTGGGGGATTTTTTTGAAAATGCTTCTTGAGCTCCAGAAATATTTGTTGATGGGGTTTGGGGCAAGGGGCATCACTAAGCCACCCAGATTTCCCCATATTAAAGTAAAAAATGAAGGTCATCATTTCAGCCTATGCAGCTAAGTACAAAGTTTTTTTAATGTTTCTATTTTTTTGATTCCTGATCATTTTCCACAAGGGTATTAACCCCTGAGTCCTGGCCCTAGGCCATTTTCAGTCTGGATCAGATTGCATTCTGCCTATCCCACTGCTCTTTGTGGTTTCAGTGAAATCTGGGAGTTTTTTTGAATTGTCCTTTTATGTAATGCTGCTGATTAGTGTTGCTGAATTACCAAGATCCTTTCCAGGGGCAGAACAGAGGACAAGGTGCTTTGCCTATGTAATTTGCATCCTTGATAAAAAAAAAAAATTACTGGGCATCAGTATATTCTTGAATCTACCACAACCATCTACATAAAAAGAAAGAGGTAGTTTTACTTTTCAGTTTGTACGTTTATTGGTATTTTACATCTGACTTCTATTGGATATGCTGTTAGAATTCCATTGGATAATTTTTCCTTTTTTGGTCTTTGCTGATTCCAAGAGCTGGTCAGCCCCAGACATACATACAAATCACTGTATCACGGTTCTAGATTGTAAATGGATTATGAAGCATCTATTTAATGCTATGAGCTCTTTAAAGATAGGGCTAGGTGGACTCTGTAATAACCGTAGTTGTTGCTATATAAAAAAGGGTGATTTCACATTTCCATTTGAGTTAATTTGGCATCAGCTCTTCCTACAAAATTACAGCACTGTGACTCTTCCTTTCAAAAATTGGCCCCTCTGGAAAGCTGCATTTCTTGGGCCTAAGGAATGATGTAGGATGGCCATTTAAAAATCATTGGTACCCTTGAAAAATCTTGAATGCTTATGGGAAGTTGAGAACTCATTTAGTGGGTTGGTTGTTTCTATAAACCACCTCGCCGCATTCTGTAAGAACAGTTACATTTTTCTGCACCACAGAAGCCCCACCAAATTTTCACCATCTGTTGGAATTTCTCTGTTCTGTAGAAGTTGACCTCGTGAAGGTTTTCTTGTTCAGTATAATATGTTTAATTCTGACAATAGTCAGTAGGGGTTATACCATGTTAATAGCAAATAACAATAAATGGAGAAGACAACCACGATTTGGAACCATCAGTGAAATTTAGAGCAATCATTTTGGAAATTTGCAATAATGAGATAATGATGGAATCTCCCATCAGGAACGACAGATGAGCCTCAGAATTGTTCACTGGTAGGAAGATGCCAAGAGGATGACAGTATGAGACAAGCAAAAGAAGAGGAAGAGCCAGAGACAGACGGGGACAGGGGCTGAGCTAGGATAGAATCGGGAATCGAGGAAAGAGAAAAGAGAGACGGGAACAGAGTGATGTGGGTAGAGGAAGGGAGATGGAATCAAAAGGAGGCCGAGAATGATGTGAGGGAGGGGAGAAATGGAGATATCAGTTGAAATTAGAGACTGCAGAAAGCAGCAACCGTTCCTTCTTGGGCCACCACCACTGCCCCTGTCGTGGCCAAAAGTGAGAGTTTAGCCACTGCCCTAGTTCCATTTCTGTAAGCTGTGAGGCCATGGCTAAATCAGTAGCATGATGGATGGGAAGAGGAAAGCAGCCATAAACAATTGACAAGCAGTTAGATAATCAAGTATGTAAAAATAATAACCCTTTTTTGCTACATCATACTGTAGGCTGTGGTTCCTGGATGAAGAATCAGCTCCATGTTCAAGTAGTGTCCAGTGACTGGATTCTAATTTGATCCATCTTTGCTACAAAGCAAAGACCACTGCAGAATTATGTATTGCAAATGGGAGCTAAAATGTCTCGTGATTGTTTTGCCCAAGTGGGCCATTGATGTTGCACCTAGGAGAACTGGCACAAAAGGTAGAGTTTTCTATATGAAATTTTTAAAATACAACGGTAGAAATATTCCTATTGGAATTACTTAGTAGGGAGTACAGTCAGCTCTGGCTGTTGGAACAAGACCTTCTGCAAAAGTCAACACAAGAACCGTGCCCAGGAGATTGAAGTGTAGTAGATCTTTAGGGTGAGTATACCTTCAGGCAAAAGAAGCAGGGAAGCTCCATCTGCTAGTCCTTTAGACCACATCAAGGTAATTGTAAGTAATAAGAAGTCTTTGCAACCCCTCAGAGAGATAAGAAACCAACTTTGATATACCATTCCCGACAATCAGGTCTCTCCGTACATCATATTCATCCCAAGTCCCAGGGAATATTGGCTCTGCCAACCTTTGTACTTGGGAAATCCACTAGGTACTAATTTGCAAAAACTTTGACTCAATTAATTCTCAAGGTGACTCACAATCTCTCACCCTTCCCACCATCCAGATGCCAAAAAAAAAGTTATTTGTTCTGCATCCTTGAATTGCTGCTATGAGTTGCTTGTCAGTCAGTGGTATTTATTGAGGGCTCATTGTATGCCAAGAACTCTGCTAGATTTTTGGGAAAGAACAGTAGATTGTAGTTGGCAGACGCAAGTTCTGCCCACAAGAAGCTCACAGAGTAGTGGTTACAAGTGCACAGGGTAGTGGTTACAAGTACAAGCACTTAGTACAGTGCTCTGCACACAGTAAGCGCTCAATAAATACAATTGATTGATTGATTGATTAGTGGGGGACAGGCATTAAAAGAAATTACTGTCAGGGGAATGGGAGAGTATAATATAAAAATGTGTTTGGAAGGGCTGGGGTGGGGTGAATATTTAATTCTTAAGGGGTACAGATCCAAGTGCATAAGCAGGTAGAAGGGAGAGTGAGTAGGAAAACTGAGGGGCTAGTCAGGGAAAGCATCTTGAAGGAGGTGTCATTTTATTAGGGCTCTGAAAGTGGGAAAGAGGTGGTCTGTTGGATATCAATCAATCGTATTTATTGATCGCTTACTGTGTGCAGAGCACTGGACTAAGCGCTTGGGAAGTACAAGTTGGCAACATATAGAGACAGTCCCTACCCAACAGTGGGCTCACAGTCCAAAAGATATGAGGGGAAAGCGAGCTCCAGGAGGACATGGACAAGGGATTGGTTGGGAGGCAAGTGAGATCGAGGTGCAGGGCCTGGGTTGTATTAGGGGAGCGAGTGTGGGATGAGTCATGGTGGGAGATCTGTGAGAAATGATGGGAGGGGGCAAGCTGATTGAGTACCTTCAGGAGTTTCTGTTTGATGTGGAGGCGATGGACGGCCATTGGAGGGTTTTGAGGAGTGGGGTGTTTGCGGAGAGCGGAACAAGCCTGTGAAGAACAAGGCTCCCAGACTGAGCCCCTTCCTTCCTCTCCCCTTCGTCCCCCTCTCCATCCCCCCCATCTTACCTCCTTCCCTTCCCCACAGCACCTGTATATATGTATATATGTTTGTACATATTTATTACTCTATTTTACTTGTACATATCTAATCTATTTATTTTATTTTGTTAGTATGTTTGGTTTTGTTCTCTGTCTCCCCCTTTTAGACTGTGAGCCCACTGTTGGGTAGGGACTGTCTCCATATGTTGCCAATTTGTACTTCCCAAGCGCTTAGTACAGTGCTCTGCACATAGTAAGTGCTAATAAATAAGATTGATGATGATGATGATGATGAAGTCATGTTTTTTGGTCCCTTCCATATTGTTTTCCTAGAACATTATCATCTTCTGAAAGCATCTTGAGATGGAGCAATATGTTCTCCCAAGATTCTTTTTCCAGGGTTTCGGTCTGTGGCAGCTGCTTTGTCCGTGGTCTTGCCTTTTGTTCCCTAACCAATCTAGTCCAACCGGGATAGCAGGATCGATGTCTTCAGTGTATCTGCTGCTGTTGGTTGAGGCACTTCAGCAGTGAATCACTTGGGATTATGCCAATTTAATCTTTTCAAAGAAAACCCCTTAATTAACAACAGTGCATGCATTTTTCCCCAGCTGTTGACCTGATCTAGGTCAGTGAAACTGCAGAATTTTCCCAGTCTGTGATTTCTCTAGACGGTAAGCTTGTTATGGGCAGAGAGCATATCTGCAAATTTTGTTGTACTGTAAACAATCAATCAATCAATCAATCGTATTTATTGAGCGCTTACTGTGTGCAGAGCACTGTACTAAGTGCTTGGGAAGTACAAGCTGACAACATATAGAGACAGTCCCTACCCAACAGTGGGCTCACAGTCTAGAAGGGGGAGACAGAGAACAAAACCAACCATACTAACAAAATAAAATAAATAGAATAGATAGGTACAAGTAAAATAAATAAATAGAGTAATAAATATGTACAAACATATATACATATATACAGGTACTCTCCCAAGTGCTTAGTATGGTGCTTTGCACGTAGTAGGTGCTTAATAAATACCTTTGATTGATCTCCACCATCACAATGATTAGCTTGATGGATAACAATTTAAGTGGTGAATATAATGAGATTTGAGATGAATGAAAAATGAAATTAAACACTTAGCTAAGAGATATGTAAAACAGTATCTTGATTGGATGGATTTTTCCTGAGCCTATCATGTGTGTTTCATTTCCCCTTAAAGGTTTGCAAGTTTCAATTTAAACTTGAAAGCACCACCAAATAGATACTGAAAATCCTAATCACCTGCATTTGGGAGCAATAATGCAACTGAATCTAGGCAACAACCTGCATCTTTAGGTCTCAAAAGATAGATGTATGTAGAGTGGGTGAAACACTGAAGTGGAAATAGAGACAGACTTTACCTCTAATTCTGCCATTTAAACATTGGCTGATTTTAGATAATGGGCTTCACTTTCCCAGGAGGAAGAGTAGGCATTGAGTGTCTGAGTGCCTGTGCACTGTACTAAATGCTTGGGAAACAACAACTGAAGCAAAAGATATGTACCCTGACTACAGGGAGCTTCCACTGTAATAGGGGAAAACAGAGAAAATTTTTTACAATCAGTGGAATGAGAAGAAATTAACTGTTCAGTTGATTACACAGAGAGGCACTAGTGAGAATGCATATACCTGGGCTGAATTTTAACTGACCTCTCTGTAAAATTGGAACTATATTTTGATACAGTCCATCATGGAGATATTATGAGACTAGTTTTTTGTGAACACTTTGTACAAGTAGAGTATACAGTCAGTTAAAAGCAAAAGGGAAACCAGATTTGAATTTGAGGCTTCAGATTTTAAATTTAATTTGCAAGAAAAAAACTAGCATCTTTAAAGGAAGAAAACATTACAATATTAGGATCTTAGGAAGTTAGTTATAAACTTGTCATGTTTTATGCTTCCTCTTCAAAGCCAAGCATGCATGTCATTCTGGAAAAAAAGCCTTTTATCAATTTGAGTGTGGTTTTGGTGGACCATCTGCATCCAGTCCTCATTCCTTATCTCTCTTCCTCACCCAGATTTGAGATCTGAGCAATTTCATATGGGAATCGATTGTATTTAAGAAGTGTTTCCTTTTGTTCGTTTTCATTTACCACCTGTAACTTCAACGGGGGCCCTTTTGCCCTGGTGGTGTGGGATTCTGTGGGCAGTACTCCTGCATTTGTCCTGTCCACACCTTTCAAGATTTTTGTCAACTTTAATCATGTTCTTTTTGCATCTTCCCAGAATGAAAACCTTTATTCTTTTCAGCTTTTTCTCAGAGACAAAATTCTCCACACCCTTGATCATCTTGGCTATCCTCCTGCACACCTTCTCTTTATACCTCACGTCTTTCCTGAGGTGTAGGGACCAGAACTGCAGACAGTATTCCAATTGAGAGCACTCTAAGGTCTCATATAGTGGCTGAGCTCTGCCTTTTTGTTTTTTTGTCTATGCCCTTTTAAATATGCAGAATTTGGTCGACTTATGCACTCTGCCCAAAATAGCTGGTATATAGTGTTGATGACCTTAAGATAATGATGACAAAGATATAGAGGCTATGGAGAGTCAGACTGCTGCTTTTCTGAAGTTCACAGCCACCTCCCTTCACAAGAAGGGCTCACTTGGTTTGAGAGGAATGTAATGTGCTCGGCATATTATAAGCCTAAAGAATGTCATTGCTTCTCCTTCCTGGAATAGTCCTTGAGTAGAAAGCATTGGCCATAAAGGATGTACCCACTCAGAGTTTCCACCCCAGTATGTTTCACAGGTAAGGAAAGCCCAGTTTCCCCAAGTGACTTTCACTTGTTCTTATTCCTTGGTCAAACTCTGTTGAGATCTGTTTTCAAAGTGAACAAAGACGTTCTCTCTCTGGTATTTTCTGCCAACCTTCAAAGTCACTTCTGTAACACGAAACTGTCCTTCATTAGGTGAATCATAAGATTTGGGTTGCTCTTTCCCCTTCTTTTCAGAGGAAAACTTTAGGGCACACAGGCAGGATTTTTTTCCAAATCCTTTCTTTATTGACAACCCAATATTCTCTATATATGCAGCTTCCTATATCTTGTGATTCGTGCAGCCTTAGGAGCTGACTCTGTGCATTAGAAATTAAAGTTTAGAAAGGACTCTAATGAGGTTGCCAAGGCATTTGCCTCAAGTGGTTAGATATAGTTGTCATTACCTCCTAACATCAGTAGCTTGCAACATTAGGGATATTCTTGAAATATTAGGTTCCTACATTTCAACCCCGCTATTGTTTGTGTCATTACTTAGCATGTATTTAAGCACCTGTGCAAACTGAGTAATGGTGTGCTACTCAAAGAGGACTCTTTCCCCTTTTGTAAAGGATTAACCTCAAAACTAGAGAAACACAATAGAGGTATAGGGTACACACAGGACCAGAGAGGTGGTAAAACCAGTGAATTATGCCAGTGGAGATTTCAGAGGGTTCGGGGTCTTCATTACATGTAGTCACACACAGTATGTGTTCAAGAAGTAAGCTCAGTTCAATTTCTACAGTGCCTCCATACTGTATATTTTTAGAGAATCTCCTTTCCTTTTTTCTTAAACTGTCTCATTAATGTATTATTTGGCAAAGGAACCAAAGACTTCAGAAGGGGGGAAAAAAAAGCAAAACCACCCAACATCTTGGCCCCTCACAAATATATATTTGGCTGTTTGTTTTCTCTGTTTTGATAAGTTAAAGGGAGTGTGGCTACACAAAATAGAGATGAGGCAAAGAGCAAAGTACCCTGGCCCTCGACCATATGCAAATGTTTTGCTCCATAGAGTTCAGAGCTTCACATTGCTTTTGGTGTGATCTGTAAAATGTCTCTGATGAAAATGAGGTGGTGGAAGAAGTGACATATCCATTTCACAGAAAAAAAAAATTGAGACCAAGGAAGTAACTTTCCCAAGATCATATAACAAGTCAGCTTTAGGTGAGTTTGATCTATTACTTCAGTCTGGAACTCAGTTTCCTCCTCACTGTCTGTCAGATTAACGTACTATTTAAATACTGCAGCTCTCAAGTTTGGCTTCCAGAAAATATACAAAAACCAATCTGGAAATGAAAAATTCTAAATGGACTATTAAAAAAAAATCCTATTCCTTAAAGCTCTACAGTGAAATAGCAAGCAACTTTTTCTCTCCTGGGTCTTTAAGAGTTGTGTTGAAATTATACAATTTTCAGAGTTCCACACATTCCAGCTAGCTGATGGAAGGAAACAAAATCAGACTGTTTTTAACTTGGGAGGTAATGGAGTTCTGGGAGTTAATCACCCTGCCTGGCATTTTAATAAAATATCAATCAATCAATCAATCAATCGTATTTATTGAGCGCTTACTATGTGCAGAGCACTGTACTAAGCGCTTGGGAAGTACAAATTGGCATCACACAGAGACAGTCCCTACCCAACAGTGGGCTCACAGTCTAAAAGGGGGAGACAGAGAACAGAACCAAACATACCAACAAAATAAAATAAGTAGGATAGAAATGTACAAGTAAAATAAATAAATAAATAGAGTAATAAATATGTACAACCATATCCTGTGTCTAAGGGTCTGCAGGACACTATATTCCAGTGTACATCAGTTAGTCATTCCTGGTCATTCCCTTTCTCGAAAGATTCCAAACAAAGCCGAGGACGAAATAGTAAAGTGGTTCTGTGGAGTTGTCACTGGAGGTGTTGCGTGCTTCTCAGTGAAAACGGACAGTCATCACAGTCTCAGTATTTCAGACTTTCACCTCTCTATTACAGTTTTCTGTCTGTATTCAGTTGTATTTATTGAGCGCCTACTGTGTGCAGAGCACTGTGCTAAGCACTATACAGTATAAGAGTTGGTAGACATGCTAAAATAGTACAAGGATTTTCAAGGACTTTGGATGATGCTCCAAGTGAGTTCTGGAAGCACCCACACAAGAGAATATGCAGATGACGATGAATCACTCTTGAATCAGCAAAGCACTACAAGCTGATTGTTAGACTGAAGAAGCCCAAGGTTAAGTACCAGCTCACAACTGGCAAACAGAACCAAGGATCAACATCAGTGATGCAGTTGAATGCTGTCATTGAATTCTGTTACCTGGGAAACACATCGTGCAATGATGCACTGATACGGTCCTCTAGACAGTAAGCTCATTGTGGACAGGGAACATGCCTACCAGTTCTGCTAGGTTGTATTCTCCCAAGCACTTAGTACAACCCTCAATAAGCCAATTGATTGATTGATGCAAGGATAGACAATGAGACAGAAAAGCAAATTACATAGGCCCGTGTGCCTTCTGGGAGTGTGCTGCCAACTCAACATCCAGATTCAGACCTCATCATCATCATCATCAATCGTATTTATTGAGCGCTTACTGTGTGCAGAGCACTGTACTAAGCGCTTGGGAAGTACAAGTTGGCAACATATAAGACGGTCCCTACCCAACAGTGGGCTCACAGTCTAAAAGGGGACCTGGTTGCAACTCTGCAGGGCAATTATAGTGTCCCAACATTTTTATGATTTTGAGACATGAACCTCCTTTTGGCTCTGTACCCAAGTTCCAGAGCTGTTCCAGCAATGCATGTTTGTGCAGTTTATGCACTATTGCCAAAACACAACTTTTCAGAGCAGGATCTGGGTAGAACACAGTGGAAAAGTAGGGGAACAGAGTTAACGTAACGTGGCTGTGAATTAGTTGTAATGTGTCTAACAGGAATGCTGCTTTAAGTAGTTCATTGGTGTTGCAAAGGAAATCAACTGCATATTTAAGATCCGTTGATCATTAGAATCAGATTTGAAGTAATGCAGAATAGCTCCTTCTGAGGTGCTTAATGACCGCTGATAAATTTCAACAAGTGTGTGAGAAGCAAGTGAAGTACAGTAGGGCACCTTGAGTTTTAAGCTTTATAAAACTTCTGTAACTTTCTTGAATTTCAACCCTGCGCCTAATGTGGGACAGGGTTTGTATCCGACCAGATTTTCTAACTATTATCTAGTGTAACAGAAGATATGTGTTATTTCATTTGTTTGCCCACTCTTCTCCTGATCTCTATTTCCTATTGAAACAACTGACACAGCGTAATTTTCAGGAAGTACAGGGGTTGCAAGAAAGCAGTTACTATGTATTAGAAGAAATAGCTGTACTTAATTTTAAACAGAAAGGTAGGATACAAACAGGACTTCTACATCTGCTTTCTCGCTGAACTTCCCTGCCTCCTGTGTCTCCCCACTCCAGTTCTTACTTCACTCTGCCGGCCAGATCATTTTTTAAAAAAATTTCACTCCAAATATCCCCACTCCTCAAAAACCTCCAATGCTTGCCTATCCACCTGTGCATCAAACAGAAACTCTTTACCCTACAACCAGTCTGTCCGCTTCACTCCTCCACCACCAACCTACTCAGCGTGGCTCAGTGGAAGGATCACAGGCTTTGGAGTCACAGTTCATGGGTTCAAATCCCGGCTCCGCCAATTGTCAGCTGTGTGACTTTGGGCAAGTCAACTCACTTCTCTGTGCCTCAGTTACCTCATCTGTAAAATCGGGATTAAGACCGTGGGACTACTTGATCACCTTGTAACCTCCCCAGCACTTAGAACAGTGCTTTGCACATAGTAAGCACTTAATAAATGCCATCATTATTGTTATTATGATGATTACTCACTGTATCTCGATCTCATCTTTCTCACCACTGCCCCTTGCTCCCATCCTCTGTCTGGCCTGAAATTCCCTCCCCCTTCATATCTGACAGGCGATCACTCTCCCCACCTTCAAAGCCTTATTACAATTGCATCTTCTCCAAGAGACCTTCCCTGACTAAGCCCTCATTTCCTCTATTCCTTCTTCCTCTGCATTCCCTATGCACTTAAATCTGTACCCTTTAAGCACTTGATATTCACCCCATCCTTGCCCTGCAGCATTTACATTCATATCCCTAATTTATTGTAATGTCTGTCTCGCCCTGTTGACTATAAGCTCCTGGTGGGTAGGAAACATGTCTACCAGTTCTGTTAAGTTTCTCTCCCAAGTGCTTAACAGTGCTTAGTAAGTGCTCAGTAAATACCATTGATTAAAATGGTAATTAAATGAGGTCTGGGACCACCAACATTGCTCAGCACATCTGTGAGAGAATGGACTACATAAGGGTTGCCTAAACATTTATTCTACGATGAGCTGAAATGGGAAAACCTTAAAAAGTAGGGACAGAAGAAATACTTCAAAGATACAATCAAGTAAATCCTCAAATGTTGGGGCATAGCAGTAAACAGTTTTAAGAGGAGCGGAAGACAAGTCAGCCTGAAGTTCTACCATCAGAAATGGGGCGATTTTTTTTAGAGTAGAGGCTTTGGGAAATTCATGACACCAGGGCATAAAAACAAGAAATAACTTAGGGTATTAAGGGTAGCAAATGCAGTGCACTAGTGTAGCGTGGGAAAACTTTATATGCACACAATGTGGAAGGGTTTGCCAGTCAATTACTCCGCTTCTCAGCCTTATGCACACTGATTAAAATCATACCATCAGTAATGTCATCTTAATCCAAAGGACAGTTATTTATACCCAGGGATTGTCACTGAAACAGACTGGGCCTGGTGTAGGAGTGTATGTGGGAGAAGCACTCTGCCATAGAGATCACAGCATGATTAAATTTAGATCCTTGTTGGAGCTGAAAGGCTCTGGAAAGAACAACCAACAGAAGGATATTATACTTTAGAAGAGGGCGTCATGATCAATTAGTTGTGTTTATTGAAGGCTTACTGTGTACAGAGCACTGTACTAAGCGCTTGGGAGAGTACAATATAATAATCGGTAGACATGTTCCCTGCCCACAAGGAGCTAAATGCAAATCATAGGAAGAAACTGAAAAGAGAAGTTAAAAAAAAAAAAGAACTACAGAGGCTTGAAGGCTGTTGAAAAATGTCCTATTGGAAGCTCAGGTAAAATGTGTGACAAGAACAACAAAAAGAAAGAGGTTATGGAATGGAATCACTTATTGACTAATCAGCCAAGTAAATAAAAATATCAAAGGAAAAGGGCCATTCTTTAAAAAATAATGAGTTCACCAATGTAAGGAGAACAGAAAACCCTAAACAGTGATGGGTAAGGTAAAGCACAATATTGGGCATACTAAAAAAAAAAAACTTGAAGAGAATCTTGAAGAGAATGGAAATCACATAAATCCATGCTTTTCAGAGATAAGTGCTGCATAGGAAGACCATAGCAGAGTTAGGAAAAGTACAGGGACAACATAAAAAATGAACTGGGAAATGTAACAACTTTGTATGAGATTGAAAAGAATAGGGGTTTTCCATATAAAAGAGCAAGCTGGAATTAGGGACAAGCATTGTAATGTGATGGTGTGTGTTGGAGATTTTGAAAAAAAGAGAACACTTCTTCACAGAATGGGTAGAAAATCCAAGGAATTGTTTACCACAGAAAGATGTGTAAGTAGAAAATATCAGTAATCATCTTACCCATTTTCTCTTTTCAATGGGTAAACATTTGAACTGGCACTTCTTTTGTTGCCATTATTTATTGTGCCTAATTAGAATATCCATTTGAATACAGTGTCCCTTTGAAGTATCACTTGCCAGTAAATTTAATTGACTAATGAGTTGATAGATATTCTTTACTTGATATTTGACACTTAGCACATTTTCTCCCAGATAGCCTGCAAACCAGTACTAACACTTGCAGGAGACCCTATCATTAAGGAGGTATCAATGGAATTTTGATGAGTATTATATGTTCTCAGAATTTCCAAAAAAATTCCTCTTCCCACTTACAGCTTTCTTATTCTGGATTTAGGCCAAGGCTTTTGTCAGTGCAGTATAAATTATTAAAGCAGTTTTGCGTGTAAGAACAGGGATGCTCGTTTTTACTAATAGGCAGAAACACTTCTTGGAAGGGTAGAACTTAATTTCAGGGAAGTTGATGAAGTTCTCACTAGGCCTCGGGAAATTAAAATCATTTTCAGATAATGAACTTGAACTTTTGGAGGGGTGAGTTTCTAAGGGACTTTTGTGAGTTGATATACTACTGTTCCAATGTATTTATACTCTTTAAGATGCTTTACAAAGTCAATGTTCTTTCTGAAGGACCTTACAAATCAGAGTAAGATCTCTAAAGATCTTACTAAAGATATGAAGATCTCACCTGGATCTTTATACCCAGAGTTTTTCACTCATGCAACCATTCATTTTCTATTAGCACCACTGCTAAAAGCCTTTGAGGATGGTTTTTTTTCCCTCCTGCTTTCTTTCCTCTCCAACAAAAATAAAGTTAATTTACAAAACCTTATTCCAGTAGGGCTGTAATTTAATTAAATTAAGGTCAGGAGAAATCTAACTTAGGCATTTCAATAAGTTATATCACATGTAGGAAGTACTTTGAATTACCTTTTTTCCATGCATACTTTTCGTGTATGTGGTGGGTGCACTGTGGGCAAAACGTTATGAGATTTTTCACATTTTTATATATTTGCATTTCCAGATTATTGGGTTTAAATTCACAACTCTGAGTTTTTAGTGGTGGATTTCCTTATGCTTCTAGACTGTGAGCCCACTGTTGGGTAGGGACCGTCTCTATATGTTGCCAGCTTGTACTTCCCAAGCACTTAGTACAGTGCTGTGCACACAGTAAGCGCTCAATAAATATGATTGATTGATTGATTATGCTAGGTACAGAGGTACCTGCGTTACGTGGGTCTTGCACAGCATGGCTTGTCGAATAAAGCATCAAACAAGGGTGAGAGGCAACTTGAGTTCTACTTTGCACTTCGATATGGTTTCATTGGCCCATCTTCACTAACTGACATCTCTGGACTTCAGTTTCCTCACTTGTAAAATAGTGATAATAATATCTGGGCCCCCACCTAGTAAGGGGACCAAATTGGAAGGGAGAGTAAAGTGGGTATTCACAAATGAGTGTCCGGCCACTCCAGAAATCATAATGCAAAGGACAGTTCAGAAATCCGCAGCGTGGCTGCGGAACTGAGAATGAGGATGAAATAAACCCTTTTCTTAAACTCTGAAGAATTTCATTTTTAAAGAAATGACATGTATTTTTCCAGTAGATCTATTTCTAGTAACTTTCATCAAGTGTTATGTAAGCTCTTATCTAAGGAAAGAGAGTAAATTGCTCCTCAGCTGTAAATGGTAGATTATCTCCGGTATCTCTCAGTTTTTTAAAAGGTAAAAATCGAAATTTTGCAGATGTTGATTCTTCACCCTAAAGTTGTGTTACCTTTAAAGTAAGGCAAGGAAGGTCTGCTTAAACCTAATTGGAGGCCTTTTTTCAACATTTGGAGTGTGATGAGATATAGAGATTATAGAGATTATATTATATTATAGAGATACCACCATCATCATTACCATATTTGAGGAAAAGGAGAGAACGCTGACTGTGTCTGCTTTCATTACTCCCTGTTATTGGCAACGTCTTGATGAGAGTCCTTATGGATCAGCTTCTGTCCCCACTACATTTCTAGAAACATAGAGTTGATAATGTGGTTTTTAGTTAGATTGTGATACTGCAGAATCAAATCTGTAATGCCCAGTAGAAAAAGTAAGAGAACTGTTTGTTCTCTGACTTCACAAAGATATATCAACTAAAATCCTGACCTGTGAGAGCTTCTAACCATTGTCCAGAAGAAGTCACCAAGTCTGCACCTTGGAGGTTTGGCAAGTTGTGTCTGAGTTGGTCCGTCCCAATCACCACTTAAAGAAAGTAGAAGTGCCTTAATAGATCTGGTTTTAATAATAATAATAATAATAATGGCATTTATTAAGCGCTTACTATGTGCAAAGCACTGTTCTAAGCGCTGGAGAGGTTACAAGGTGATCAGGTTGTCCCACAGGGGGCTCACAGTCTTCACCCCCATTTTACAGATGAGGGACCTGAGGCCCAGAGAAGTGAAGTGACTTGTCCAAAGTCACACAGCTGACAAGTGGCAGAGGCGGGATTTGAACCCATTACCTCTGACTCCGAACCCCATGCTCTTTCCACTGAGCCACGCTGGTTCTCTGCCATGCTGCTTCTCCCTCTATTTCATGTAGACATACTCAAGAAAACACAGGGCAGTTTTGTTAAGCTAAACCTGGTGTTAGGCTAGATTTCCATTTCTTGTAGAAACTCTCTTAGTTCATCAAGCTGAAAGTATCATCAAAAGAGTTGGCATTGTGCTATACTGATGTCATCGCTCTTAAATCGTACAAGCAGAAAGTCAGAAGATTGTGAACCACTTTTAGCACAGCGTTGTGGATTGATGTTGTCTGTCTCCCCCTTCTAGACTGTGAGCCCGTTGTTGGGTAGGGACCGTCTCTATATGTTGCCAACTTGTGCTTCCCAAGCGCTTAGTACAGTGCTCTGCACACAGTAAGCGCTCAATAAATACGATTGAATGAATGAATGAATGAATGAGAAGTCCTAAAAATCCTGAGATCATTCTAAACTAAACGTTTCCCTGAATTGAATTACCTTTGGGGTCTAGTTAATCCATCAGTCATTCATATATATTAAGTGATTACTGTGTGCAGAGCTCTGTACTAAGCTCTTGGGAGAGTATACGAAAGTTGTTAGACCTGTTCCCTGCCCACAAGGAGCTTACAGTCTAGAGGGGGAGATAGACATTAAAATAAATTACTGGTATGTAGTGAATAAAGGGTACAAATCCAAGTGCAAGAGATACACAGCAGGAAGGGGGAGTAGGGGAAATGAGGACTTAAGCTGGGAAGGCTGCCGAGAGGAGATGTGATTTTAATAAGGCTTTAGTTAGTGCTTTAATAGTTAACAGTTAATAGTTTAGTAGTTTAACAGTTTAATACTTAACAGTGCTCCAAGGCAGATGCAGCAGAATTATGCCCTTGAATACTGGCAGTCAATCAGAAAGTAATACTTTAGGGAAGCACAACTTCAAGGCCTGGATTTTTGTAAAGTAGATATAAGAACAGAGTATTCAAGTAACTATCCCTTAAAGTCCACTGGATCTTAAATATGTTATCAAATCAGTGAAATCAAAGAGTCAAATCAACTAAAATTAAAATCCTTAAACTCCAGAAATCAAAATGAACCCAAGTAAAAAGAATAGTTGTTATTGAAGACTTTTAGAAGACTTGGTGAAGGTGCTATTTCACAGGTTTTAGGGGATTTTTTTTTTAGGTATAGTGGACAATTTGATAATGTAACTGCAGGTGCCATACTTTATTTTCAGTGATTCACTGCTGAATCATGGGTGACCACACAGCAGATGACCGTCAATGTGCCATGCTAGATACCTTTCGATTGTGGGTATTGCTATATTGTACTTTCCTGAGTGCTTAGTACAGTGCTTTGCACAAAGTAAGTGCACAATAAATACGATTGAATGAATGGCTTCTGGAAAGCTTGCAAGGTGCTGAGCCAGAGATGCCCCCTATTGGGACCAGAAGTAGGGAGATCATTAGAAGGGTGGATCATAGAAAAATTGCTTTAAAAGATACAGATACAAAATATCAAATAATGTGGCATAGCCATGATTGAGAAGCAGCCTGGCCTAGTGGCTAGGTTCTGATCCTGCCTCCGCCATTTGTCCGCGATGTACCTTGGGCAGGTCACTTAACTTCTCTATGCCTCAGTTACTTCATCTATAAAATGGGGATTAAGACTGTGAGTCCCTTAAGTGACACGGACCATGTCCAACCTGATTAGCTTGTATGTTCCCCAGTGCTCAGTACAGTACTTGGCGCATAAACACATAACAAATCTTGTCTTATGCTGTCAAGTTGTCTCCAACCCATAGCGACTCCATGGACACATCTCTCCCGGAATGCCCCATTCTTCATTTGCAGTCATTCTAGTAGTGGATCCATAGAGTTTTCTTGGTAAAAATATGGAAGTGGTTTACCATTGCCGCCTTCCACCCAATAAACTCTAGTCTCTGCCCTTGACTCTCTCGCATGCCGGTGCTGCCCAGCACAGGTGAGTTTTGACTTGTAGCAGGTTGCCTTCCGCTCGCTAGCCACTGCCCAAGCTAGGAATGGAATGAGTATGCCTCTGCTTGACTCTCCCTCCTGTAGCCAAGACTGGTAGAGTACTGGAAACTCTCCAGGTGAGATCCTGAGAGGATGTGTAATAAGTATGATTTTTTAAAAAAAGTAGTTCTGTTGGGTGTCATCCACTGGGACCCAGCAGATGCCCAAAATTCAGAAATAGGGTAAATATCTGAGAGCAGGTCACAACTGGGGAGAAACAGAGTGCCAGGCCTCATGGAAACAGTAACACTATTCAAAAGTATCATTCATTCATTCAGTCAGTCATATTTATTGAGCACTTACTATGTGCAGAGCACTATACTAAGCACTTGGGAAGTACAAATCGGCAACAGATAGAACAATCCCTACCCAACAACAGGCTCACAGTCTAGAAGGGGGAGACGGACAACAAAACAAAAAAAGTAGGCAGACATCAATAGCATCAAAATAGATAAATAGAATTGTAGATATATACACATCATTAATAAAATAGAGTAATAAATATGTACAAGTAAAATGGAGTAATAAATATGTACAAATATATGCAAGTGCTGTGGGGAGGGAAAGGGGGTAGGGCAGAGGTGGGGGGAGAGGAGGAGAGGAAAAGGGGGGCTCAGTCTGGGAAGACCTCCTGGAGGAGGTGAGCTCTCAGTAGGGCCTTGAAGGGAGGAAGAGAGCTAGCTTGGCGGATGGGCAGAGGGAGGGCATTCCAGGCCAGGGGAAGGACGTGGGCCGGGGGTCGATGGCGGGACAGGCGAGAACGAGGTACGGTGAGGAGGTTAGCGGCAGAGGAGCGGAGGGTGCAGGCTGAGCTGTAGAAGGAGAGAAGGGAGGTGAGGTAGGAGCGGGCGAGGTGATGGACAGCCTTGAAGCCAAGAGTGAGGAGTTTTTGCTTGATTTGAAGGTAGGCAACCACTGGAGATTTTTGAGGCTCAGACTCCACTTCCCCACCCCTCCACCAAAATAAAAACTTTACCATCTTCTAGGCTGTAAGCTCGTTGTGGGCAGGGAAGATGTCTACCAACTCTGTTACATCATAATGTCCTAAGCGCTTAGTGCAGTGTTCTGCACACAGTAAGCACTCAATAAATACAACTGATGGCAAATTCAGTAGTGCAGCAGGAGCATTCTGTCCCTGTACCCGTACAGCATCTGCCAACATGGACACACTCTGATAAAAACTGCATCATCAGAAGTATCCTCTGCCTCCTCAGACACCTAAGTGTATAGTATAATGAAAGGACTGAATCCATTGGGAAACCAATTCAGAACCTAAGAGGAACTGTGGTAAAGTAATGGTCTTTGAATTCTGAATTTCCTAAATTGGCGATGCATTCTTAGCAGGTATTTTTGGTGTTTTTAAACAGCGGACAATTTTCACTGTTGTTTTGCTGTTTCTTGTAGCAGTGGGTGAGAGCCAGAAAATTAACTCAAGTAAATCTGATGGGAGAAGGTGACAGGTTTCCTCCAACCGCTTCCTTTTCTTTCAACTGTCGTTCCTGGATTCTAGCTGATTTTTACTCACAATATCTTTTCTCGAAAATCATAAACTGCTAGCAGTAGCCTTAAGGAACAGGTACTTTTCCTCCAACAAGTATCGTGAGAACTCTGCTCCATTTCATTCATTACCTGCATTGCCTCAGTTTTTGCTTAAGAAAGTGTCTTCTCATTTAAGCTGGAAGATTCCTTTTTCTTAAGCAAATAACTGCAGGATGGTGGTTTGTGGTATTTTAATCTTCCAGTCCTTCTGCTGTGCTTTCTCTTCCAGAACAAAGAACACCAAGTATGTGACTGATTCGCTCTCCCTCTATTGCATTTGTAGCTAATTTATGAATGTGATGTTTTGCTTGTATGAAACCAAATTCCTCATTTCTGTGTTTCCCTTCTCTTCTCCCTTGCCTCTGTTGTTTTGCAGGTCCATACGTTCAGGGGTCCACACTGGTGTGAATACTGTGCCAACTTTATGTGGGGTCTCATTGCTCAGGGAGTGAAATGTGCAGGTACCCGTCTCTTCACCCTTCTTTAAATAACCTTGCGGTTCTCCATTCGTCGGTCCCAAGTGTTCATTTTGTGTGGGGGATGCAGAGAAGGCAGGAGGCCTCAGGGGAGATGGAAATGATGAGCTCATAATCTAGAAAACCACTGTTTAGGGTCCTTTCAGCCCTCAGTAGACATTCTCAGCCCTCGTCAGAGACCTGGAATGAGTGAGACGGGGCGCCCAGCTCAAGAAAACATTGGGGTCATCGCCCCAGAGCACGAATCTGGAAGTCAGAAGGACCAGGGTTCTAATCCCAGCTCCGCTGCTTGTCTGCTGTGTGACCTTGGACAAGTCATTTCCCTTCTTGGTGCCTCAGTTACCTCATCTGTAAAATGTGGATTGAGACCGCGAGCCCCATGTGGGACAGGGACTGTATCCAACCTGATTATATCTACCCCAGCCCTGTGCCTGGCACATAGTAAGCACTTTTTAATCATCTGTAAAATGTGGATTGAGACCGTGAGCCCCATGTGGGACAGGGACTGTATCCAACCTGATTATATCTACCCCAGCACTGTGCCTGGCACATAGTAAGCACTTATTAAATACCATAAAAAATGTTATGTACTTCTTCTTTAGACATATACAGTCAGACTCTTAGGTTGTCCAGTTGTTTAGTGGCATTCCTATGTTCTATTACACCTTCATAATTTCATAAATTTATGGGTTCTAATTGATTTAGAGCAGGTACAAAAACAGGAACCCTAAAGGTGTGAATTCCGACCCTAACTCTGCCGCAGAGGATTTTGGGGGATCAAGTGTGGGTATTTTCCTTTGGCTGCCTCAGTTTCCTACTTGTAAAATTCTGCTAACATTTTTGTCCTTTCAAAGGAGGTAGCCCTGGGAGGTAACTTTGAGTGATTTTAAAGCAGTTGCGTAATTTAAAGGATTATATAAAAGCTTGCTGATGGCAATAACGTGTCAGATCACTTCAGCAATTTGGATGCCGATTTATTAAAAGAAGTGGTCACCTTGTGCAGAAAAGAGATGAAAAAAGTTGAAAGCTAAGCGACTATATTTAAAATCTGCCTTGTGATGTTCCAGTAACTAAATTTATAAAAAGGCTGTTAAAAGAAAGGCTATACGGAGAACTGTTTGTTGCCTTGGAAACTGAATTTTAAAGGTAACTTGTGAGGAAAGCTTTTTTTCCATATTCTGAAGCTTTCTGAATTTTTTTTTTTAGGAAACCAGATGAAAACATTGTTCATAAAAAAATTATTCATAAGACAGTGGTTATACTTTAAACAAAACTATTGATGAATAAAAATGAAAAAAGTCTTGCTACCAAGTTTAAGATATTTTTAATAGATTCAAAATCATATTTATGAAATAGAGCTGAGCCAGAATGCCAGAATCATTTTATAGTGTCATTTAAACAGTTTTCTTCATTCTGGTTTACAATTTTTTCCCTGAGAGTAGTTTTTTTCCTTCAGTCGAGAACTATGTTTTATGGTAGGGGCTTCTTCCTTTTCTCACTTAAACTTCTAGTAGTGGGAATTGATTGCTCTGTTATCAGTGATCTGCTGTTGTATGGCATGCTAAAGGTTCACATTAGCAACTGACTTAAAGAAGTAATCAGGGGGAAATTATTTTTAAGCTATAAATGAGAAAACCCCAAAACCGTTGATCTAGCTAGAGATCTTCATATCATCGCTTATGAAATGGTGTTGCAATTTCCAATATGAGTGGAACTTTATTGATAATAATAGCAATAATTGTAGATTTAAGTACTTACTATGTGCTACGCACTGCAGTAAGGGCCGCGTAGATACAAGGCAAGCAGATTGGACACAGGCATACCCGTTGTTGGGTAGGTACCATCTCTATATGTTGCCGACTTGTACTTCCCAAGTGCTTAGCACAGTGCTCTGCACACAGTAAGCGCTCAATAAATACAATTGAATGAATGAATGAATCTGCTAGGAATTCCCTAAAGATAATGGATTTTAACTAAATCTTAGTTATTTCTAAGACAGGGATGCATTTCTTGAGTGGAAAAAAGCACTCTGCTGTTTATCCTCCCCTTGGGATCCCTGAAATGTGTAATAAAAGTAGAGAACGAAGGTTACTTACTACCAAACCCATGCAAAGACTATCTTCCCTTAGGGGATGCAGTGAGACCATAGGCATTGGTCCAAGCAGTGGGTTGATGTAGGAAGGTTAAAGGTCAGTTTCCAGGTTCAAGTGTTGTCTTACTCTCTCTATGGACATCATGAGGTTGTAACGAGTCCCCTTGGTCTGAAAGCAAGGCAGGAATCCTTTGCCAAATAATAATAATAATGATGGCCAAATGTTCTGGTGACCCTGATTCAGCTAGCCCATAAGGTTATATTCTGTTTAGAGAAGGTTAGCCTTAAAGAAAAGAGGGAAAAATTGGAGGTAGGGCTCTTAGATGAAGGGAGAAACTTTTCTAAGGCCAAGTAGGTTGTTATTTAAAAGTCCCTTGTAGTGGATTCATTCCTACGTGCCAGCTTTTGGATCCTGACAAACATTTTTGCGCCTTGCTTCTTAGGCAGCGAGTTGTAAGAAACTTCCATGCCTGCGTCATTTTTTTCCCACATGTTTGTTGATGGATACTAACCTGAATTGCCCCAAATTTGTATTTTGAAGCAAAATATAATTATCAGTACCACTCTTCTGAAATCCAGGGAGCAGGCAAACAAGCACAGGCCTCATGGAATAATCTTTGGCAAACACACACGGTACTGAGTCATTCTTGTGATGGAAACCTACCCAGCAATAATGAGAAAGAGGAGCATTGGGAATTCTTCCTGTGGTAATTAATGTCAACCATTTCTGGAATGGGAGAGGAGAAGAGAGTGACCCAGGAGGAATGTTGTTGAACATGTTCACTCTGTAATGTCTGCTCTTTAAAACACCAGTTATTGCCATTTCCTTATTGGTGCTCTAAATCTCATTAACTTATATCAATTGACCTTGTCCACTCGTAAAAAAAATTAGAATCAGTTCCTTAATAAGTTCAAAAACTGTGGACCATTTTATTGAGGTAGAGCCCCTTCTATGTTCCATCTGCAGCCTTGCCTGCTTTATGTATTCACCAAACAGAATCCAGGGGCACATTGTTGTCTGAGTCTTTGAGAAAAATGTATTCAGAGGAAAAAGATGGCAGGACCTCAGAGCCAGAAAAGAAATGTGTCTTTTGGAGCTTGCTCCCTGGCTGCTTGTTCTGAGCTGGTTCCTTTTAACCCTGTAGGATGAGGGCAAGGAAACCGTTGTGGGATCACATCTTAACATTTTTAAGCCCTTAACTCTTCTCTGCTTGCAGACAGCACGCGTAGAGTGTTTTTGGAAATGGTGTTATATTTTGGGATTGGCCCTCTGTGCCCAAGTCAGTTAGTGCATTGCCCGAGGTGAGGAGATTGCCTTGCAAAACGGTAATTTGCCCTTTTCTCAGAACAAGCAAACTGCCCCAAGACTGAGTTACCAGTGTGGCAGACTGAAACTCTCTGTCAGTCTGGTGGTTGCAGCAGATAGAGCAGCAGGGCTGACCCTGCCAGTGTCAATTCCTAAATAGTCTTTACAAAACCATCGATAAAAGGGACCATTGTAGGCATTCCTGTTAGTCATGCTCTGGGCCAAAATTTTCTTCCTCCCAGCTTCCTGTAAAGGTAGAGTGAAAGCTCAGAAATAATAATGAAGCAAAGAGTGTTGGACACATACGAACCTGAGACTTTGCACCCAAGAAACTGCATGAGGAATTGCTTTTATTGATAGTGATTTGCACAAGTGTTTGCACCCTCTTGTCTCTACCAGCTGTGTTCCTACCCAGCGCTTAGAACAGTGCCCAGCGCTTAGAACAGTGCTTTGCACATAGTAAGCGCTTAAATGCCAATATTATTATTATTATTATTACTGGGGCTCGGAGGCAAGCAGAGGTGCAGCACCTTTCAAAGCGCATGCAGGACCCATTCCATTCAGGACTCTTTTATGGCCGAAATGACAGCAGCACAATGCTGTTGCTGTATCGAAGCACCCCTACCTGGCAAGCGGTTGCCTTGGTAACTGCTGTGGTCTTTGCCACCCACATTCCCTGGCCATTTTTCAGGATTCCTGTTAGGACTGTGCAGATAGCAGAACAGAGAAGCAGCTTGGCCTAGTAGAAAAAGGCTGGGCCTGAGAGTCAGAGAACCTGGGTTCTGATCCCTGCTCTGCCACTTGTCTGCTGTGTGACCTTGGGCAAGTCACTTAACTTCTCTGGGCCTCAGTACCCCCATCTGTAATATGAGGATTAAATCCTTTTCCCTTCTTCTGCGAGCCTCATGTGGGACAGCTACTGTGTCCAACCTGATTAATTTGGATCTACCTCAGTGCTTAGAGCAGTGTCCGACACATAGGCAGTGCTTAACGAATACCATTAAAAAACAAAACAAACAAACAAATAAAAATCCTTGGTGGTTCTCGTTTGGAAACCTTGACCACCCATGGGATGACCCCAGGAGACATTCCCCAACTTGCAGAGCGTGGACGAGAACCCAAGTCCCTGATTCTCAGAGCCATGGTCTCTCCACCGAACCTACAGCGGGACTAGTCTGCGGAAACTGTATATCACAGTGGCACACAGCACTGTTTCAATTCTTATCCCCTCAAAACCCACTGATCTTCCCAAGTAAAGCTTGTCGTATATTTCATTAGGCAGCGATCGCAAGTCATTCCACAGTTTTTTTCCTACCTTTATGAAATAAAAGTTGCTGAAAGAAGGCAAGACTATCCCACAGCCATAGGGATCTGTCATCTAATTTTACTAATTTTACTAATAGGATGCTCGGTTGGACATTTGGCTTAGCATGGTTGTTATTTCTGAAGACTAGACATATCAAGTGAGTCGTCTTCCTAAACATTTTGAAAAGAGCAGGTGGACAGCATCCCAGCTGTTTTCGAACACCCATTCTTGTTCATCATCATCAATCGTATTTATTGAGCGCTTACTATGTGCAGAGCACTGTACTAAGCGCTTGGGAAGTACAAATTGGCAACATATAGAGACAGTCCCTACCCAACAGTGGGCTCACAGCGGTTGGCTATCAGCAAAGGATTCCCTTTTTTTTCAGACACTGTTGTTATTCCCTCTTTCACTCATAAAGAAATGGTTGTGACTTTTTGCTAATTTTAAAGAGTCCAATTGAGAAAGCAGTCTCTAAGTAAGAAGGGAAAAGAGAGGAAGAGAATACATCCTTGTGCAGACAGCCAGAGGTGAGGCTGGGAGGGAAGAGGGGGATGATCTGCCATCAGCAGGGTGGCCATTTCTCTCCGCTCCAGCCAACATTTCTTCACTGTACTTAGAGACCCACTTGGAAGAGCAGAGAAAATGGCAGGATAGGAGATCAGTATTGAGGACCTTACAGTGAAAAGGAACAGAGAGGGGTGGCTGCGTCCTTGACAGGCGAGGCAGGGAAAGCCTGCTAATGGCAGAGATTGAAGACTGGGCTGAAAAGATAGTATGTCTTCCTTCTGATACTCCCCAGAGTGCCCGGCAATATCTCTGGAGCTCGGAACAGGAGAACAGCCTTCAGTAAATAAAGCCATTTAGGAAACAAGTTAACAGTTGATAGTGACAGCCAAGAAAAAAGATGTTTGTCTTTGAAGAGCTTTGACTCCCTGCTATCAACAAAATGAGGTTTTGTTCAGGTGAACAAGTCTTCTAAGCCCCTCTAGACTTTAAGCTCATTATGGGCAGGGAATAATACTCTCCCAAGCGCTTAGAACAGTGCTCTGCATGTACTAAGTGCTCAGTAAATCCCGTTGATTGATTGTAAAGTAACAGCAGATGATATACAACTTTCCCTTTAAAACCAGCCCTCTTGCGTAACTCAGTTTCACAGGGAATTACCCCATCCTGCAACCAAAGAAGAGGAACAACATCACCCTTCAATCCTCTCTCCAAATGCCCTTGATCTTCAGAGGGGCAGCAAAGATCGGGGAGATTGGCGGAACATAATTGGGGCAAGAACATAGCAGCAGTGGAGACTGGATCACCAGCACCTCTAACTCATCCCACCATCCTCTGCCACTCTGAGGGTCCAGGAGCCTTGGCTAGTGGCAGTCTTGCCCTCTTATCTGGCTGCTTTTGCCCCACCAGAGGCACATTTAGGTCGGGAGGTACGCTCTAGAGATATAGAGACTTGGGTCTCCAGAGCTGCTGCCCACAAGCCCACAGAAAATCGAGGCTTCCATTTAAAACAGGGCTCCCCCTTGTCCCCCAAGCTCCCACAATAAAGACTCGCCGAACAATTATTCTCTCTGTGTTGGTGAGCATACAATGCTGCCAGTCTTTGTGTAAATAAAGGGGTCCTGTAAATTAGTTTAAAATACAAATAATTGTTTTTCAGATGTGCCTACTTTATTCTCAGATATTTTTAGTGTGCTTACACAGGGCATAATTAATATAGCTCGCTCAGTTAAACATAAATGAACATAATTATATCATTTATTTCTGATAAATGGACCACTGTCATCAAGAATTGCTTCTCTTTCCAGGAAAAAAAGGAAAAAAGAATCTTTTCCTGGTTTCCTAGATTTTTTTTTAAATGGTATTTAAGTGCTTACTATGTGCTAGGCACTGTATTAAGCAGTGGGTCAGAGACAAGTTAATCAGGTTGGACACAGCCCTGTCCCACAAAGGGTTCACAATCCTAATCCCCATTTTACAGATTTGGTAACTGAGGCACAGAGAAGTGAAGTGAACTGCTTTGTCACACAGCAGGCAGTGGCAGAGCTGGGATTAGAACCCAGGTCCTTGTTACTCCCAGGCCCATGTTGTAGCCACTGAATAGTTGGATTCATGTCTATAAACAAGGCTCATCACAGAGCACATAAAAGACTAGATTACCATCAGTGTCCCAACATGTCGGCCAAATTTACAGAAACTCTTAAGAAAAATGTTTTTTAAAATTCTTTAATTTTTCTGTGCCTGTTAATTTGATGCCTATCCAGTTGAGAAATGTAACCCAAAATGCTTCTTACTGTTTTTTTTTTCACTCTTCATTTTGGTTTAGGGCTTCAGCTAGAGAATGTGAAATTTCGTAAGGGTTTGAAGACTTCAATAAATAACTATGATACCCACATGAACTCTTAATAGCAACCAGAAGTTGAGATATTACCAACTTTGAAGCAGAAAGTTTGGAATTACTGCATTACATTACACTTTGAATTTCTTAAAAATACATTTTGGCCTATTTTGGCATAGTTTTCGGGAGAATGGTGTTTCAGTACTTGGAGACATTACTGAACGTTTTCTCCTGTGCCTACAGATGATAATAATAATAATAATAATGGCATTTATTAAGCGCTTACTGTGTGTAAAGCACTGTTCTAAGTGCTGGGAAGGTTAAAAGGTGATCAGGTTGTCCCACGGGGGGCTCACAGTCTTATTCCCCATTTTACAGATGAGGCAACTGAGGCACAGAGTAGTTAAATGACTTGCCCAAACTCACACAGCTGACTATTGGTGGAGCTGGGATTTGAACCCATGACCTCTGACTCCAAAGCCCGGGCTCTTTCCACTGGGCCATGCTATTATTAAGAGATTTATTAGCAAAATTGTCATTGGAGAAGTGCTGATTGAGGGAATTAAACGCATTGTATCCCTCTCCACCAAACTTTCTCCACTCCCATACGTGCATTCAAGGGTTTAATGCCTGCTTTTTTATGCCCAAGTGCTGGTCTAATGGGTACTGCATGCTGAATATCATTCTAAACCAAAAAGGAAACCCTAGAGAAGCACACACAGGATTCAAAAGCCATCTATTTACTGGTGATTTTTTTTTATCCCCTCTCAAGTCCTCTTGTTGACTTTCCTGGACAAAAGAGGCAGCAGTTATCCAAAACTACATACTGTAATCCCTCTCTAACGCAGTTGAAGTTCATAAAGTGCTCAGCCACTATGCTGTGTATGATCACTTTTTTCTACTTCTAAGTTCTTTTGTTTTATACACATCTTACTCAGCACTTGTTAAAAAGTTAGTTGTGTAAGTGTGAAACTGGCAGGCAGAAGGCTAATGTTTGCCAGGGACCTCTGTCTTAAAAATATTTCAAGTTTTCAGAAATCGTGTTTTATTCGTTAGAAGGCAGAATGACAGTTTAGACCTTTTTTCCTTTTTCCTTACATACATTTAGAAATCCTAACTTTAAAAAGAAAGAGGAGGCTAACGTAACATCCTTTGCCTTTACAGAAGCTTAGGAATTCAAAAAAGGGGTCCCAGTAACAAAACACAATAGAATGCTAAGTTTTATCTGTATTGAATAAACCTGGAGAATTCAGTTATTTATAAACATATTTAAACTTTTGAAATCATCCATTTTAAGCAGGCTTAGAACTTTAAAAACAGCACATCCAAACAAAGAAAATTCCCTAGTACTATTATTTAGTAGCTCTGTTATTAATATAGCAGTCACTCAGAATTGAAACTAAATTAAGCTAGTTTGGTTTTACGGTGTAGCCTGAAAGAGGAAATAGGCACTTGATAGACCAAGCCCACAGTGATGAAGATCAATCAATAGATCAATGATGTTCTATTATTTAGATGAATAGATCTCAAAGAATCTCATTTGTTTCTTTATAAAGTTTTCGATTCCTGATATTAAAGCCATTAAGGTTAAGTATACCATCAGTTTGTGTTACTGCACTAAACTAGCATCTTGAGATCACCTTAGATTTGACAGAAGTGATAATTTTCTCAAGCAGAAAGAACCTTGCAGGCAGATTTCATTGGGAGCCATGTTCTGTACTTAGAACAACGGTGTTGTTTGTGTATCATGGGAAGAAATCTGTTTCTTCCATGAGCTAAATATTATTTAACTTACCCTTTGCCAGCAGTGAAGCTTGCGTGTCTGTATTTTGAAATGTAAGTATCACCAATTAACTCAACTTGGAAAAAATGATGTTTGCTTATAAGGTTGAAAGACTGTTTTTTTTTCCAATTGCAATACTAAAATACCAATGTAAAGAAGTTGGATTTTTAAGTATAAAACCATTCAAATTGAAATTAAGTGCCAATGAAATGTCCGAAAATTTACCAGTCACAAAAGGTGAAAAAATATGTTGTAGCTTCACCAAAGAGAAATAATGCTTTCATTAAATACAGCTGTGTGTATAACATACAGAGCTGATTAATGTGATTTCCCCTCACAGGAATTCCATAGTAAATGAGAGGATGTAACATAAACAGACACATTAGGCAATTACAGAAATCTTCAAGAGGAGAATCAGGGCCAAGTGGAAGGAGGCCTTAAGTGTCGTCAACATGTCATTCGGCCTTGGGAAAATCAGTTCACTTAGCTGAACCACTGTATTCCCATGTGAAAAGCAGAATGCTACTGAAACCATTTACCAGGGATAGCATGAAGAGTGGATGCTAATTATTTATGATAGAAGTGCATCTTTAGCTACTCTACTCCATGAGCTGAACATGTAGTCTGTGGAGATATACCAGAAGAGGAAAGATACTACTCTTCTGCCCTGACAGAATCAGTGGTCCTAATCCTGGTGAAAAGCACTTATTTAGCTTTGGGATCTTCCTCAGCCCTCTTTCTCCTTCTTCACACCCTGCCAGAACCCATATGAGGGGAAAAAGGGGAAGTGTCTTACCCTTAGGATATTCACCCCTTTCTTGAGTTGATACCCTGACCACTTAGGGAGATGCCATTCTAGGAAACCCAGAGGATATCAGTTGAAAGACTTAGTTCCCCTGACCCTAAGGATTTGAGAATGGGCCCCCTCCTGCTATAAAATGGGCCTAGCTCTAGCAACCCCTTCCTGATCAGGCAGTATGCTCTGCAAATCAGACCTAATGGTTTAAATCATTTGCATCCTTCTGTAGCCAAGAGGCACTGGAAAGGCATCTGCCTACATTCCTGTCCATTCCAACACTGCTGTTATTATTCTGATTTGCTAAATTGGATTTTCAGGAGTCCAACACAGGGTTCATTTTAAAAGGAAAATAGATTATGTGCAGATACTGGGAGAGATGAGAGCACTTACGTCAATTACCAGATTTGATTACCATAGATAGCTCTGTTCAGCCTAATGATCTAGGAAGACAAGACTGTTCCTCCAGTTGCTCTTACCTACCCCTCAAAAAAACTACCAGAATTCACTCTTGCTAGGAAAGAGGAGTGACTCTGAACAGTAATTGAAAAATTTGGATGCCATAGTTATAGGAACTTGCAGGCACACTAACAAGGGAGTCAGAAGGTCATGGATTCTAATCTGTCTGCTCTGTGACCTTGGACAAGTCACTTCACTCCTCCGGGCCTCAGTTACCTCATCTGTAAAATGGAGATTGAAACTGTGAGCCCCATGTGGGATAGGGACTGTCCAACCAGATTTGCCTGTATTCACCCCAGCGCCTAGTACATTGCCTGATACATAATACTTAACGAATTCCACAATTATTAATGTAGGGAAAAATCTGCAAGTGGATAAGAGGATTATTGTATAAATGGAACTATAATTAATCCACTAGAGGAGGGCAAACCCTAAGTCACTCAGATCTACGTATGCAAACCAAGAATAGAAAGAAGTACATGAGAAAGTGGATATCTGAATGTTAAATTATTGGGTGATAAAATAGGCATAAGAAGATAAATTGGGAAGGGGCATTCTTTTTATCTTGAATGAAATTCTCACTGTATAACTTAGAGTAAGGTACCCCAGTTGTTCAGGTAGATAATTTTTAAAAAGTTTTTTTTGTTGGTTTGGTATGGGTTTTTTTGTTTTGTTTTTTTAACTGAGACTGGAACACTTAAGACTCCTAGAACAATTTTAGGTGCCTAATAATGTATTTTCCCAACAGTAAATATATTCTCTCCTCATTTCGTTTTCTAGATTGTGGTTTAAATGTCCATAAACAATGTTCCAAGATGGTCCCAAATGACTGCAAGCCAGACCTAAAGCACGTCAAGAAGGTGTACAGCTGTGATCTCACAACACTAGTCAAGGCTCATATCACTAAGAGGCCAATGGTGGTAGACATGTGCATTAGGGAAATTGAATCTAGAGGTAAGACTTTGTTGAATGGACATGGTTTCTTGTTAATCTGTTAATCAGTTGTACTTTGAGCACTTACTGCTTACAGATCACTTTACTGTTTGGAAGAGTGCAATATAACAGAGTTGGCAGGTACATTCCTTGCCCACAATGAGGGTTCCTCTGGATCTGCCTGAAACTTTGAATCCAAATAACTTGATGTGGGCCTCATTATGCAGAAGAAAGTTTATATTTTTGCACATTTTGGTGATTACCATAGCTATGAACCAGGTAATCCACGATCCTGAAATTATGTAATCTGATCCCCCCAATTAGAGTGGCTGAATTTAAGGCATATAATGATCAGATGCATTTCCTGTTTGATTCTCTTCTTCCCAGCTTCCATCCCACCAACTGTCACCACTGCATTTATGCACTCACAGCTACCCATAGCATCTTACATATCAATTTATGTTCTCTACTATTTAAGCACTTGAGCGCTTAGCACAGTGTTTGGTCCTTGTTGTGTACATGCTTAGTAATGCTATAACTAACTCTTGTTCTTCCTGTACCAGGTCTTAATTCTGAAGGGCTGTACAGAGTATCAGGATTTAGTGACTTGATTGAAGATGTAAAAATGGCATTTGACAGAGGTATGTTCTCAGAGACGCACTTTTTTGGTGTAAGAGTCTTGGTATGCTATAAAGGGAGTGTTGTTTCTACCAATAGTTTTCTGCAAGATAAACTACTAGTTTGTTTTTTTTCAATTGGAAAGACTGACACACACCACTACCAATCCAGTGACTTTTTTTTTTAACCATTAAGTGGCAAGGTCTAAGGGCTAATTTAAAATGAGAGGAAAAAAGATCCAGTCAATCCTTCCACATTTGAGTAGCTTGAACCTAGCATCACACCATAAATATAGAAATGGCTGCTGAACATTCTAAGCAACAAGGCCCAGGAGTATCAGGGGAAAGAGAGAGTAAACCAACTTTCCTAAATCCCCACTTTCCCTGGCCTGAATCATCTGCCTAGTTTGGTGCTTCACTCCCAGCTGGGCCAGGCCCCATCACTGAGTTTCGGTAAAAAGAACTGAGACCGAAGCCTCTGTTCCAGTGTGATCAGTGGAGCTGCCCCAAAAGTGATGTCAGAGCACTGACTGACAGGCTGAATTTATCCTAGGCCCCAAAGCAACAGATGGGTAGCAGCAATTTTCATTTCCCATTCCTCCACCAGAGCCCCGCTGTGACCCAGGGTTCAACCTGTTGGTTTTGGACAACTCCAACAGAGGTGAAGCTGCCCAACCGGCCCTTTAGAAGCATTCCCTGCAAGCAGTCTCTGGGCCCAGAGCCATCTGGGAGACCCCTTGAAGGGATTTGAACTGTTAAATCCAAATCAAAGAAGCCAGGAGGTGCAGCAGATGGGGGTGAGAGCAGTCTGGGATAGCCAAGAGAATAAGTTTCATGATGGTTTTTAACCTCAAGTAACTATCAGAGGAGCCCACTGCTCAACTGAGGAAAAATTCCCCTCAGCTCATTTCCACCACGGGTGAGGGTCAAAAATAACCAAATGCCATTGGGAAATCCTGAGTTTTGATCTACACGTTTATCAGTCGTGAACTTCCAGTTAGCCAGTACATGATTTTGTCACACCTCTAGTCCGAGGGTAATATGTTAATATGTAAATTCCAGGGTGTTTGAAAATGTGTTATATATCACTTCTCTTCTAAAACTGAAAACAGTCCCAAGTCTAACCATTGTGTTTTCCTTCAGCTGCCCATCTTCCAGTTAAACAATCCAGCGCTTCTACCTGGGTGTGGAACTCTGTCCAAATCCACCCAACCAGGGGCTCCTGGAAGGAGAAAATATTTTTCCAAGCAGAAAAATCTTCCGTCTCCTTTCCTTTTAGGGAGGGGCCCTGATCCATTTATAAAATTGGCCCGTTAATGACCAATTGCAGTTTGGCCAACTTTGCAGTTCTGAGAAAAATATTTCACATATGTCCTTTATCATCATCATCATCATCATCATCAATCGTATTTACTGAGCGCTTACTAAGTGCGTGGGAAGTACAAATTGGCAACATATAGAGACAGTCCCTACCCAACAGTGGGCTCACAGTCTAAAAGGGGGAGACAGAGAACAAAACCAAACATACTAACAAAATAAAATAAATAGAATAGATATGTACAAGTATAATAAATAAATAAATAAATAGATGACAGTCTTTATGACAGTCAGAAAGTCTGGGTGCCAGTGAAACTCAGATTACATGAGCAGTGCTTCAACCAGGAAAATAACTATACTTGCTTCAAGTTTTATTTTATGAAAAGAGGTGATTTATTGTAACCACTTGCTAGTTGTTTATAACAGCTCACATAAGATTTTGAAGTGGACGTGTCCAACTCCCATTCCTAAATCCAAAATGGGTACAGAACATTTTAAATGTCCTTTCTTTTAACAGAATGTGTATTGTTTTGTTCCCTTTTGCATGCAGATGGGGAGAAGGCAGATATTTCTGTGAATATGTATGAAGATATCAATATTATCACTGGTGCACTTAAACTGTACTTCAGGGACTTACCAATCCCCCTCATCACATATGATGCCTACCCAAAATTTATAGATTCTGCAAGTAAGTATGAAATTCTTTGTGTTGGATAAAAATGTTTTATTCATCCACTTGCGGCTCGTTTCCCCTTTTTAGATCAGCTTAAAAACTTTTGACAAGCCAATTGAACCAGAAGGTACTTGTGCCCTCCTTTTGTGTTTCCCATGGTAGTATGTTAACAATCTCTCTACACATTTTGCACTTGAACCTCTTCCATTGGTTATGTGTACCGTCACATACCTTTCTGAAGGGCAACAAGACATTTTTTCAGAGGAAGATGTTGTTTTTCAAAATCAGATTGTGAACCCTAAACTGCGAGAAGCTAGTCCCGAAACCAGCGACTTCTCTGGGTTTTAAGAGAGTAGAGATTTACGTTCTCAATAAATACCATTGATTGGTTGGTTGATTAATTAATTAAAGGGGGAAAGTCAAGCAAAAGTTGTGTAATGCTTGGAGAGCCAGGAACAAGCAACAGAGGGATGGACATGAGAGCAGATCACTTGCACATAGTTCAGTCGTATGAACAAATGGTGGAGATGTTTGATCACGAGTGAAGATACGGTTATCAGGCCCAAACGTCTGCTGGGACCAAGCAGATTTCCCAAGGATGGGGCAGGCTCATTCAGGGCTTAGAAATCAGAAAGGCAAAATGGTGACTAGTCGCTTTCAATTTCTCTCTCCCATGTGACGCACCTCAGAAACAGATAGGAATTTTCTATCAAGCGTTTTGGTGCAACAGAAGCTGTACCCAAATTTGCACCCAGTTAAAAAAAAAAAATCAAAAGCTAGAATTGTCTTCTCATCTGTTTTGTTCTCCTAGAAGGCAATTTTTCATGTTGACAGTACTGTCCTTCAGAAGACAGACCCAGAGCTGTTATTTCTTCCTCTTCCCTTCACAATTGAAGGCTAGCTCCATCCATAATAATAGCCTCATTTCCTTAGCAACAATGACTTGCTTTCCTACTTGAGAGAATGATGGAACAAACTTTCTTTGTCCAAGTGTTTCCTTTCCCCGTTTGTAGCTTTTGTGGAGGATTTCTGAGGTTTAGTCACATTCAGTGGTGAATTCTTGCCTTTGTGCTGGAGCCGAGAGAAGGGACTTGTAAACTGGGACGTTACTTTCTTTGCTTTTCCTGGGTCCTTAAGTTAGACTGCGTGAACCACTCTGGGCTCATTCACTAAATAATTTACTCCTCTTGTGGCAACTTTGGCAGAGCTACTCAGTGAGGGAGTTGGCATCCAAACTAGGCATCACCCCTGCAAGCCCACCCCTCCCTGTAGGCTCTAGAAATGGCACTAGAAGCCAAAGAGGGGGAAGGTGACTGAAAAGCAAGTGAGAATAGATCAGACTTCAAGTCCACTTCTTTGGAGTGTGCATGGGTAGGATTTATGCCGTCTGTATATGTTGCCAACTTGTACTTCCCAAGCGCTTAGTACAGTGCTCTGCACACAGTAAGTGCTCAATAAATACGATTGAATGGCTGAATGAATGAATGAATTTATGCCCCTGCTTGTTGGCATGAAGAAGATGGTGATACTAAGAGGAGGAGACCTAGCACATATTCAGTCAGTCAGTCCTCTTGAGTACTTTACCGTGTTCCAAGCGCTTGGGAAAGTACAATATAACAGAGCTGGTAGGACATGTTCCGTGCCCACAATGAGCTTTCAGTGTAGAGAGACAGACATTAATATAAATAAATAAATTACGGATATGTACATCAATACTGTGGGGCCAAGAGATGGGTGAATTTAAAGGGTGCAAATCCAAGTGTAAGGGTGATGCAGAAACGGGTGGGGAAAAACATTCCAGTTTTTCCCTGAAGGATCTCCATATTTCCCCGTTGCATTTGTGATTCATTGGACTGCCTTGAGTGAGTCAGTGGCAATCTTTGGGAATAGAAGCTGGGCCGCTAAGAGTTTTAGGGGATTCTGGATGCTGCTGATGGAAATGAATATTTAAGATTAGAAAGCCTTGCTCCTTTTTCTCTGTTCTGTTCCTCTGACTCATCCTTTGAGGTTGGATTAGTCATTTTCTCCCCTCTCTTGTCTCTTTCAGTAAAGGGTGAGTATTTATTTGTGTAGGACTCTGAGCTGAAACTTTGTATAAGCTAATCTGTAGAGGACAGAAATGTGTCCCTGTTGGGAAATGTCTGAACCAAGAGACTCATTTTAGTGCTCTGGGAAAAACAAAATTCCATGTTTTCTGGGTTGTATTATTGTTATCAGTAAATATTTGGTGTCATTTTTAGTCCTTACTAGTTATTTGCAGTTATTTCAGTGGTGGAAGGCACTAGCAAAAACCTGGGAAACATTCATGAAATTTCAAAGTCATTGTCCCTGTGTTTCTCACATTCTGAGGTTTTTCTCTCCTTTTGGCTGTATTAATTCTACAGTTCCTTCCTAGGTAAGATAATCAATCTCTGGTTTTCATTGAGAAATTATTGTGTGCAGAGCACTGTACTAAGCTCTTAGGAAAGTACAAAACAATGGAGGTGATAGACATGATCCCTGCCTTCAGGGAACTTAGTCTTGCCTCTCCCTTCCTTCACAGACCTAGTCCAGTGTTGGCTTTGTCCTTTGCCATTGGATTGGGACTAATCCTCTGTAGTTGGCTTTTCTTTGTCTCTCTTCCAACCTTCCTGTTCTGTCCTTGCTCTGTGTATCTACTGTGCTCCTCTGTGCATGAATTGCTTCAGACTTTGCTCTTCATTGTCATCTGACTCTGTTTCCCTCCTAGTTCATGCCCCTCCATCTTTCTCCTTCGCTTCCTGCTCTCCATCTTCTCCTGTGTCTTTCTCAGTGTTTTCTTGTATGTCTTTTCTCTGTGTCTCTTTCCCCTGCTTTCTGGGTCATTCTCTTTTTCTTGCGTGTTTCCCTGTAGTGTTTGATGACTTTTGGGGGTTCCTCTTCCTGCTGGATTGAGTCTACTTGTCATCCCTTTTCCTATCTCTGTTCTCTGTCCCCAGACACTTTCCGCCTTACTTGTTCCTTGTTCCTTCCTGCTCTCCTTCCCACCTGACAGAAGTACCCATTTTCCCATTTTTTTTTGTTTTTTTTCCTCCCTTGATTTCCCTCAGCCTGTTTTGCCTCTCCTGGGTATTTCCCCAGCTCAGTTAAACTCATTCCATTTGCCCTGGATGCTTCTTTCTTCCCTCCTGAGTCCCTTTCTCTGCCCCCGTTCCATTTCTCTCTCACCCCCACCCCAAAACAGCCCAACTTGTTCTCGGCCCAGGTTACCTTCATCTTTTTCTCTGTCTTCCTCCCTAAGCTTTCTATAATTGGATTACCTGCTCCCTCACACCTCATTTTCCTGCCTGGGCTTCTCATCCTTCCCTGTAGGATCTACTTCATTTCTCCTGGCATTGGTGTATTTTATCTTGGCTTTCCTTCTCGCCCAGCCACCCCCTCTGTTCCTCCTGACTCTGCTTTATGTCTCCATGTCATTTTGCTTTCTCCGTCACAGTGGTTTTTCATGTCTAAATCACAGTCCTTGCTCCTTTTCTCTGACCCCTGCTTTCAGCCCACACAAGTACAAATCAACTTCCCTCCCGGCTCAGTTCCCAGCCCACAAATACCCCAGATCACCTTCTTTCCCTCCCACTCCCTGCTGCTCCTGCATCTGTGCGTCTGTAGTGCAGGCAAAGACAAAGACCTCCCCACTGTTTTGTTCTAGATGACTGGTAATAACAATCATAGTGGTAGAAATCAGAGAAAGGAAGAAGGAAATTCAGTCAAAGACCTGCCCGTCTCCCAAAATGTTTTATCAGATCCCTGCAAGTTTTTGTGAGGAAGTGAGATTGAGCAGTTGATAATTCAGAAATATTGTACATTTCTTGGAAAACCTAAACAAAGCTATGTATGCAGTTTTTCATCCTTCTTAATCAGTTGTAAGATAAAATTATTCAGGTGTCTATGATCAAGAATCAGCATGGCCTAGTAGAAAGAAAACAGGATTGGCACTCTGCAGACCTAAATTTTAATCCTGGCTCCTCCACTTGCCTGTTATGTGACCTTCTCTGGGCTTCAGTCTCCTCATCTGCAATATTGGGATTAAATGCCTTTTCTCCTGTTTTTTAATGGTATTTAAGTGCTTTCTATTAGATGCAAGCTAATAGGTTTGGACCCAGTCCATGTCCCACATGGAGCTCACAGTCTTACTCCCCATTTTACAGATTTGGTAACTGAGGCACAGAGAAGTTAAGTGACTTTCCCAAGCTCTCACAACAGGCAAGTGGTAGGACTGGGATTAGAACCCTGGTCCTTCTGACTCTATCCACTGGGAAATACTGCTTTTCTCTCTCACATTGTGAGTTCCATGTGGGACAGGATTGTATTGTATCCATCCCAGTTCTTAGCCCAGTGCTTTCATTCATTCATTCAATCGTATTTATTGAGCACTTACTGTGTGCAGAGCGCAATGCTTGGCACATTAAGTGCTACAAAAAGCCACTGTTATTATTAATAATAATAATAATAAGTAAATATTATTAATAATTGATAATAATAAACTGCTGTCCAGTGCTCTGCTTCTTGGGAGCAGAAATACAAATTGCATTTTGCTGCAAATCATGCAATTTTGATTAAGAAAAATGGTAAGCTTGTCATCAAAATATGAGGAGGTGGTCTTCCTGGAGACCTGGGCTGAGCAAAGGTGGGAGACTTGCCCTAAACACAATGAGGTGAAAACAGTGGATCCGCCCATTATCTAGAAATCTGATGGGGGTAACATTCACAATCACTTCCACAGAATTGGCCCCTGGGCTCATTGTCAGATGATAGAGGGAGTTGTTACAGACTCTTTTTGTTGTAATTTTGCCGTGTAAATCTGAAAAACATTAGGATGGGTCAGTGCAAATAGGATATTTTTGCCTTGAGATGGCATCTTCTCAAATGACTTTTAATTAGCCTAGGAGACCACCCAGTCAACAGCTGCCATTTGAGGTGGCTGCCAGACATACCAGTCTTACGCAGTGTTGCAGGCACTGCAGGGTGGGAAAGGAGGTGGAAAAGGGTGAAATAGTCTTTGTCAATCAAGCTGATGCACTGCTGTTCCTGAGAATATTCCAGGGACAGAATAGCTGTGGGGAGTTTCAGAAATGTAAATATGTATAGCTCAGTCCACACTAACTTGGGTTGATTGGAGTTTGGGGGGCTTTTTATGGTGTTTGTTAAGCCCTTACTTTGTGCCAGGCACTGTGCTAAATGCTGGGGTAAATAAAAGATAATCAGGTTGGTTACTGCCCGTGTCCCACATAATAATCATGATGATGATGGTATTTAAGAGCTTATTATGTGTCAAGCACTGTTCTAAGCGTCGGGATAGATACAAGTAAATTGGGTTGGACACAGTCCCTGTCCCACATGGGGCTCACAGTCTTAATCTCCATTTTACAAATGAGGAAACTGAGGCACAGAGAACTGAAGTGACTTGCCCAAGGTGTCTCAACAGACATGTAGCGAAACCAAATTTAGAGCCCAGGTCTTCTGACTGCCAGGCTTGTGCTCTCTCTGCTAGGCCACACTGCTTCATCACTTGCCCTGGAAAGATTCAGGCCGAGTTGAAAATTGTCTACCGTAAAATGATCTGAAAAAAAAATCAAGTTGGACTTGGACAGACCTGGTCCTCAGTTATAAAGAATCAACAGATGTTTTTATACAGTGTGTCTTGTACGTCATTTCTTCCTACCACTCAGCTGTGCCTTGTACCTTATTTCCTACTACAACCCAGCCTTCACACTTTGCCGGTGTAACACCAGTCTGCTCACTGTACCTCAGTCTCATCTACCTCGCCACCGACCCCTTACCCGTGTCCTCCCTGAGGCTTGGAACTCCCTCCCCCTTCATATCCAACAGACCACCACCCTCCCCACCTTCAAAGCATTATTAAAACCATGTCTCCAAAATCTTTCCCTGACTTAAGCCCTTATCTCCTGTCCTCCCCCTCCCTTTCCCTCTTGCATCACCTATGCACTTGGTTTGGTACCCTCGATGCCCTTGTTCATCACTCCCTCCCTCAACACTCAGAATTTATGTACATGTTCATTCATTCAATCATATGTACTGAGCTTACTGTGTGCAGCGCACTGTACTAAGTGCTTGGGAGAGTACATTACAACAATAAACAGTCCCATTCCTCTGTCTCCCCCTCTAGATTGTAAGCTCCTTGTGGGCGTGGAACGTGTCTACCGACTCTCCCAAGCAGAGTTAGTACTCAGCACTCATCATCATCATCAATCGTATTTATTGAGCGCTTACTATGTGCAGAGCACTGTACTAAGCGCTTGGGAAGTACACATTGGCAACATATAGAGACAGTCCCTACCCAACAATGGGCTCACAGCCCTTCCCCACAGCACCTGTATATATGTATATATGTTTGCACATATTTTTTACTCTATTAATTTATTTTATTTGTACATATCTATTCTATTTATTTTATTTTGTTAGTATGTTTGGTTCTGTTCTCTGTCTCCCCCTTTTAGACTGTGAGCCCACTGTTGGGTAGGGACTGTCTCTATATGTTGCCAATTTGTACTTCCCAAGCGCTTAGTACAGTGCTCTGCACATAGTAAGCGCTCAATAAATGCGATTGATGATGATGATAAAACAGTAAGTGCTCAGTAAATATCATTGATTGATTGATTCGGTTTCTCTCAGGATAGAGGTGACTATAACCTTTCCCTAAAAGTATTTTTACCCCACTATTTGAATTTAGTATTAGGACCTGCATTTCAGTATTACTCTAGAGAATAAGTCACAGTCTCTAAACTACTATCAACAACGAAACTTAGGCCACGCACAGAGCTAGCTATAACGGTCAGCAAACCCAATTTAAAGGTCCGTGCCCTGGGGGACCCACCAGAAAAGCCTCTGGTCAAGGAAAAATCAATCAGCACATCTTCTCCCATTCCCCCCACACCCTCCAAAAAAAAAAAATCTAGAATCAACTCCAGCTATCTAGGCCAGGGCCTCTGATTTGGATGTTGCCGAGATTTTCGAAAAAACTTTCGTGCACTGGATCTCTTAATTCTGTTTCTGTAGTAGCACCATCTTGTGGCTCTTGGTCAGTGTTATGTCGTTCCTTGTGGAAATTTGGGGGAACTAAATTCATAGATGTTAATATATTTTAAAAGTTCCGAAAGTTACCTCGAGCTACCATATGAAAACCAAACTCTAGTAAATTGATAACATTTTGAGAGACATATATGTTATATTCTGAAAAGATTTAACAGTTGAATTTGATTTGGTGATACTGAATTCCACTTCAGTGGGTTGTTGCTTTATTTTCTTTGGTACCTAAGTGCTTCCTATGTGTCAGGCACTGTACTAAGTGCTGAAGTCAATAATCAGGTTAGACACAGTCCACATCCCACATGGGACTCACATTTTTACTCCCTATTTTACAAATGACGTATTTGAGGCACAAAGAAATTAAGTGACCTTCCCAAGGTTACACAGCAGAAGAGTGGCAGTCCTAGGATTGGAAACCAGATTCTTCTAACTCCCAGGGCCATGCTCTATCCGCTAGACCGCACCACTTCTGTGGGTTAGTAGGCTTAAAGAGTATAGCGGTTACAGGTCCTTGCATTATTTGTTATATCATGACAAAATGCTCTGCAAGCAAGGATATTTTCATTTAAAAAATTACAGATATTAATAGCAAATGTCATTTTCTGAAGTGCAGGAATACAGTGAACTGTGCTGCTGCTCCCAGTTGAGAAATTCCAGACCTATGATTTGGCAAAGTAAGCTCTGGTATAAAATAATAGACTTGGTGCTCTTCTTCGCAAAACAAATTCATTCATTTATTCAGTCGTATTTATTGAGCGCATACTGTGTGCAGAACACTGTACTAAGCTCTTGGAAAGTACAATTCGGCAACAAATAGACAATCCCTACCCAACCCACTAAGGGAGTTTACTTTTACATTTTGGTGATAAGCTTTGGATACGAATTGCAAAACTGTGATAGCTTTTTTAGTAGAGATTCCAGTTGTTCTCCAACATCCATTTCTTTTAAACTTATGTCTCCGTGGTTTTGTCTCATATGCCTACCCAAAAATATCCATTCTGCACAGCATTTTGTTGGCTCGCCTCGTTCGTCTTTCCCCTCTATTGCCACATGAGGTTTGGCTCCCAGTTAGTGTTGCATCAGAAAGGTCCAAAGCCATCACTGTCTCTTAGTTTTCTTTATGGTCTGAATGATGTGGGTATTTAGAGGCACATGTAGATATCTGTCTGGATCATCCAAGGCTTCATTGAAACTGAAATTCACTTTCTGAAGCTGAAGAACTGAACCACTTTATAAGCAGTCACCCAGCCTGAGTGTGCCCAGTGAATGTGCTCAGTGGTTTTAAAAGTTAATTACCAAAGAAAGATAAAACTGACCCCTGGGACTAGCCACTGAGAGTGTTTCTCTGTCTTATGTCTGGCTTGGTCTTTCAGAGACTATGGATCCTGATGAACAGTTGGAAACCCTTCATGAAGCTCTGAAGCTGCTGCCTCCTGCACACTGTGAAACCCTCAGATATCTCATGGCACATTTAAAGAGGTAAGGGATATATTTTGAACATCTGGCATGAGCTGCATCCAAGCCAAATAAAATAACAGAGCAGTACAGCTGTCCCAAATGCCGTCTTGGGGAGATCTGTCACGTACATCTCTGCAGGGCATGTATTGAAAAACAGGCCTGTGACTTCGAAGATAAAAACTCTGGACTTTGGAAGTGAAGGAATCTACTCTTTAGAGGTGTCAACTGGAGAAGAGCAGCAGTAGAAAATTGGAAATGGTACCGTCATCTGTAAGTTGTTGAACTTAAATTTAGTTGGTAACATCAGAAGGTTTTACCATTAAGATGGTCCATAGGCCTAAGAAAAGTCAGGAATCTTCATTCAGATAAATGCCTGCGCCATAGTTTAGTACCATCAGAGCTGTCAAATTCTATGAAACTAAGGATTGACAGGAATAGAGTTTTGGCCTTTGCCTTTTGAAAGATTCCAAGTAATTAGTCATATAAGCAGGTTTTCACTTTGGCAATAGACTCGAAGGTTATTGGCCCAACCCTAAAAGTGTTCAAATGAAGGAAAATTGTAATTATTATTTTTTCCTTCCTGTGAAAACTGACGGGGGAAAGTCATTTCAAAGAAGTATAGCCACAGGGAGGTGAACTGCTAATAAAATTGAATTCCAGTATAAAACCCCCACCAAAACCTAAGAGAAATGTGAGTTTGATTACTGCCCAGATTTGTTTTGAAAGTGCAGTATTTATATTGGGGATCATCCATCCAGACCTGGCTTTCGCCCTATTCACACACATACGTATGCTCCCAATAATTTCATTGGAAAGTGAAGAACGTATTGCCTATAGAAACAGGAGCAAAGCAGCTTAAACATTGCTCTGAATTTGAAGATTGTCTATTACCCTAATGTTTAGGTGTTAGAAACAGATCGTGATTAAATAATTTCATGTTCCTCCATGAAAATTGGCTGTGCGGAAAATTTGCGTGATCTAAGTAAAGAAGGTTAGGGGTGAGAAGGGAGAAGGAGGAGGATAGAGGAGAACTCCAATTACATTTTAAGTTCCTTTTTTATTATATTCATTGATATGAGCGAGAGTAATATTGCCAAATTCCATTTCCCAGGCTTTCTGTCAACTGAGGCACAAGAGTGTGTGAAGTCAGAAAGTTATATGGTCAATCAAAAAAGGATATCAAATCTTGACAGCCAGAGGGGGTTTACTGCCAATAAGAGATGAAATTGCCCAGCAGTGTGAGCACTTAAAGGCTTCTGTAACTCATGATTATTTTCCCAGTGATGGATATTTAGTCTTATCTGGCAGCTCATGTTTTCTCCCTTTAAACGAAAATGCACATTGAAACCTGCATGTACTGTGTGCACAACTTTGTAAATGTGAAATCTGATGTTGTTTTATATAGTTGTGGATAAATATACGAAAGCAGAGGAGCAGACTTTCAAAATGCAGCTTTAAAATTACTGCTGTAGCAGAAAAAGGAATGTGTCTAGCAGTGTTGCTTAAGCGTTACTCTGAGAATATTTTCAGCCTCATGGGCACACTCTTTAAAACTAGATCTCTTCTTAAACCTGAGGAGCAGAATTCAGAAAATTCTGTGTGAGAAACAGGGCCTGGGCTTGTGCCAAGAAGCCTGAGGTAGAATTGAAGTCATCAGAATAACGCACCTGAATGAGGAAAGTGTGCCTTTTGAAGATCATTTTTCTATAGAAAAATCTTTGTGCCCGTGGAAAGCCAAGCTAGGAGCCAGGCTCTTTGTTGTCAGTGGAGTTTGCGTTGAGCAGATTAACGATTTTGAAGTTGGGCCCTGCCTCTCATTCCGTCCCCACAACCCTGAGAGCAGCACACGGGCCTTACTAAGAGACAGTGTCCCAGGCCTTCCCCAAACCCACAGCTGCCCTGGGCATCAGTAAAGTGCGCCGTTGGCCCAGTTTGGGCATGAGAGATTTGGGGAGGGTGGGAACTCCAGGCCGAGGAAACGGGAGAGCTCAGAGTCAGGTAAGGTTAGATAGAAGGTCACCCCCAGCCAGTACTTGTGAAACGAGAAGAAACCTGGTTATGGCTAGACATCATGCCTAGTGCCCAAACTGACCTGTAGGCAAAATCCCAAGGTGCTGCTTGCCCTGTAGCTATGCTCATTTGTGACGTAGCACTATATTGCCCTCAAGGCCTTTATTATCGGATTCCTTTAGTCTGAGGTCGAAAGGTGTTCCAACCCTCAGCCCATTTGGACACTGAGGGTTCCTTTCCCCAAGCATTCTGTGGGCCAAAGTTTCCCCACCTCCCATCCCGCAGAAGAATCCTTCTGGGTCCACATGGGGCTAGTTGATAGAGGATATTTGGTTTTGTTCTCTGTCTCCCCCTTTTCGACTGTGAGCCCACTGTTGGGTAGGGACTGTCTCTATATGTTGCCCACTTGTACTTCCCAAGCGCTTAGTACAGTGCTCTGCACACAGTAAGCGCTCAATAAATGCGATTGATGATGATGATATTGGAGGGCCAAGAGAACCCATGTTATACTGAGATCTGGCCCCTAGAAAATATGATTTTAGAGCACTGGCTTGTCAAAGACGACCCAATATCCAGGTCCCAGTTAGTAGCTGACCAGTGAGTCAGTGCTGGGGACTTTGTCAGCCCCAGTAAGATTCAGGTGGATTCCATAAACCTTTTTAAGCCCCAGCTATGTGGCCAGCTTTTTCTAGCTCAGTGAGAATGCTCAAGGAGTCATTTGAAAGGTAACGTCTTTCTTTAGTTTAACTTAGTTGAAGTGAAATTGGCACTTTGATACCAAAGGGAAATCCAGAAGAAAGACCAAACAGAGGTGACGAAGTGGGCTTCTGTCATTGGCACAAAAGGACTTTTGACTATTCAGCCATCTCCCAGGAAGGAAGTAATTGCTTCAAATGAGAAAACAAAAATGGGAAACTGTTTTTATTTTTCAGGGTGACCCTTCATGAAAAGGAAAATCTCATGAATGCAGAGAACCTTGGGATAGTTTTTGGACCGACTCTCATGAGATCCCCGGAACTAGATGCGATGGCAGCACTCAATGACATACGGTATCAGAGACTGGTGGTGGAGATGCTTATCAAAAATGAAGACATTTTATTTTGAGTTTTTCATTTAAAATAAGAGTCAACAGTGATGTTCTACAGATGAAGGAATGTTTTACAGTAATTTAATTGGCTCTTGTAGCTGAATTATTTCTTGGTTAGCGCTTTGGGCATATACCGGATAAAATGAAGGAAGTTTATGTCGTTTCAGTAGTACCACTCAGCTGACATTGTAAAGCAAGTAACACATACTTTCCAGTACTAGTAATCCTGGGTGTTTTATCATGTTAAAGGAAACTCAAGCTATTGCATGATCAGCTCCCTATTTGGCAAGGTATCTCTTTACTAAGGAAAACAACAAAACTTAGTGCTGCCTCTTTGTCCTGGATAGTCTGTGGTTGTAATTCAGCATGTTTCTCAACGTAAATCTATCGTAACTTTGCTTTCATGTTCTGTGTCATTGGTTTCTGATACAAAAAAAAAAAGCAAAGCATTTGGTGAAACAGTACCTCTGGCTGTTGCATTGCTGAATCCTCCTGTTATTTTCCTACTTTCCTTGGGTGATTTCTTTCTGGTTTCTCACTGTTCTTTTGTCCTATAGTAATTTGTTTCCGAGCTTCAAAATGTGTGTTCTGGATGTTACTTTGAACAGTTATCCATGCCAATAAAATTTACAACCCTGACTATTTTCTTTCATATTATTATTTGTTTTCAGTTGTAATTTTTAACTTTTATCTGGCATGCATATATTAATTTATTAAATTTTGCTTTTAGAAATCTCAAAAGAAACTTGATGAAATTATTCTTTCTTGGAGAACATATGTTCTTTGAAACATTAAGGTACCCATATTTTGTTCACTAGAAAAATCTGTACCTTTTGCATCTCTTCTTTTCTGAAAAACTTTCGGATTCTGGGAACCTTTTGTGATGAGGAGGGATCCTTGCTAGATAATCATCTTTTGGAAAATGGCAACTTCTTAGAACTCTAAAGCATAAAGTGATAGGATATTGATTTATACTACTCTGAATTTCTCACATTCCATTTCCACTTCTCTTATGGGGAATCGGGTATATTTTTCTAGCTGTAGAAAAAGCATCTGTGAATTTTCTGAGGAAATGCAGTTAGAATCAGTGCCCCACTGTGCGTTTGTGCTTTAAGATCAAAAACTTACTTATCCAGAGCTGCTTCTCTCACCTTCCTCTTGAACCTGTTTCTGGGGGAAGTGCAAAACATGTAGACATATATGATTTTTCTTTAGCATTCTGAGAATCACAGGAAATTCACACTTCAGATGTCTTAAGAATTTCTCAAGGAAATGTAAACTGCCAGGAATTCAGCATTTTTGTAAATGGTCCATCTAGGGAGCAGTGGAGAAATGATTACTTTTACAGCATTCAGAAAGGCTCATTACTATTCCCTCCTTCCCACACTGCCTAATTCAGCAAAACAATGGCATCTTAGTCGACTGAATAAGTCCAAAGCCATTGAGGTTCAATTTCCAGTCGAAAAACACAGATAACTGAATCAAGAGGAAGCTTGAAACAAGTGATGGGTACTTCAGGGGCTACAGAAGACACTGTCCACAGCGATTCCTGACATTCTGAGAGAAGCAGCGTGGCTCAGTGGAAAAGAGCCCGGGCTTTGGAGTCAGAGGTCATGGGTTCAAATCCCGGCTCCGCCACATGTCTGCTGTGTGACCTTGGGCAAGTCACTTAACTTCTCTGAGCCTCAGTTACCTCATCTGTAAAATGGGGATTAAGACTGTGGGCTCCACGAGGGACAATTTGATCACCTTGTATCCACCCCCAGCGCTTAAAACAGTGCTCTGCACATACTAAGTGCTTAACAAATGCCATTTTAAAAAAAATGACAGCCTGGGGAGAATGTATTTAGTAGTAAGGACCATTTTGTTTAAAGCCAATGTCAGCCAATTTTGCAGTTGTGAACAAATGTAGTTTAAGGTAATTTGGCATTGCTGGGGTTTCTGTGCAGCCATTACAACTCCTGAAAGAAACAAATTTGTCTCCAGGTCTTTGTGTAGAACACCACTCTGTCCATGGGACCAGCTTTAAGAAACGCTATTGTTGTCAGCCCCAGGGACACTGCAATGGGGTAGATCCAGCCTGACAAGTTCAGGAGCACTACTCATCTCAGTGCACGTAAAGGGGTGTCTGGTATGTCATGTAAAGGGGTGTCCAGTACGTTTCAGAGCCTCTGGTGGCCAATTTGTTCTCAGAACCCATTAGCGGCGTTTACCGTTGCCGTGTACAGCAGTGAGCCTGGTGCCGTTTAAAGCAGGTGACCAGACTGGCTGGTCATGCCCGGGCAGTCATTTCTGGGAACGTGCAAGCTAAGCGATATTCTTGTTCTTTTCCAGAGTTGTTGAGACGGCCTTGGTACACTCAGGCCAGGCTGGCTCCCCCAGGATGCTGGGAATTCTGCCAGTGGGCCTATGCCCACCTAGGCTTCTCTAAAGGGCTCAGAGCAAGCAAGGAGCTGCTCAGAACCAAGTAGGAGAGCGGTAAGTCAAGAACCTCTACCTCTAGACCATATCTCCAGAGGTCCGGTGGTTATGCCGGCATTTTCCAGCAGGGATGTGGACCTGGTCCATTTCTCCTGAATCACAAAAGCAACTCAACTCTAGGAAAGATCTTGATCAGTCAGTTTGAAAGCCTAGGCTGTAAGCTCAACTCTAGACCGTAAGCTCGTCTCTACACGAGCAGAGAAGCAGCGTGGCTTAGTGGATAGAGCACGGGCCAGTCAGGAGGACTTGGGTTCTAATTCCGGCTCTGCCACATGTCTGCTGTGTGACCTTGCGCAAGTCACTTCACTTCTCTGGGCCTCAGTTCCCAAAATGGGGATTAAGAGTGTGAGCCCCTTGTAGGACAGGGACTGTGTCCAACCTGATTGACTTGGATCTACCCCAGCACTTAGAACAGTGCTTGGCACATATTAAGTGCTTAACAGGTATCGTAATTATTATTATTAGACTGTAAACCCGCCTGTAAACCGTAAGCTCACTATGGGCTGAGAATGTGTGTGTTACATTGTTATATTGTACTTACCCAAGTGCTTAGTACAGTGCTCTGCATTTCCGACTTGTACTTCCCAAGCGCTTAGTACAGTGCTCTGCACACAGTAAGTGCTCAATAAATGCGATTGATTGATTAATAATCCCTCAATACAATTGATTGATTGCCATCAGCAGGAGCCCAGAGAGCTGGCGGGAGCTATAAAAGGAGCTGAAACCCCAGAGCAAACCCCGGCTCCTCTTAGAAATCCACACTTTTAAAAAAGCCACTTGCAATCATGGGAAACACATACGTTGGGCAGCTCTGATGCTGAGCGTCTCACCAGGAGGAGGAGGTCCGGGAACTCGGAACAAAAGCCTCTCAGGGTGGGGCTTGGTTCTCGGCTGGATTCCAGCTCTTTCCCTCCCGAAGTATAACTTTCCTTGTCTTCACACGTAGCTGGGTACAGCTCTCAGGAAACTAATGAGAAATCAAGGTTCTGCTCTCAGTATTTCACTTCTGTTGATGTGAGCAAGTTAATCAGGCTGACTGTAAGAAGTAGCCCTTCAAGTCAACTTGTTAGAAAATGGGATTGTGTATGGAAGAAAAAATATTTATCTTAAAAAAATCCCCAAGTCACCATAGTAACCCCCTGAATAAATATGGCTGAGAGAGAGCACGTTCATTTAAACCAAACATTGAAGTGTTAATCCCCTCGATTCCAACCTAATAATATTGACTAGCGGGTCTTTTTTTTAAAACTAAAGAAAATTTAAATGTTCTGGATATCAATATTATATGCTTGAAATCCAGGACCCTTGAAGTCTTGCATTTTTCAGTTTCCACTACTTTTGATAATATTCAGTCCAGTTACCTTTGCTAGTCAGAATTTGTATAACTTGGTTTGCTTATTTTCCTTCTAAGAAATGGTACCAATTGATTTTGGCAATTTGCCCATGAATCAGATTTTATCCAAAGTATTTAATGTTTCTGTATGTTATAATAGATATTTATTTAAGTGATTGCTACTTGCTAACCACTCTGCTGAGCACTGGATTAAATATAATATATGCAGATAGAAGACGGTACTTATCCCACATGTGGTTCACAGTCTAAGGGGGAGGAAAAACAGGTATTTATTCCCCATTTTAAAGATAAGGAAACTGAGGCACAGATAAGTTAAGTGACTTGCCCAAGGTCACACTGCAGACAAGCGGCAGAGCTGGGATTGGAATCCAGGTCTCCCAACTCCCAGACCCATGGTCTTCCCACTGGGCCATTCTGCTTCTCATTGAGCATAGCTTTACAAGAGTTTGGATCAATTGTTAGAGAAGCAGTTGCTCATATGGGGTTGTAGAGGGAAAGTTAAGGATGTAAAAGGAAAATTTAGGAATGCTCAAAAGTCCAGTCCTAACCAATAAAATGAATGACCACATTGTACTGTTCCTCCATGTGTCTGTTGCCACTATCAAAATAGAGCACTGCACTGGATGAACTGATGATCTGGCCCAGTAAAGTACATGCTTTAGTCTACGTTGAGTGTCAGCTGGTAAGGTAGTAATAATAGTAATTATGTTATTCGTCCTCGGACTCTCAGGCCCGTACTCTTTCCACCAGGCCATGCTGCTTCCCAAAAAAGATGTTTAGGAATGCAGGGGTTTAGGGTGATTTAGGAGTGCAATTGATTTTGGCAATTTTTTCATTAGTCAGATTTAGGATTCATCACCCTAAATCACCAAAGTCAAAGTTGGTTTGTCGGCCAAGACTTGCTGATCAGGTGGAGGATAAGATGGGTGGGCAAGAACAAGTGGAGCATGTTTTCTTAAGCACAACCCTTCGATGCACTTTCTTTCATCAGCATTTTTAGATTGACCTTAATGACTCGAAGCAGCAGGGCTAGAGAAACCCTCAGAGCCAAGAGGGAGCCATTTCCAGTAGGGTCCGGGATGGACAAAGTCACCTAATGGTAAGTGTTTTGAATCTTCAATGAGTTTTGAAATCTCGGGGGGCTGGGTGGCAAATTTTTTTGCCTCCTATCACAGACAGCCTTAGGGCCAGCCCTCTGCTAGCTTTCCTCTGAGGCAGTTAGCCACAGCAAACTCAGCTGACAGTTGTTTTTCTGAACCCAGTTACAGAGTTGAGCTGTGGGCCCTTTAAGCTTTCTTGGAAACTTCTGTGCTGAATATACATTGGCCTGAGTTCTTGCTTATGTATAGAGAACATGAGCAAGCCACATATAGAGTTGGCAGCACAAAAGGGAGTGAACCAAGATTTCCTGACGAAAGGTATCTTATCAAAACAGGAGCCAGATGTTGTTTTTTGTAGAGAAGCCTCTCCACTTTAGAACAAAGATATTCTGTGGACATAGGCTCTGCAATCAGAGAGTCATTTGTCCCAAGCCTTCCAAAGTTGCCTAGAGACATTGGAGAGCAACTGATGACCCTACCTATGCCTACCTCTAGATCAGAAACACCATGTTGAGCAAAGCCTCCTGGAAGATGGCAACATCTGAAATGAAGAATGAAAATGGCACCAGGTATTGTGGGTAATAATAATAATAATAATAATAGCATTTGTTAAGCACTTACTATGTGCAAAGCACTGTTCTAAGCGCTGGGGGGATACAAGGTGATCAGCTTGTCCCACGTGGGGTTCACAGTCTTCGTCCCCATTTTACAGATGAGGTAGTTACGGCAACAGCGCACTAAGGGGTAATGCTTATTTGCAAACCCCAGTGAATGGGGTAGGGAACATGTTTACCAACTCTGCACTTAGTTCAGAGCTCTGCACACAGTAAGCATTCAGTAAATATTAATTGACAAAGTACTGGCCACACAGATACTGATTAAAACTCTTGTAAGGGGGGCATGGGGTGTTTACGTATGTATAAGTGTAAGTTGCTAGTTGTGAGTACGGACTGTGTCTACCAACTCTGTATATGTACTCTCCCGAGTGCTTAATACAGTGCACTATGTAGAGTGTTTAATAAATATAATTGGCTGATTTGGGGGAAGAGGGAGGAGTAAGTGTAGTGCTAGGTGATGGTCTTGTAACATTTAACCTGACAGCCAGTAGCTAAAATAGGGAGCAAAGTCATGAGCATTGTTTTTAGTTTTCCCCCCTACCAGATGATCAACTCCATGAGGGCAGGGATGTTATCTACGAACTTCATTGTACTCTCCAAGTGCTTAACAGAGTGCTCTGCACAAAGTAGACCCTCAAGAAATACTCTTGATAAATGTGTTGGGAAAACAGTTCATGATTTTTTTTTCCATTTGGAACTTTCTCTTTTAGCATGAAACAAAAGCAGAAGAAGGGAGAGATGGACTGCTGACCTAGTTTTTCGGCTCTCTGAGCCCTCTGAAATAGTTTGAATATGACTGTAATTACTTCAGAGCAGGAAACATGAGCATGGGAACCTAGCAATCTTGGGATGGATTTTTCTAGTCCAACAAAATTGCTGCTTAGCTCCTCACCCCAATGATGGTGCTTATGTAAGGCAGGCAAAACCCCGGGGGGGGGTGCCGGGGGGGAAATGTGTTGTAGTTTAAAATGACTCAGACAAGAAATGTACCAAGTGGAACCTTTGAGGGTGAAATACTGTAAATCTGGGAATGTGCTTGAAATCTGGATAGCTGCTGGGAACCACAGTGATATTGGGCCGTTTGTTGTGCACTAGACCAACTGCCTCCCACTTTTAGTTATTCCTGTCAATGTCAGTATTTATCAGGTGCCCTGCTTTGTGCATCGCACTGTTCTGGGCACAGGGAATCCAGTGAGGTTTCCATAAAGGCCTCTGACAGGCCCTGAGGACCTTTCAATCCCAGGAACATTCAGAGGTAGAAAAAGGCAGCTTACAACCATAAAGTAATAGGAAGATCGAAACTCAATCAACCTGAGCAGAAGTGTGAAACAGAAAAGATCAAAAAGGTGCCTCTCTGGATCCAGGATGTTCAGGTAGCCAAGGAGATCCCACCCAGACATCTGCCACTTCCTACAGCTGAGGGTCCATGTCACTTCCTGGCAGGGAAGTAATGGAAGGGAAGAGAGAGAGATTAATCTCCCGGGCATCAGCTCAACCCCTGCTGCTGGGAGGGAGCTGCCCCAGGAGGTCAGCATTGTGCTCACAGGTGCTCAATAAATAATACTGATCGATTTGCTGAGGGCCTCAGATGGAAGGGCCTCCAGTTTTGGAAAGACCCCAACTACTTCAGGACTGCAGCTTTTTAGAAGCAGCATAGCTGAAGGGAAAGCACTTGGGCCTGGAGTCAGAGGATCTGGGTTCCAATTCCAGCTCTGCCACTTGCCTGCTCTGTGGCCTTCAGCAGGTCACCTAACTTCCCTGGGCCTCAGTTTCTTCATCTTTAAAACGGGGTTTCAGTGCCGTTCTCCCTCCAACGTAGAGGGAGCCCCATGCGGGAAGAGGACTCTGTCTGATCTGATTATCTCATATCTATCCCTGCCTTGGGACAGAGCTTGGTGCATAGTAAACACTTAACAAATACCACTAAGAAGAAGGAAAGCTTTTACACCAGGGTAAATGTGGTGAGGGAAGTCTGCGCACTCTCTCTGTTCGGCCATGGGATGGAACTTCCTACCATCCCAATGTCAGGCAGGAGGAACACGGCGGCCTGGTCATCATCTTTCTCCCCCTTCTAGACTGTAAGCCTGTTGTTGGGTAGGGACGGTCTCTATATGTTGCTGACTTGTACTTCCCAAGCACTTAATACAGTGCTCTGCACACAGTAAGCGCTCAATAAATACGATTGAATGAATGAATGAAATCAATGGCATTTCTGGAATGCTGCCTGTGTGCAGAGCACTGTACTAAGTGGTTGGGAGAATACAGCAGAATTGGTAGCAACGCTCCCTGCCCACCATGAGTTTACAGTCTAGAGGGGAATTATATAAGTATATAATTTATAGATAGGTACCAAAGTTACGTTGGGCTGAGAGTGGGATAAATATCAAATGCCCAAAGGTCACCGATCCAAGTGCAGAGATGACAAAAGGGCCATGGTCTCCTGCCCTATCTGTAAACCTGAGGGGCAGGGATTTCCAGGCCTTCAGGGCTGTGGGGTCTGGGAAGTCTGGCAGAGGGCCAATCCCGGCTCTGTGAAAAATTATTGGGTGATTTAAGTAATTTAACCTATTAATAGTAATAGTATTTAACTGCCTACCATTATGCAAAACACTGTAGTAAGCATTGGGCAAAAAAGACACAGGTGGGATTTAGACACGGTCCCTGGACTCCTATGGGCTCCCAATCTAAGAATAAAAGTGGGAGGTGAGGGGAGGCTGGCTCCTTCCTTTCCCCCTCCTCCCCCTTTCCATCCCCGCCTCCTTACCTCCTTCCCTTCCCCACAGCACCTGTATATATGTATATATGTTTGTACATATTTATTACTCTATTTATTTTACTTGTACATATCTATTCTATTTATTTTATTTTGTTAATATGTTTTGTTTTGTTCTCTGTCTCCCCCTCCTAGACTGTGAGCCCACTGTTGGGTAGGGACCGTCTCTATGTGTTGCCGACTTGTACTTCCCAAGTGCTTAGTACAGTGCTCTGCACACAGTAAGCACTCAGTAAATACGATTGATAAGATGAAACAATAAAAACAGTAGCATAAAAGAACAAGGACATTGATAATTATGGTAACAGCAGTGAGGTACTGGGGCTAGAGGAACAGGGTTTGAGGGTTCTTGCGGCTCAGAGTGCAACAATCACAGTGAGAGCACGGTCCCATTGGAGAGTAGGGTGGGATGGGGGTGGTGGGCCAAGTCCCAGGTCCCAGGGGACTTCAGCTTCTGGTCCCGGGGCTCGGTAGACGTTACGGCTGTGGCTTCCCAGTGCCCTAAAATTGTGAAGGCAGGTGGTCCTGAGTAGGGTTAGTATCACGGAGGGGATTCTCACCAGGCTTCAGGGGGTCAGCAGATGGTAGCTCCAGCCATGAGGGTTGGATGAGGTCCCAACAGCTGCAAGTTAATAATAATTACATTACTTGTTATGCACTTACTATGTGCCTAGCACTGTTCTAAGCACTGGGATAAGTACAAGTTAATCAAGTTGGACACAGTCCCTGTCCCACATGGGGCTCACACTCTTAATCCCCTTTTTACAGATGATGAGGTAGCCGAGGCCAAGACAAGTTAAATGACTTGCCCAAGGTCACACAGCAGACACGTGGCAGAGCCAGAATTAGAGCCCAGGTCCTTCTGGCTCCCAAGGCCGTGCTCTGTCCACTAAGCCACGCTGCTTCTAAGTTCTGGTGGTGACATCTATATAAGTGAATCATTCAGATAATCCACATCAAAAATTAATTTTTTCCTGTATTATATCACTGCTTTTAAGCCTCAAAGCAGTTAAATTTATTTTCTGGCTTAAATTATCCCGATTTGCTAGCTCACCTGTTCTCAGTGGTGAAGGGATTCCTGAAGGAGTTCCAAGCACTGTAACCCCAAGGTCGGGCTGTTTCTATCCCAAATCCAGGAGAATATTATACTCACCGACCAGTCGTTCAGGGGAGAGTTTTCTAGTTTGTGGATTATCCAGGTTCCCTGCTTCTTCCTCTTGTTTGGCCCATTTCCCTGTTCCATAGCTCCTCAGTCTTTAGCAGTAAGGCAAAGAAGTCAATTGCAAGTGAAATCCTGCCAGATGGTGACGGAAATTAAGAACTGGGCTCTTCAGCAAGTTCAAAGAAGAGCCTCCCTCCTTCCACTGGAGGCTGGGCAAGGGGCTGATGTGCTGATGGTTGCATTTCCCAGATCACCCCACCCCGGAGGACAGTCCTGGTTTGGGCCCATCTCTGGTCTAAAATCTGGTCACATTGGGATGAAGAGGCGAAAGATCTGTATTCTGCATTCAAGCATCTTTCCGCACTGCAGAGTTTTAGCCTCCTGCTACCATGTTCTGATTCTGAGCCCTCCAGTCTCCACCGTACAATGACCAGAAGTGCCCCCTTCCAGCCGTCCATCTGACTCTCTCTGTGCTTTTCTCCTGGGCAGAATTGGGGTGTTTGCTATCATCATCATCATCAATCGTATTTATTGAGCACTTACTGTGTGCAGAGCACTGTACTAAGCGCTTGGGAAGTACAAGTTGGCAACATATAGAGACAGTCCCTACCCAGCAGTGGGCTCACAGTCTAAAAGGTGGGGGCGGGGGGCTGTGCCTGTAGGGATTCTAAATCGTGTAACCAAGTGATAACTTGTCCATTAACATACCTAGAGCATTTAACTGGCCTTAAGTAGGAAGACCCATGATTCTGAGCTCAGTAAATGAATTCTGGCTAAAGATCTGTGCTTCTACATCCTCCACACCAGGGACTTCCCTTTTTCCCAGAAAGGAGCAAGAGAGGTGGCTGGAAAATCTTCAGAGGCTTTGCGGCTCCCTTCACCAGCTTGGTGTGTTGGTACATAATTAATCAATCAATCAATCAATCGTATTTATTGAGCGCTTACTATGTGCAGAGCACTGTACTAAGCGCTTGGGAAGTACAAATTGGCAACACATAGAGACAGTCCCTACCCAGCAGTGGGCTCACAGTCTAAAAGGGGGAGACAGAGAACAGAACCAAACATACCAACAAAATAAAATAAATAGGATAGAAATGTACAAGTAAAATAAATAAATAAGTAGAGTAATAAATATGTACAACCATACATATATACAGGTGCTGTGGGGAAGGGAAGGAGGTAAGATGGGGGGATGGAGAGGGGGACGAGGGGGAGAGGAAGGAAGGGGCTCAGTCTGGGAAGGCCTCCTAATTCTCCAACCTATCACTCGTTTTATCCTATCCTGGGTAGAGTCGGCCTAAATGTCATCCTCTTGGAGGAGGGTGAGTTGTGCGGGGCTGAAGCCACTGATTGCTATTCTATACATAGGCTACTGAGGTAATGATAGGCTGACCCTCCCCCTTTGTCTCTGCTCTATGAATGCTCAGATTGCGCCGGGATTTGAGGAAAGGCCTGATAAATTATTAATGGCTCCAGGATCCACAGTGGTTCGTCGGGCAGGTGGCCACGCTCAGAAATCTATTCTCCACACAGCGTCAAGGTTATTCAAATTACCAACCAGCACTTTACTTTTGTGTTTCTTAACATGTCTACATTAAAAATTAATCCCCATTAATATTAATTATGGTAACTAAAGGGAAACAGCTGGGAAGACGGGCCCAGTCCTTTCAGCTGTGACTGGGCTCACAGAGATAAAGCGAGGCTGCTGAAGAGAGGAACCGCCCAAGCGTCAGTGAGCTATAAAGGAAAGATGAGCAATTTGGAAATGATCGGCACAGATGGACCAAACCCTCTTAAGGGACGCCGGTCCTTATCCACGAGAAGATAACTAATGCTGTTTGGTGTCTTCCTGAATGGGCTGCGTGACAATTACATTTCTGTGTTCCGCCTTTCAGCCTCTGAGGAAGGAAAGGTGGGACACTTCAGTCTTAACAACAGCACTGGATGAGACCTCACCGTGGTCTGAGCAGCTTAATCAATCAATTGTATTTATTGGGCGATTACTGGGTGCAGAGAACTGTACTCAGCACTTGGGAGAGTACAATAAACCAAATTAGCAGACAGGTTCCCTGTTCGTAATGAGTTTACAGTCTAGGTGGAACTTCATCGGCTCCTGCCCCTGAAGCACAGCTAATCTCAGGAGATATCGTGATGGTGCCTGAAATGGCTGAGGACCCTATGCTCAATACTCCTATTTCTCAGAAGCGGTTTGGCTAGTGGAAAGAGCACCATCCTGACAGTCAGTACTAATCCCCGCTCCACCACTTGTCTGCTGTGTGACTGTGTGCAAATCACATAACTACTCTGTGCCTCAGTTGCCTCATCTGTAGACCAGGGATTAGGACTGTGAGCCCCATGTGGGACATGGACTGTGTCCAACCTGATTAGCTTGAATCTACCCCATTGCTTAGTACAGTGCCTGGCACATAGTAAGCCCTTAACAAATACCATTCCAAACAAGAAAGAAACTGGAAAGGAACAGTTCCCAAATGTTAATAAACCACTCCCTCTGGCCTGAAAGACAGCAGAGCCAACTTCAGGGACCTGGAAGGGAATGGGTCCAGATGTACCTTTGCCTTTCCCTCCCCATTTCCTCCAAACTCCAGGCCCAGCAGAACAGTGCACAGGGTTCTTGGCCCAAATGAGACATGATTGTCATTCCTCCCTACTCAATTTAGGGCCAGAGAACAAGAAAGAGCTATTGCTGACAGGCTCTATCCCTGTCAGGTGAATCCTGGCACCAGCCCAGGAGAATAGGGGTTACTATCCTTCCCATCCTGTGGATAAGAAAACTGAGGCAGAGAAAAAGCAAGCAGCCTGGCCAAGTCTCACCGTCGGTCAGGAGTTCAGACTCAAGTTCAGGTTTCTCGACTGAATCCTGCTATTCTCTACCCCAAGGCCCCACAATATTTTATATTTTGCCAGTTTTAGTTTTGTATATCCAATGTGCATTTGTCCAGGTGGGGTTGAGAACCTGAGGAGGGAGAGAGTAGAGGCGCCTTCCGGAAATATGTGGGGCCCTGAGATTCTGTTACATTTTCAGCCAAAGAGATTCATTGTGCTGGGCTATCGAAGGGCCCTTCTGGCCCTGTTTTCCTTCTAGTGGGGGCAGTGACTGGCCCTGCCCAGCCAAGTGGAGCGGAAGCTTGAGTAATTCCCATCTCTACGGAACAGCCAGGCTGAAAAATCCACTTGAAGGCCGGATCACCTGTCTGGGCTGACTGCGCCCAGCAAATCAACCAGGTCACTTCTCCACTTAATTTGCCTGTGCGTACTCAGCCATTCGGGAAACGAGTATTGCTGCAGTAGCCAAAGGTTCCATAGTGCTTTTAGCAAAATGGTATTTTCCCAAAAGCCACACCCAGGGCCTGGGGAGCAATCAGCTGTGTAGGCCTGGCTCGTACTTCTCCCAGAGTCCTTTTCTGTTCCTTGCCATCCCCAAGGGATCACTTCTGCATTCCCGGTTGGGTTTTGGAGGATTCTTTTGCTTCCTTCCTGGGGAAGGGAGGATGAAGGGGGGAGGGTAGAATTCCTGAGCAGGGTTGGTTTAGAGTGTCTTTTTCATCCTCACCCAAGTATCTTAAACTGGAAAGACTCTGTTCTAACTTTTCTGCCACACTCAGAATCATTCCATGGCCAAGGTCCTTTCATCATGGAATTTTGGGTTTTTTTATTATATTTGTTAAGCACTTACTAAGTGCCGAGCACTGTACTAAGCGCTGGGGTAGATAAAAGCTAATCAGGTTGGACACGGCTCATGTCCCACATAGGGCTCACGGTCTTAATCCTGATTTTACAGATGAAGTAACCGGCACAGAGAAGTTAAGTGACTTGATCAATATCACACAGCAGCCAAGTGGTAGAGTCAGGATTAGAACCCAGGTCCCCTGACTCCCAGTTAAGTACACTTTTCATTAGGCCATGCTGCTGTATCTCCCATAACTCTTCATATTGGAACAAATGTTCTTTACCTCTCTGCGGGCCTGTGATAAATGGGTTTTCTGGGACAAATGGAGATTTGTTTCTAAAAGAGGTTTGGTGATGAACTGAGTTTTATTCAAGTTTAAATCACAGTATTCTCTCGCTTTCCCCAGTGATTTGCATGTGTTTCATTTCTCTCCTGAATTTCTGCCCGATGTGTCCTTGATCCGGGTCGGTTCTGCCCTTACATCCCAGGGAAGGACAAAATCCTGGGATGATACTTGGAATTTACACCGTGCTTTCTCGTTCCATGGACTCAACTTCCCTTGGTGTAAGTGCTCACGTTATCCCTCACTGGAGGAGAAAGAGGAGGTGGGAGTCCTGTTTAAACTTTGAAGGAACTGAGCCAGTGGAATGATTTTAAGAGACTTATCCAGAAATCCCACAGCTCCAACCACACCTGTGTACTCCAGACTTTCAAATTTTAATGGGCCCTGCTGCTTCTCAGCTGCCAGTTGTTTTGACGATCCTTTTGCCCTTTACAGTATCCTACGGCCACATTCATAGGCATCTTTACAGGGGGGACACTTTCTACCATGTCAGTTCTGCTCTGAATCACTCCTGGTAGAACCACCACTTTTTCTGATTTTTCTATCGGGACTGAAGTTGAGTCTGCTAATCTCGTTAGCCAAGGATGCAGCAGAGGGAACCAGTGGTAGTACTAATGGGGATTCCAGTAAAGTGTTGAAACTCAAATGCTGGTACTTGACCCAAAGCCCCAACTTTAACTTTTCTGCTGGAGCCCAGAACCCAGGGAACCAGCCATTGAAGAGGTTAAAGGCAAACTCCGGATCCAACTAGAGACCAGGTGTCTGCCAACCATAAAACCAACTTCAAAGAGTCCTAATGGTTCAAGCAGGCTGGGTTTTATAAGAGGCAAGAGGTTGGTTGCAAACTCTGTTCCTGCCCCCTGCTAGGTTAGGCAGAATGTGGTCTTGCCGGCGCCTGGAACTGTGGTTGTCTCCTTCCCTACAGCCAGGCAAGGAGCAAAACTCCACCTTACACAATGAGGGTCAATCACGGCCCGAAGAAATGAAAGCCACAAATAGGGAGAAATTGAAAGCTCGGAATTGAGGAAACCTGGTTGACAGTTCCCAGCCTTGTCAAAGCCAATTCTTCTCCTCTCCCACAAAAAACCTGAAGAGAAGAGGAGGAAGCAACTCCACCCTTGGCCGATGAGTAAGATGCTAGGAAGAGTGATAATGCAGAGTATATGTAATCAAGCCCAGCCTAAGCATAAGGGGAAATGGGAGTAACTGATTTCTCACTCAAATAAGAGGATGTACAGAATGAAAGAGCTAAATCAGGCAGTGTTGAGTCACTTGCCTGGACAGTGGGTGCTGTAAGGTCCATTTTATGTTTTCATTAAGCTCTGAGCAGAGTACCATAGAGCACATTTATACACAACATTACTTACTGCTTGTTATCATTATTATTATTATGGCATTTAAGCACTTACTATGTGCCATTCACTATGCCACGCACTGGGGTAGATTCAAGGTTATCAGGGTGGATGGAGTCCCTGTCCTACACAGGGCTCACAATCTAGGTAGGAAGGAGTAGGATTTAATTCCCATTTGACAGATGAGAAAACTGAAGCACAGAGAAGTTAAGTGACTTGCCTAAGGTCACACAGCAGACAAGTGGCAGATCAGGATTAGAACCCAGGTCCTCTGATTCCTAGGCCCAAGCTCTTTCCACTAGGCCACCCTGCTTCTCAACTCTTACTGGAGCAAGCGTTTCCAGGGTTTTCACATAGACATGTACCAGGGTACAGAACCGCAGCATTTAAAAAAATCCAGTCCTACCAGGAAGGCGTAGATTTTTTCCGTCACGTCTAACTGGGTATGGAGCCCGGATATTGAGTTTTGACGCTATTTTCTTCCTTGACAAATCAGGCCACGGTTGGTAAAGTGGGATTCTCGGCTCAGAATGCTGAGGGCAGTGAAGGTGGGGAGGAAGGCAAAGAGCAGACGGTCCTGCTTCTGTGCAACTTCTGTTCCGAGAAGCCATTTGTCGATCAGAGGCTGCGGCACTGCGGGGCCCAGGATTTCTCGCTTCCGTCGGCTGCCGGCTGTTGACATTCCTGCACTGCCACCCTCTTGGTCTCTTTCTTCACTCCCATAAAATAGTGATGTGGAGGGCAACGGGCCATCTTCAACTTTTCTGTCAGATTGTAGTATTTGTTAGGCACTTACTAAGTGTCAAGCATTGTACTAAGCTCTGGAGTAGAGACAGGATACTTAGGTGGGACACGTTCCCTATCCCTCGGGGCTCACATTCTAAGTAGGAGGGAGAGCAGGCATTTAATCCCCATTTTCCAGATCATCATCATCAATCGTATTTATTGAGCGCTTACTGTGTGCAGAGCACTGTACTAAGCGCTTGGGAAGTACAAATTGACCACATATAGAGACAGTCCCTACCCAACAGTGGGCTCACAGTCTAAAAGCAGTGGGCTCACAGAGGAAACAGGCCCGGAGAAGTTAAGTGACTTGCCCCAGGTCACCCAGCAGCAAGTGACCAAACTGGGATTTGAACCCGGGTCCTCCGTCTCCCAGGCCCCTGCTCTTTACTTTGTTTGCAGTGACTAAGGATCAACTGTGGAATCCACAAGGGAAAGGATGGGAAATTTCCTGAGGATGTTTTCAGATCTTAAAATGCTTCTTTAGTGAAACTGACGGGATTCTGCAGAGCGGTAAGTGGCTCCAACGGCCCTTACATTGCTGTGCTGTACTGCTGAAGGGGGTTACTACCTATCACCCCCATCTCCCTTCCCTGCCCTAAATTACTTGGGCTCCCAGGACCAGGAAATTTGGGGTCACACTGGTGCGGAGAGGCTGGTGATGGGCTGGGAGAAACTAATTGTGTACTCCAGGGGTGGGAGAGAGGAACTAGCAGAGTAGGCCTCCTCCAGGAGGCCTTCCCAGACTGAGCCCCTTCTTTCCTCTCCCCCTCGTCCCCCTCTCCATCCCCCCGTCTTACCTCCTTCCCTTCCCCACAGCACCTGTATATATGTATATACGGTTGCACATATTTATTACTCTATTTATTTATTTATTTATTTGTTTATTTTACTTGTACATTTCTATCCTACTTATTTTATTTTGTTGGTATGTTTGGTTATGTTCTCTGTCTCCCCCTTTTAGACTGTGAGCCCACTGTTGGGTAGGGACTGTCTCTATGTGATGCCAATTTGTACTTCCCAAGCGCTTAGTACAGTGCTCTGCACATAGTAAGCGCTCAATAAATACGATTGATTGATTGATTGATTGATTAGGGTAAGTCACAAGGTTAATGGTTTGCCCCAGTGGCAGGGTTATCTTGGCCTGGAACCTCATTCTCCAGGATTTTTCCAGAGCCTCTCTGACTGCCTTATCTAGAATAGGGGGACTGAGATTTCCCCGCTGGGGATTTCCGGGAACTCTCGGTGTTCCGTTTGGCTTTGGAGACCAGAGCAGCTCTGAGCCCCAAGGGAGTGGGGACACTTTTGGGACTCTGGGCAGAACTCCTTTCATTGCTCCAAATCTCATTTTAGTCCATAGAATGGCCACCATCAGAGTTTTGGGCGGAAGAAGCAGTATGGCTTGGTGGAAAGTGCATGGGCTTCGGAGCCAGAAGTCGTGGGTTCTAATCCCAGCTCCACCGTTTATCAGCTGTGTGACTTTGAGCAAGTCACTTAACTTCTGTGTGCCTCAGTTACCTCATCTGTAAAATGGGGATTAAGACTGTGAGCCTCACATGGGACAACCTGAATACCTTGTATCTACCCCAGCGCTTAGAACGGTGCTTGGCGCATAGTAAGCGCTTAACAAATACCATTATCATTATTATTGTTATCCCAAAGGAAAGAAGCAGTGTGGCCTAGTAGAAAGAGCTCGAGTCTGGGAGTCAGAGGACCTGGCTCCTATTTCCGGCTCTGCCAATTGCTTGCTGTGTGACCTTGGGCAAGTCACTTAACTTCTCCGTGCTCAGTTTCCTCAACTGTAAAATGGGAATTAAATATCTGTCTCCTTCTTAGACTGTGAGCCCTATGCAGAACAGGGACTGTGTCTTACCTAATTAACCTGTACCTACCCCAATGCTTAGAACAGTGTTTGACACATAGTAAGTGATTAACGAATACCATAAAAAAGACATTTCTTATCATGGGCCTGGAGGAGCAGCTGTGAGTGCAAGAGGTGTTGTCCTTTTAACTGATGAAACAAAGACCACAGGACATAAGAGCAGGGAATGTGTCTATTGTTATGTTGTACTCTTCCAAATGGTTAGTACAGTGCTTTTCACACAGTAAGTGCTCAATAAATGCCATTGAAAGAATGAATAATCACTCACAAGGACAGAAGAACTAGGTCTCTCAGAAGTCTATTCCTGGCAGTGCATGTTGAAGGAGAAGCTAACAGATCCCCAGGTGTTTATTTTACTCCAGTGTAGTCACTGACCAATAAGTACAACTGGGTATGAGCAGTCAGATCAGGCGATGGTTTTTAAGGAAATCTGCAAGGAAATGAAACACAAGAATGACATTATTGCAGTATAATAACTAAGGTTTAACGGAACAGAAACCAGGAAATGGAGAGCTACGTTCCCTGGGCGCATGCAACACACCTGACAAGTAAGAAATCGAACTCTTCCTGCATGTGTTTTTAGCCAAGCACACAATCCACTCAAAAACTTTCCAACACTCTGGACAGAGGAGGATGGGAGAGGTGCTTGATTCTCACACAGTCTTTAGTAACAGGATTCACTCCTTTAAAATGCCGATCCCCGGGGAACCTCTACACTGTAGAGCTCTGTGCACTTCCTTCTACTTCTGTCCCACCAAACAGCACAGTGTGAAGCCCAGGGTGGGTGTTTGGATTGATCCAATAGTAAGGCAAAGTTGGGAAGAGAGGCCAATCTTGCTACTTTCCTCTGGCCCTCTGATACTGTAGGAAGTCTTTAGAGGGTCCTCTGGGCCCAGCGAGGATGGGAGTCTGGAGCGAGGGAGATTTGTACGGTGAAATACAGTTTCCAAGGTCCAGGTTTGCTCACCACTGCTGGGTTTCCTCTCCTGCTTCTGTTGGAGGTGTGAGCCATTGTGAGCCCTCAGGCCCCATTCACTCTACCAGGGGAACTTGAAGGTTTCCTGTGTTCCATTTCTGAGGTTTTAGGTTGACACGTTGGAGCGATCATTCTGTCTCAAGGCCTTGCAGGGAACACAGAAGGGGCCCCCCGCTCAGTGCTGAGAGGCTATAAATTCAATTTCACCTAGATAGTCCGCCTGGAAGAATAGAAAAGATCCTGGGGAGTGGTCAGGCTGCCACCAGTCATACACAATAGCCCAAATGTGTCTTTTTGTTAGCCGTGGAGCCGGGGGAACGCTTAGGCGAAGCAGGCAGGGCCAGGAGGGGAACATATGCTGCAGTTGCCGGAGGCAGATTGCTAATTTGGGCTTCTCCCTGGGTGAAGCTGGGAAAAGCAACGCTGGGAGTGGGCCTTATCACTCACCGGCAACAGGCCTCTGTCATGTCTCCTGCCAGAACGGCTCTCCATTTGGACATGGGCCTGGCTTTGCAAAGCAGCTGCCAAGAGGGTTGCCACAGGGAATATCTTTTACCCCAGATTTCACTGACAGGTTAGCAGTTCCCCTCCAGCCAAGATACGAGGGCCGGGCTCGGTCCCCTCCAGACCTCTGGAGCCGATGAAGCTTGGGTGCGTGAGTGAAACAGGGGCAGGTCTCCTGCAACTACCCCAGATAGACATCCTTGGACCACAACAATAATAATAGTAATAATAATAATTGGCATTTATTAAGCGCTTACTATGTGCAAAGCACTGTTCTAAGCTTGTACTTCCCAAGCGCTTAGTACAGTGCTCTGCACACAGTAAGCGCTCAATAAATACGATTGATTCTAAGCGCTCGGGAGGTTACAGGGTGATCAGGTTGTCCCACGTGGGGCTCACAGTCTTAATCCCCATTTTACAGATGAGGGAGCTGAGACCCAGAGAAGTTAAGTGACTTGCCCGAAGTCACACAGCTGACAAGTGGCGGAGGTGGGATTTGAACCCATGACCTCTGTCTCCACTGAGTCACGCTGCTTCCCTAATAACTGGGGGAATTGTGAAGCCCTTATTAGGTGCCAGACGCTCTTCTAAAGACTGGGATAGATCATCAGGTCGGACACAGTCCCCGTCCTACATAGGGCTCACAGCATAAGTAGGGGGGAGAACGGTTATTTAATCCCCATTTTACAGATGAGGAAACGGAGGCCCGGAGACATTAAGTGACCTGCCCAAGGTCATACAGCAGGCAATTGGCAGAGTTGGGCTTAGAACCCACGTCTTTTGACTCCCAAGTCCGTGATCTTTCCATTGGGACACGCTGCTTCTCAAATGCCACAGCCCAGGGTACTTGTTGATGCCTCTCTCAAGACCCAGCATCAGCTGGCGCCCTGTTGCCTGCCTGCTCTCTTCTCTCATATGTGCTCATCACATTTCCCACAATAACCTTCAAATTGTCTTGGCTTTCCACACTCTCTCTGCAGGGCCACTGTTAAAGCAGCGAGCAGGCAGCTCATTTGTCCAGGACTCCACCCAATGATGCTGTCGAATGGTTTCTGCAGAGACACAAAGGTAAAGTATGAGGGGAATAGTCCGATAATTGAATCTCTTCAGGGAAAATAATTAACGCCCATCCTAGAACAATGAAAACGTCCTGCACCAGTTCGCTAGACTCTTTCCACTAGATTCATTTTGTGGGATTTTAAGATTCCAAGATTTTAAATCTGTCTCGGTGTTCTCATCTTTAAAATGGAGATAAAATACCTTTTCTCTTTCCCTGAAACTGTGAGCCCCACGTGGGGCAGGGTCTCTGTCAGGCTTGATTATCTTGAATTAACCCCAGTGCTTAGTATGTTATGTTTTGTTGTCTGTCTCCCCCTTCTAGACTGTGAACCCGCTGCTGGGTAGGGACTGTCTCTATATGTTGCCAACTTGTACTTCCCAAGCGCTTAGTACAGTGCTCTGCACACAGTAAGCGCTCAATAAATCTGATTGAATGAATGAATACAGTGCTTGGCACATAGTAGTTGCCTGACAAATACCACATTGCTACTATTATGCTTCTCTGTTGAACTGAAAAAGTTCCCAGTGGCATGAAATTGCATTCTGACACCAACTCCCAGATTCTTTTTGCATCCTTTTGCATCAGAGAAGCAGCCTGGCTCAGTGGAAAGAGCACAGGCTTTGGAGTCAGGGGTCATGGGTTCGAATCCCAGCTCTGCCAATTGTCAGCTGTGTGACTTTGGACAAGTCACTGAATTTCTCTGTGTCTCAGTTCCCTCATCTATAAAATGGGGATTAAGACTGTGAGCCCCCCGTGGGACAACCTGATCTCCTTGTAACCTCCCCAGTGCTTAGAACAGTGCTTGCATGTAGTAAGCGCTTAATAAATGCCATCATTACTGTTATTATCCTCAAAAATGACTGTTTAGAACCGATTGACCCATAAACAAGCCCTGATTTCCTCCACTGCTGACACAGCCAACCGTGTCTGTGGTTGGTTGAATTTTAGGATTTTGATCAGGTTTTCAGGATGGCCAAACTTCCTTAGTTGTTGGCAGAGAGCAGACATATCAACGGTTTCACATGCCTTCAAAAGGTGTACTAACCCCAGGTAGCGGTCTTCTGTATTTGACCCGCAGCACAGATCGTGTCTTCATGCCCCTCGAGGCTCTGGACGCACACCACATTTTCTTGATCCAGGAGGACTCTGGTTAAGACTATTCTCCCCACCTCAAAGCAGTATTAAAATCACATCTCTTTCAAGAGGCCTTCCCCGCCTAAGCCTTTATTTTCCCTTGGCGTCACCTATGCACTTCTAGACTGTGAGCCCACTGTTGGGTTGGGTGGGGTAGGGACTGTCTCTATATGTTGCCAACTTGTACTTCCCAAGAGCTTAGTACAGTGCTCTGCACACAGTAAGTACTCAATAAATACGTTTGATTGATCCGTAACATTTAGAAACTTGATTTTACCCCACCCTCCGTCCCGCATCTAATATCTGTCTTCTCTATTAGACTGTAAGCTCCTTCATCATCATCAATCGTATTTATTGAGCGCTTACTGTGTGCAGAGCACTGTACTAAGCGCTTGGGAAGTACAAATTGGCAACATATAGAGACAGTTCCTACCCAACAGTGGGCTCACAGTCTAAAAGGACAGTCTAAAAGTCCTTGTGTGTGTGCCAACCCTTATATTGTACTCCCCCAAGTGCTTAGTACCCAGCACGTTCCCCGCACACAAAGAGCTTCTTTGGGTGGTTAAAAAGAAAACTCAGAAGAGCTGGGAGAACCACCATCTCATTTAGACGTCCAGACAGACAGTGGCGTGTATCGCTCTGAACTCCCTGAATTTAGCCCAGTGTAAAATCACGCAACAGGTCAAAACTTGTGATTTTTCCAATTGATTCCACTTGGGTTGTGTCGGCCTGGGGTGGGGACTCATGTGAGGAATTCAAACACTGAGACCATAGACCCTCTGCATCCATGGAACTGGAAGTCTGGAGTCAGAGGTCGTGGGTTCGAATCCCGGCTCCGCCACAAGTCTGCTGTGTGACCTTGGGCAAGTCTTAACTTCTCTGAGCCTCAGTTACGTCATCTGTAAAAATGGGGATTAAGACTGTGAGCCCCACGTGGGACAACTTGATCACCCTTGTACCCCCCCCCCCCAGAGCTTAGAACAGTGCTTTGCACATAGTAAGTGCTTAACAAATGCCATCATCATCATCAAATCTGCTTTCTCCCCTTGGGAAGTGGGGCCCGACATTATGGGAGCCTTCAGTCAATCAATCAATCGTATTTATTGAGCGCTTACTGGGTGCAGAGCACTGTCCTAAGCGCTTGGGAAGTACAAGTTGGCAACATATAGAGATGGTCCCTACCCAACAGTGGGCTCACAGTCTAAAAGGGGAGTCTAAAAGGGGGGTCTAAAAGGGGGGTCTAAAAGGGGAGTCTAAATGGGGAGTCTAAAAAAGGGTCTTCAGCCCCAAGGCCTCTGTCCTGCTGCCAGTTTCGTAAAGAAACGTTGCCACCTGCTGGCCACCGGGCGGAAGTGCTGGTGCAGTTGCTCCTGGAATCTCCAGAGTAATAATAATGATGGTATTTCTTAAGCGCTGACCATAATAATAATAATAATGACATGTATTAAACGCTTACTATGTGCAAAGCACTGTTCTAAGCGCTGGGGAGTTTACAAGGTGATCAGGTCGCCCCACGCGGGGCTCACGGTCTTCATCCCCATTTTACAGATGAGGGAACTGAGGCCCAGAGAAGTGAAGTGACTTGCCCAAAATCACACAGCCGACAAGTGGCGGAGCCGGGATTTGAACCCATGACCTCTGGCTCCAAAGCCCCTGCTCTTTCCACTGAGCCATGCTGCTTCCTTAACCATGTGCCAAGCGCTGTTCTAAGCGCTAAGACAGAGAAGTGGACAACGCCATATTCACTGGGCCACAAAACGCCGACCTGCCCTTCTGACATTGCTCTGGACTGTTGTACTGGCAATCAATCAATTGTATTTAATCAATCAATCAATTAATCGTATTTATTGAGCGCTTACTGGGTGCAGAGCACTGTACTAAGCACTTGGGAAGTACAAGTTGGCAACATATAGAGCCAGTCCCTACCCAACAGTGGGCTCACAGTCTAAAAGGGGGAGACAGAGAACAAAACCAAACATACTAACAAAATAAAATAGATAGAATAGATATGTACAAGTAAGATAAATAAATAAATAAATAGAGTAATAAATATGTACAAACATATATACATATATACAGGTGCTGTGGGGAAGGGAAGGAGGTAAGATGAGGGGGATGGAGAGGGGGACGAGGGGGAGAGGAAGAAATGAGCACTTGCTGTGTGCAGAGTACTCTACTAAGTGCCTGAGAGGGTACAATACAATACAACAGGGAGCATCTTAACCTCCAGGAGGAGCGTGGAACCAGACATACCCTCTCCATCCCCCCATCTTACCTCCTTCCCCTCCCCACAGCACCTGTATATATGTTTGTACATATTTATTACTGTATTTATTTTACTTGTACATATCTATTCTATTTATTTTATTTTGTTAATATGTTTTGTGTTGTTCTCTGTCTCCCCCTTCTAGACTGTGAGCCCACTCTTGGGTAGGGACTGTCTCTATATGTTGCCAACTTGTACTTCCCAAGCGCTTAGTACAGTGCTCTGCACACAGTAAGTGCTCAATAAATACGATTGATTGATTGATTGATTGATTGATTCACATTTGTGGCTTATACTCTGAAGCCTCTAGCTTTAGGCCAGTATAATTTTCATCACAGGACAGAAATTGTACTTTTCCAATTCATTCCTTTTAGATTTAAACACTTCCTCGGGGAGCTCTCTCCTGTCCTTCATCCTCCTGCCTATACATTATTTTAGTGTCTGCTTCCCCCACTAGATTGTAATAATAATAATTGTGGTATTTGTTTAGCGCTTACCGTGTGCCAGTGTTGGGGTGGATACAAGCAAATCGGGTTGGGCACAGTCCCTGTCCCACTTGGGGTTCACAGTCTCAAGCCCCATTTTACAAATGAGGTAACTGAGGCACCGAGAAGTGAGGTACTTGCCCAAGGTCACACAGCAGACAAGTGGTGGAGCTGGGATTAGAACCCATGACCTTCTAACTCCAAGCCCATGCTCTATCCACTACCCCATGCTGTTTTTCACTGTAAGCTCCTTGAGGGCGGGGATCATGTCTAGTTTTTTCAATTGTACTCCCCCAAGTGCTTCATTCATTCGTTCATTCAATCGTATTTATTGAGCGCTTACTGTGTGCAGAGCGCTGTACTAAGCGCTTGGGAAGTACAAGTCGGCAACATATAGAGATGATCCCTACCCAACAACAGGCTCACATTCTAGAAGGGGAAGACAGACAACAAAACATGTAGACAGATGTCAAAATCATCAGAACAAATAGAATGCTTTGCACCTGGTAGAAAATAGGATTGGTCATCATCATCAGTCGTATTTATTGAGCGCTTACTGTGTGCAGAGCACTGTACTAAGCGCTTGGGAAGTACAAATTGGCAACATATAGAGACAGTCCCTACCCAACAGTGGGATCACAGTCTAAAAGGGATCGGTCGTGGCCTAGTAGAAAGAGCACATGATTGGAAATCAGTGGACATGGGTTCTAATTCTAGCCCTGCCACTTCCTTGCTTTTTGACCTTGGGCAAGTTATTTGTGTCTCAGTTTTCTCTTCGTTAAAATGAGGATGAAATGCCTATTTTCCCTTCCAATTAGACTGTGAGCCCCATATAGAACAGAGGCTGAATCTGACCTGATTATTTTTTATTTACCCCAGGACGTAATATAATGCTTAGCACATAGTAAGCTTTTTTTGTAAGAGTGTTTAAGCACTTACTATGTGCCAGGCAATGTACTAAAGTGTTGGGGTAGGTACAAGGTAAACAGTTTGGACACTGGACATGTCCCACCTGGGGTTCACACTCTTAATCCCCATTATAGAGTTATGGTAACTGAGGCACAGAGGAAGTACAGTGACTTGCCCAAGGTCACACAGCAGACAAGTGGCAGGGCTGGGATTGGAACCTAGGTCCTCAACTTCTAGGCCCATGGTTTTTCTACTAGGCCACAAGTGCTACTGGGAGTGGAGGACACTTAATTATCTTTGCTCTGCACACAGTAGGTGCTCAATAAATACGATTGATTGATTGATTGATCTGGCACAGAAGTGCTGAAACGATAAGGGAATGAAACCTGGGGTGAAGAAAAACAATCAGGGAAGGTCTCCTGGAGGAGGTGAGGCTGTAGGGAGCTCTGAGGGCAGGAAGAACATTAGTCCTGTGGATTTGATAAGAAAAAGAAGAAGAAGAATTACGGTATTTGTTAAGCGCTTACTATGTGCCAGGCTCTGTAATAATAATAATAATTATGGCATTTATTAAGTGCTTACTATGTGCAAAGCACTGTTCTAAGCGCTGGGGAGGTTACAAGGTGATCAGGTTGTCCCATGGGGGGCTCACAGTCTTAACCCCCATTTTACAGATGAGATAACTGGGGCGCAGAGAAGTTAAGTGACTTGCCCAGAGTCACACAGCTGACAATTGGCAGAGCCGGGATTTGAACCCACAATCTCTGACTCCGAAGCCCGTGCTCTTTCCATTGAGCCACGCACTAAGTGCTGGGGTGGATACAAGCAAATTGGGTTGGATGCAGACCCTGTCTCATGCGGGGCTCACAGTCTCGATCCCCATTTTACAGATGAGGTAACTGAGGCCCAGAGAAGTGAAGTGACTTGCCCAGGGTCACACAGCTGATAAGCGGCAGAGCCGGGATTAGAACCTACAATCTTCTGACTCCCAGGCCTAATTTGAAGGGGGAGTTTCAGACTCCCTTTCCCCTCTTCCCACATTCTACCACCTGCTTAACAAGTTCCAGAATTACCACTGTTTATTATTATTATTATTATAATGATGGCATTTGTTAAGCGCTTACTATGTGCAGAGCACTGTTCTAAGCGCTGGGGGGGAGATACAAGGTGATAAATTGTCCCACGTGGGGCTCACAGTCTTAATCCCCATTTTACATCATCATTACTAAGAAGAAGCAGGAGGAAGAAGAAGAAGAAATAATAATTGATTGCTCTGGGTGTATACAGTATAGAAACTCCAACCAGGATCCGTCCTGTCATCTGAAAGCCTTCTGGCAGGAATCCATTGGAGTCCTAGTAGCTACAGTGATGGTGGCGGAGTGGCTAAGGGCCTCCTCCTCTTCCTCGGAGATGGCATCTCTGAACTGATCCTTCCTCGGCCATTTCTGAGGAGAGGCCTCCTCAGAAACTCCAAATAGCAGCCAAAAGGGTCAATTCTACCAAGGTCCGTCGCCTCAGTTACAGCTGCCACTACTCAATTTAGGGTGCAGTGGTATCAGAGGCAACCACCTCGCTGCCTGAGCCCAGTTGAACTGGCTCTCTCCAGGTTGTTACATGGAGTTTCAGCCTGTGAAGTGCCAGCTCCCTTGAGGTTTGGACAGCCTCAACCACTGCCACCCACCTCCTAGCTGCCACTCACCGTACCTTGTTCTCGCCTGTCCCGCCATCGACCCCCAGCCCACGTCATCCCCCGGGCCTGGAATGCCCTCCCTCTGCCCATCCGCCAAGCTAGCTCTCTTCCTCCCTTCAAGGCTCTGCTGAGAGCTCACCTCCTCCAGGAGGCCTTCCCAGACTGAGCCCCTTCCTTCCTCTCCCCCTCGTCCCCCGCTCCATCCCCCCATCTTACCTCCTTCCCTTCCCCACTGCACCTGTATATATGTATATATGTTTGTACATATTTGTTACTCTATTTTACTTGTACATATCTATTCTATTTATTTTATTTTGTTAGTATGTTTGGTTTTGTTCTCTGTCTTCCCCTTTTAGACTGTGAGCCCACTGTTGGGTAGGGACTGTCTCTATATGTTGCCAATTTGTACTTCCCAAGTGCTTAGTACAGTGCTCTGCACATAGTAAGCGCTCAATAAATACGATTGATGATGATGAGGAGGAGGAGGAGGAGGAGGAGGTGGAGGATGTTGGCAAGACAGTAGCTCAGTCGGTTACCCCCTCTTTCCTTCCCTGAACCCTCTCTTTTCCAAGAGTGCCTAGAAAACCAGTGATGTCTATCGACCATCCATCCCCCTCTCTCAACTCCCAGTTTTCAGTTCTCTTCTCTAGGTCTGTGACAGCCCAGGCTGGTAAATTCTACTTAATAATAATAATATCGATGGCATTTGTTAAGCGCTTACTACGTGCAAAGCACTGTTCTAAGCACTGGGGGGGGGGGTACAAGGTGATCAGGTTGTCCCACATGGGGCTCGCAGTCTTCATCCCCTTTTTACAGATGAGGTAACTGAGGCTCCGAGAAGTTGTGACTTGCCCGAGGTCACACAGCAGACACGTGGCGGAGCCGGGATTCGAACCCATGGTCTCTGACTCCAAAGCCCGGACCCTTTCCACTCAGCCACGCTGCTTCTAGATGTCACTCCACTCCAACAACCAGCCATCAGCTCCACTGTTCACCCACCAGAAAGATAACAATAATGATGGCATTTATTAAGCGCTTACTATGTGCAAAGCACTGTTCTAAGCGCTGGGGAGGTTACAGGGTGATCAGGTTGTCCCACAGGGGGCTCACAGTCTTAATCCCCATTTTACAGTTGAGGTGACTGAGGTCCAGAGAAGTTAAGTGACTTGTCCAAGGTCACATAGCTGACAGTTGGCGTAGCCGGGATTTGAACCCATGACCTCTGACTCCAATGCCCGTGCTCTTTCCACTGAGCCACGCAGCAATGTTGTGATGGAGCTGTGAGGAGAGCACTAAAAGGTCTTTGAAGGAGTCAGATTCTCTGGAAAGAGAGAAATGAGCTGCTGTGAAATACTGAACCAGAACCAGAGGAAGCAGCAAATCCAACTGATCTTCCCCACAGCACCTGTAGATATGTATATATGTTTGTACATATTTATTACTCTATTTATTTATTTATTTTACTTGTACATATCTATTCTATTTATTTTATTTTGTTAGTATGTTTGGTTTTGTTCTCTGTCTCCCCCTTTTAGACTGTGAGCCCACTGTTGGGTAGGGACTGGCTCTATATGTTGCCAATTTGTACTTCCCAAGCGCTTAGTGCAGTGCTCTGCACATAGTAAGCGCTCAATAAATACGATTGATGATGATGATGATGATGATGATGATGATTGACCCACAGGTAATGAAATCACCACCAAATGAGAAACAGACTGGATCGTTCCAGGTAACTGACTTCCCACCCTAGCCCCTCACAGAAACATTGGTTTCGTAGGACAGGTTGGGCCAGAGGGAATTCCACCAGACACAAATTAAGGACAGGTAGACAAATCAATGATTAGTTTTAGGACTCTCCCTGACTGAAAAATTGATCTGCTTTGCTTCCAGTGTCCCTAAACCACAGTTACCTGTTGCCAGAGGTAGCAGGAGAGAGGAAAAAGAAAGCCCTTTTTCCAGAACAACTTCTGATACAGACAGAGGCGCTTTCCTTTTAATTACATTACAGGTCCATTGGAATAACAGCACTTGGTATGTGAGGCAATTTACCACAGCTAACGGACCGCCAAAGTGTTGTTATTGCTGGATGCAATGAAGCTCTCACTAAGCAGCCTCACCGGGGACCAGTAAAAACCGGTTACACTGAAGAGGTAGGTGGTCTTGGTTAAATAACAAACCAAATTGAACCCGAAGTTCCCCCGTGACACTTCGGCGCAGTGGATTAAGACCCGACTTTTGTCCGTCGGCCTCAGCTCCCACGGCACAGTTTGCCTTTAGGGGCCGGGCCCTTCGGGATAGACGGCCGCCTGGGCCTTAAAAAGCCGTGGCTCTGAGCCGCCAGATGACAAAGTGCAGAGCGCAGCCTGAAAGTCAAGCCGAGGCGATGGTGTGTGCGCTTGTGTCGGTCACAGGAGGTCCCAGCTGTCATTACAGAAAGCAGGTGGTGTAAAACAATAGCTCAGCAGACTCTCTTTCCAAGCCCTCGAGGAGGAAGCAGCAAAGCTCACTCTGAGCCTGGAGGCTGAACCGGTCCAAGGGTCCCGGCAAGAGGGGAAGAGAGAGACGTGGCCCGCCACCTCACGCTTCAGAGTCACCCACCCGATGGGGCTCCTCTCTACCCTCCTGCTCCTCTCCCTTTTCTCAGGTAAACGGAGGCTGGTGGATACCACCTGGGGCTGGAGCGTGGTGGGGGCCGAGTCTGTGTGGACAGAGCTGTGCTAATCTGGCTTCCTCCTCTGCTGGGATACAGGATAACGACATTTCCCAAGGCAAAAATCTCATCCCTGGTTCCACGTGATGTTGCTGGCTGAAAAGCACCAGGCCCTGTTTTCCCATTAAATTAGGGTGAGCCTGCAAGGTAGACTAGTTTGTTATTATTGCTCCCTCCAGCAACAATGAACCATCCCTACTGCCTTCTCCCTGATTCTCTGTGTTCCCTCCCTACTGGCCAGTAACTCTCTGCAAGGCCTTAAGCAGTCTAAATACTTGAATGCCTGGAGGGAGTTTGAGTAGATACCTGTTTTCCCCCAAAGCAACATTGAACAGAGCCTTTTAATTTACAAGCAGGGAATTTTGATAAGAAAAAGGAACTGATTGACAGCTGCATGTGCTGTAGAGAGACCTATTAATAATTCTATTTAAATTGTCCCCAAAGAGATGAATTTTTTTTTAAATCTGTATAATCTTTCCAGTAAATTAACAGGGCCCTCATAAAAACATTCCTGCCAGCCCTTTCAGGATATTAACTATGAGCAGGATTTAGGTTCGAAATGAAACTATAAAATGTAGAAGAGTATTGCTCTTGACCTACATTCAACTCTGGAATGTAGCATAACACAGCAGCTGAAACACGACCCTAAATCCTGACCTTCTGGTCAGTGGAACAGGAGATGCGTGTTGGTTGCTTAACAAACAAAATTTCCTGGTGATGCCATTAGAATCTTTTCTTTTCCAGTGTTATTTTGGCAAGCATGGCCTTGGAGACAGTTGTATTTAGGATCTTAAGTTAGGCTAGAAGAGAGGGTGTCTTGTCCCAAATTGAGCCTGAGGATCTGAGTTTTCAGCTGAACATGAATCCGGTGGTTTGGGGATAGTTTAAGGGGGTGGGGGGCTTGTGTCCCAGTAGAACATCCTATTTCTCAGAAGGAAAGGATAATAATAATAACAGTACTTTTTAAGCACCGTACTAGATGCTGAGGGAGGTACAAAATAAGATTCAGTCTGCCCTACATGAGACTCACAGCCAAGGAGGAGGGAGACAGATATTTAATCCCCATTTTATTTTATAAATGATGGCACAGAGAAGTTAGGTGGCTTACCCTTACCCCCTACCTTGGGGTCACACAGCAAGTGGTGGACCTATTTATTTTATTTTGTTAGTATTTTTGGTTTTGTTCTCTGTCTCCCCCTTTTAGACTGTGAGCCCACTGTTGAGTAGGGACTGTCTCTATATGTTGCCAATTGTACTTCCCAAGCGCTTAGTACAGTGCTCTGCACACAGTAAGCACTCAATAAATACGATTGATGATGATGATGATGATGGACCTGGGATTAAAACTCAGATCCCTTTACTCCCAGAGCCATGCTCTTTTACTAGGCTTCACTGCTTCTAAAGAGACATCTAGGGCAACAAAGAATTGAGCCTGAAATTTTCTAAAAGTAGCTGTGGAAAAGATGCCTTGCTGAACATATCAAGTCCTGTCATATACACTGTTAAAATCAAGGTTATGACTTGTTTCAACTCAAGGAATGAAGAATTTCATTGGAGCAATTCCCCACCAGTTGAGAATTATGAAGCACGTATGCCATTCCACATCAATTTTTCCTCATCATCTCTACCTCTCTCTCTCTTCTTCCTTTCTCCCACACTCTCCTCTCTTCACCCTGCCCCAGCCTCATGTGTTATTTTCCAGATCCTTGTCTCCCCTCCTGACTTCTTCTCTGCATGGCTCAGGCTCTCCCCAGTTTTAGGCTAATAGTTGGGGCACAACATCCATCTGAAGAATATAGTAGTTGTCCCAGGCTCACAATTTAATTACAACGAGAGAGGGGAGTGGGGAGAAGTAGAAGGATCTGGAACTCAAGCAGACTGTAGTGGGTTTGGGATGAGCAGGGGGGCTTGCACAGAACAATCCTGAGGATGATTCCTCCTGCCCCCTCATCCATCACCCTGCAGTCTCTTTAAGGAAGCAAGGTTTTTCTTAATCTTGAGTCTGCTGTGAAGAAACTGGTGTGAATACTGCAGGACCTTTTTCATGGTATCTGCTAGGCTGTTATTATGTCTGTACCAAGTGCTGGAGTAGATACAAGCTAATCAGGTTGGACACTGTCCGTCTCCCACATAGAGCTCATCATTTTACAAATGAGGTAACTGAGGCACAGAGAAGTGAAGTGATTTGCCCAAGGTCACACAGCAGACAGTGGTAGAGCTGGGATTAGAACCCAGATCCTTAGGCTTTAGGAGATAAGACTATATAGGACATCCAGGACTTCTATAATGAAAGGGAAACTTTTTTCAGACTCATGGCTGAATCTGTGTCAGAGTTTGCATTAATAACCCTACAGCTACGGCTGCCTGAGTTATGCAAGTGCCCAATGTAATTTCATTTCTAGTAGTAGAATAAAAACCCAGAGAGAACAAGTGACTGGAGTCAGGAATGAAACCTACCTATCAATCACATTCGTTAAGCGCTTACTGTGTGCCGAGCGCTGTACTGAGCACTTGGAAGAGTACAGTAAAGTTGGTAAACACATTCCCTGCCCACAAGAAGCTTACAATCTAGAGTGGATCCAATCAGTTCCCCCTTCTTCTGCCCACCATTAATGGTTGCAGACCCTTGCACAGTCTCAAACTCTCAATGTGCAGTTCGTTCATTGAAAAATATGTCAGCACACAACTCTTGCTTTCATAAGCAGTTGAGTAGAAGCAATGGATTTGGCCATTCATTCAGTCGTATTTATTGAGCGCTTACTGTGTGTGGAGCGCTGTACTAAGCGCTTGGGAAGTACAAGTCGGCAACATATAGAGACGGTCCTACCCAACAACGGGCTCACAGTCTAGAAGGGGGAGACAGACAACAGAACAAAACATGTAGACAGGTGTCAAAACCATCAGAATAGAGTTATAGCTATATGCACATCATTAATAAAACAGAGTAGTAAATATGTACAAGTAAAATAAATAGAGTAATAAATATGGCCAGCTAGCATGTATTGACCGCTTACAGTACTTGATTAGCAACTCCATAAGTGTAGCCCAGTTAGGAACCCATACCTCGCATCTTGGCCTGAAAAAGAAAAGAGTCATAAAAAAAGAGGAAATTCAGGTTGTTGGAATGTTGGGCTCTGAGTTTCACTCTTCCTCCCTTTCCCCCCACCCCCTCCATGGCCTCCGTTGGGTTTAACATTCTCTCTGCCACTCGATCCCATCCGTCTGCGCTTCTCTTGCCTTTTAATTGACTCTCCCACCTTCCTGGAATAAGCTGTCTCTTCAAAACTTGACACCCCAGAGTAACGCCAAATCAGAGCACCCCAAATAGCCAAGGACCTCAACCTGACACCCATCCACGGTATTACATGGCAGTCTTTGCCCAAGAGCAGGGAGCTGGGATTTCAGTGCTGTAAGGAGATGGGAGCATTTCCACATTCCTTCTGGTCTGAATACGTCTGATGTGTAAAGTGAAGTCAGTGATACCTCGAGACAGATTGAACATGGAAATCCCCAGGAACCAGATAGTTTAATGGATATGACATTGAATGCTCCCTCTGATTTTCTCTGACGGTCTCTGGTTCAAGGGGACTTGGAGGAGGCAGGAAGAGAGAATAGTTAACTCAAATTAGAAGTCTCCTAGATTCCCCTATTTGCTACCTTTTTTTTGCTTTAGATCCAGTACTCTGCTTGGTGCTGGAAAGAGAGATGGGAGAACAAGACAAGACCGCCCAGAGCAGCTGGAAAAAGAGGGGATCTGGTTATGTGGAGCAGAGGCTAGAGGACATACCAAGATCCTGTGTTCTCAGTGTCCGTCCCAGAAATGAGCCCTGAGGGAGGAGGAAGGCCCCTTGCCCAAACATTAAAGCTCAACTCCCTCTTTCTATCTGGGAGGGAAAATGTGTGGTGATAGGAAATGCATCAAAAGAACAAGATGCCTGCCCTGCAAACTATCTGTTTTAAATGAGAAATCATATTAGTCTAGAGCCAGTCCAAGGGCAAAGGGACATCAGAACGAAAAAAAATAACATTTAAGAATTGTAGTTCAAATTAGAAATAGGATTGTCCTAGATGATCACCTGCCTGGGGTCTTGAATGAAAAAAGAAAGCATATTTTAGCCTATCTGAGGGCTTTGTGTTACTGTGTTTATTGGGGGAATTGGGGGAAGTTCCAAGAAAGCAAAAAACAGAAGGGTTGGGGTTTTGTTGCTCTTGAACTGTGCCTCAACGTCAGTCATCTTCAAAATACAAATCCTAAACAGCAAACTGAAAAAGTCCATGTCTTTGTAATTGACATTTCAACAACTTCCAGTGGAACTCCCACTTCAGTGCAACTTTACTGATCCTGAAACAGCAGACCCTTGCTTATCCATCTCAAGCAAAGGAGTGGTTTGATTTTTCTAGGGGATTTGGTTCTGATGATGATGATGATGAAGATTATAATAACAATTGTATTTGTTAAGCGCATGCTATGTGCATATGTTTTGTTGTCTGTCTCCCCCTTCTAGACTGTGAGCCCACTGTTGGGTAGGGACTGTCTCTATATGTTGCCAACTTGTACTTCCCAAGCGCTTAGTACAGTGCTCTGCACACAGTAAGCGCTCAATAAATACGATTGATTGATTGGTTGTACTAAGGACTGGAGTGAATACAAGCAAATCAGGTTGGACACAGTCCCTGTGGGGCTCACAGTCTCAATCCCCATTTTGCAGATGAGGTAACTGAGGCACAGAGAAATGAAGTGACTTATCCAAGGCCACACAGCAGACAAGTGGCAGAGCCAGGATTCATTCATTCAGTCATATTTACTGAGCACTTAACTGTGTGCAAAGCACTGTACTAATCAATCAATCAATCAATCGTATTTATTGAGCGCTTACTATGTGCAGAGCACTGTACTAAGCGCTTGGGAAGTACAAATTGGCAACACATAGAGACAGTCCCTACCCAACAGTGGGCTCACAGTCTAAAAGGGGGAGACAGAGAACAGAACCAAACATACCAACAAAATAAAATAAATAGGATAGAAATGTACAAGTAAGATAAATAAATAAATAAATAAATAAATAGTGCTTGAGAGAATACAACAACAGACATATTCCCTTCCCACACTGAGCTTGCAGTCTAGGGGGGGAGATTAGATTAGAATGGATTAGAACCCGTGACCTTCTCACTCCCAAGCCCACGCTCTATCCGCTACTCCATGCTGCTTCTTTAAAGGAATTTCACTTGCCTCAAGCGCTACTGTAAAATTTAACAGAGTTGGGCAAGCAGCTGTACTGGGAAAGGGGGTTGTACAGTGGTAAATAGCCTCATTATGGATCGCTTACCAGGACAGTCCACAATCAATCAATCAATCAATCAATCGTATTTATTGAGCGCTTACTATGTGCAGAGCACTGTACTAAGCGCTTGGGAAGTACAAATTGGCAACACATAGAGACAGTCCCTACCCAACAGTGGGCTCACAGTCGGTTCCACATCCGTTACCCGCGTCAGGGCGAGATGGTAGAGCAGAATCCGACAACGAGACTCTTTTGTCAGCAGCAGGTCTCATCCTGTGCTCCGAACATGAGACTCGTCTGGTTGCCAAGTTGTTCGAGGACTACAACAGTGTAGTGCGGCCAGTGGATGATCACCGGGACCCAGTCGTCGTCACAGTGGGCCTGCAGCTAATACAGCTCATCAATGTGGTGCGTGCCGGGGGCGGGAGGACGTGGGGCTTTCTATCCTGGTTCAACAAGTTCTTGATTCCGGTGTCCCCTAAACCTGGTGTTTTGTTCTTTCCAGGATGAAGTGAATCAGATCGTGACCACCAATGTGCGTCTGAAGCAGGTGATTTGGATGTTTGACTGGACGTATATTGATTGCTAGCACAGAAAATTCCCGGCGGCTGGGGCTCCCACTCGTGGGGTGGAAAAGCCTCTCATGAAGCATTTTAACACAATGTTAAGATTGCCAATTTTATCATTCTAATTAACAATAATAACGATTATTATTATGGTGTTTATCAAGCCCTTACTATATGCCAACCCCTGTTCTAAGCACTGGGGTAGATACAAGGGTACCGGTCTGGACACAGTCCCTGCCTCACATAGGGATCAATCTAAGACTGTCTCTATATATTGCCAATTTGTACTTCCCAAGCGCTTAGTACAGTGCTCTGCACACAGTAAGCGCTCAATAAATACGATTGGTGATGATGATGATGAAGTAGGAATGGGTAGGATTTTATCCCTATTTTATAGATAGGGAAACTGAGGTAGAAGGATTTCATCTTACTGATCAATCAATCAATCAATCAATCGTATTTATTGAGCGCTTACTATGTGCAAAGCACTGTACTAAGTGCTTGGGAAGTACAAATTGGCAACATATAGAGACAGTCCCTACCCAACAGTGGGCTCACAGTCTAAAAGGGGGAGACAGAGAACAAAACCAAACATACTAACAAAATAAAATAAATAGAATAGATATGTACAAATAAAATAAATAAATAAATAGAGTAAAAAATATGTACAAATAAAGAAATAAAGAAATACTGATGCTCAATGCCATCACTTGCAGCATTATTATTAGTAGTAATAGAATTCAGTCAGTCATTCATTTAATCATATTTATTGAGTGCTTACTGTGTGCAGAACAATCAATCAATCAATCGTATTTATTGAGCGCTTACTGTGTGCAGAGCACTGTACTAAGCGGTTGGGAAGTACAAGTTTGCAACATATAGAGACAGTCCCTACCCAACAGTGGGCTCACAGTCTAGAAGACTGTACTAAACGCTTGTGAGAGTACTCGTCCTATGCTGTCGAGTCGTTTCTGACCCATGGTGACTCCATGGACACATCTCTCCCGGAATGACCCACCATAAACAGACAGTGCCCCTGCCCACAACGAGTTTACAGTCTAGAGCAGTAGTAGTAGTAGTAGCAGGGCCAATAGTAGTATTGGCCCTGCTGAGAGCTCACCTCCTCCAGGAGGACTTCCCAGACTGAGCCCCTTCTTTCCTCTCCCCCTCGTCCCCCTCTCCATCCCCCCGTCTTACCTCCTTCCCTTCCCCACAGCACCTGTATATATGTATATATGGTTGTACGTATTTATTACTCTATTTATTTATTTATTTATTTTACTTGTACATTTCTATCCTACTTATTTTATTTTGTTGGTATGTTTGGTTCTGTTCTCTGTCTCCCCTTTTTATACTGTGAGCCCACTGTTGGGTAGGGACTGTCTCTATGTGATGCCAATTTGTACTTCCCAAGCACTTAGTACAGTGCTCTGCACATAGTAAGCGCTCAATAAATACGATTGATTGATTGATTGATTGATTGATTATTGAACTTGTAAAGAACTTAGTATGGGCCAATCAGTTTACTAAGTGCTGGGGCAGATTCAAAATACTCAGGTTGAACACAGTTCCTGACCCACATGGGGATCAGTGAAGGGGATAGAGAAGCAGCGTGGCTCGGTGGAAAAGAGCAGGGGCTTTGGAGTCAGAGGTCAAGGGTTCAAACCCCGGCTCCGCCACTTGTCAGCTGTGTGACTTTGGGCAAGTCACTTCACTTCTCTGGGCCTCAGTTCCCTCATCTGTCAAATGGGGATTGAGACTGTGAGCCCCCCGTGGGACAACCTGATCACCTTGTATCCTCCCCAGCGCTTAGAACAGTGTTTTGCACATAGTAAGTGCTTAATAAATGCCATTATTATATTATTATTAGCAGTGTAAGTAGGATGGAGTTGGATTTAATCCCCATCTTACAGATGATGAAACTGATGAAACAAAGAAGTTAAGTGACTTGCCCAAAGCCACACAACAGGCAAATAGCTGAGCCAGGATTTGAACCCAAGTCCTCTTGACTCCTAAGCCCATTCTCTTTCCACAAAGCCACATTGCTTCCGTAGCGTGACACTGTTGTTGTCTGCATGGGGCAGGAGTACTTTCGTTTTACTGAGAGTATCTGGTTTTGACCTGAATCTGAGCGATACCAAACACGGATCTGGAGCCAGACTAGCGGGATGTGGCTAAACAGATGCATTCAATGCACACAAGCTCTTCCTTACAAATGTTTCATTGGTTTGACATTGTATCACCCTCAAGCCCGTGGCTTAGTGGAAAGAGCACAGACCTGGCAGTCGGAGGACCTGGGTTCCGATCCCAGCTCCACCACTTGTCCGCTGTGTAACCTTGGACAAGTCATTTCACTTCTCTCAGTGCCTCAGTTCCCTTATTTGTAAAATGGGAATTAAGACTGTGAGCCCCACGTGGGACTTGGACTGTGACAAACCTGATTAGCTTGTATCTACTCCAGCACTTTGTACAGTGCCTGGCACATATTAAACGCTTAACAAAACCATTAAAAAAAATGCCCAGAGCATTTGCCACTGGTCCCCAAATATCTGGATCAGAGTTCTGATCTTCTCTTGTGCAGTCAGTTGTTCACTACACTGCTCTCAGCCACCCTGACGTTCAGAGCAGATTCTCATGCAATAGCCCACTGTTGGGTAGGGACTGTCTCTATATGTTGCCAATTTGTACTTCCCAAGCGCTTAGTACAGTGCTCTGCACATAGTAAGCGCTCAATAAATACGATTGATGATGATTATTGCATCTGGTCACAGACTTCTATGGCAGAAAACAACTGCCAGAGGTCACAATCTCCATCTCCAGTCAAAATGTCTCTTTTGTAAATGTCTCTGGGAAAACAGAGCCCATAACTTCTTTCAGCAACCAATATCAGTTTCTCAAATAAGCCCACTGTTGGGTAGGGACTGTCTCTATATGTTGCCAACTTGTACTTCCCAGGCGCTTAGTACAGTGCTCTGCACACAGTAAGTGCTCAATAAATACGATTGATTGATTGATTGAGTCCCACCAGGAATGTTTTATTGCTATCTCATTTGAATCATTCCTGTCGGTTGTTGTGGCAGATCCCGGCATCCCACTTGTTTGCATAGCAAATCTCATTTTGGCTTTCTAGATTCTTAAAGTGAAAATGGAATATTGCTTCAAACTGGGGAGAGCATTGTTTCTGCAGGAAAACGGTTATCAAACCCTCTTGAGAGTAGCAGATTTTCAACTGGCTCCTTTTTCCTTCCTTAGCAATGGGTGGATTCCAATCTCAAGTGGAAACCCGAAGACTATGGCGGCTTGAAAAAGATTCACATTTCTTCGGATCGGATCTGGCGCCCGGACGTTGTCCTGTATAATAAGTAAGTAAAGTGGGTCAACTGGAAATTGTTCCAGTTCACGAAGCCAGGTTAGTATGTAGCCTATCAGATGACTTGGGGCCTTTCTGCATTTAGGGTCCCCCATGGCAATATGAACTTTGAATAAACTTTAAGGGCCCAGAGCACAGTTGACACTCCAGTTGCCCTGTTATGAATAGCATGGCTGATCTGAACCAAATCGAAGCAGGGGAGCAGGGATGGGACATTTAATCCACAAGAATCACTGAAGAGCGGATGGCAAACGTCCAGGGATTCCAAGCTACATATCATCTAGTTGTTTGGAATTAACTGTCCGTTCCATCAAATAGGGCTGAGCCTGTGTTGCTATTCATCACTTGCAGCAAGTCACCCCAAGGCACTTAGCGCTGTTGATTGCAAAGGATGTCTGATTTAAGCAGCCATTCCACTCCAAATGGTGGACTTCATGTGGTGAAATTGTAATGTAATTCCAGACATCCATGTATAATGACACATTCATTACCATATGCCCTTCATTTGTCATAGAGTGTGCATTTACAGAGCATCCGTTCCAGTCAAGAGCCTCGCACGTCAGGCTCCAGGATGTAGAGAATGACATCCCAAAACAAATGGCTGAAGAATGGACCATAAACGTACCAGGGAAGGTGACAAATGCCACTGAATGAAAACGATACTCTTTAAAGCAAGCACTTCCTAGCTTGAAGGCAAGCGCTTCTCCCACATATTTTCCCAATTATGCTTGGCCGTAGCCAACGAGCCAATCATTTGGAATAACCTTTTGGGATAAATCTGCTGACACAGCAGAAGTGCTTACATAAGAACAAAAGAAATGTCATTACTGGGTCAGATCAATGGTCCTTCCAGCCCAGAATTCTGTTTCCATCCTTGGGAGTGGAGTGCTTGAAGGAACCTTGTTCTTTTATTTATAATGCTAGTCGGAGGGCAGCAGTCGTAATCCCAGAGTGCATTTGATGAACTGTTCAAAGAACTACGGCCTAGGTAGTGATGCTAAGGAGAGAATGCAGTGACTTAGGCTCTGCCATCCGCTACCGAAGGGGAAGAGGGAATTGGGGGTCTAGAAATGAGCTTTATCCAGCATGTGATTGGTTCCATGAAGAACCAGCCACAAGCCGAGCTAATAGTGAGAAGCACAAAGAGAAAACACTTTCTTCAGATCTGTGTATGTTTGGAGGTGGAATTATTGTTAAGGCCACAGGAGTTGCAGCTGTCCCTGGAAGGGGAGATTCAGTGTGGCTCAGTGGAAAGAGTCCGGGCTTGGGAGTCAGAGGTCATGGGTTCTAATCCCGACTCCGCCACTTGTCAGCTGTGTGACCTTGGGCAAGTCACTTGTCTTCTCTGTGCTTCAGTTCTCTCATCTGTAAAATGGGGATTAAGACTGTGAGCCTCACGTGGGACAACCTGATCACCTGGTATCCACCCCAGCGCTTAGAACAGTGCTCGGCACATAGTAGGTGCTTAATAAATGCCATCATTGTTATTATTATTAAGACCCCATTGATCCCACTTGGCAGCTCCAAAAAGACCAAAGAGAATGGAAGAAAAGTGAGGGCCAGTGGATATGGGAATAGGAGCAAACCCCCTGTTTCTCCATCCTATGAAAACAACTGGCTGTTGGGGACTTGGGGAGGGGATCCAAAGCCAGACTGGACCCTCCTGCTAGATGGCAAGTCCCTTAACTTCACTGTGCCTCAGTTACCTCATCTGGAAAATGGGGATTAAGACTGTGAGCCCCACGTGGGACAACCTAATCACCTTGTATCCCCCCACCAGCGCTTAGAACAGTGCTTGGCACATAGCGCTTAACAAATACCAATATTATTATTATTATTATCTAGGAGAAAGACCAGTGGAGCCTGCTTCAGCAGGTTCAACCCATCCACCGGACACTTATCAGCATTCTAGCACCTGTCAAGTCCTTTAGCTCAATCTTCGCCTCTCCTTTTTATTAGTGACATCAAGCCACTGCCAACCAACCCTCACTTTCCGTTAGTGGGGGACTCTTTAACATGGATAAAGAAAAATCGCAGATAATTCCCAAGCCTCATTTTATTCTTCATTTTCTGTCCCCCTTCTATTCTCCCTTCTGTTAAAGAGGCCAAATTGAAAGATTTCATTTTCATTTTTTCTCCCTTCCTCTGCCTTCCCTCTGGAGAAATCTGGACAGAAAAGGGAAAAGGAGGGGAAGCAAGGATCCTGGTTCCCCCAAACCAAACTTTGGTGTTCTTTGTTCTTGGTGTTTGGGGCGGGTCACTTTGTCAAAGCCCCTTGTCAAAGCACAGTTCTTCTTTCTTTTTCCTAGTGCAGATGGCGACTTTGCTATCGTCAAGCTCACCAAAGTGCTTTTGGACTATACGGGTCACATTACTTGGACCCCACCTGCCATTTTTAAGAGTTACTGTGAAATCATAGTCACCCATTTTCCCTTTGACGAGCAGAACTGCAGCATGAAGTTGGGCACGTGGACCTACGATGGCTCTGTGGTTGTCATCAATCCGGTAGGTGGCTCAGACTCTAAGTGAGGACCAATACAGGGGGCTGAGGAACGAGGGAACTCGGAGATTTATCAGCCATTCTATAGTATTTGAGTGTCTACAGTGGGCAAAGCACTGTATTAAGAGCTTGAGAGTGTACAGTAATGGAAGACATGATCCCTGCACTCAGGAGCCCACAGTGCGGTGGGGGACGTAGACACTAAAGTATAGAACAGGCTTGAGAAACCAATGGAGCTTAGAGACGTGTACAAAGTGCCTCAGGGAAAGTGTGTATACCCAAGTGCTTGGTGACCTGGAAGGGCTGACATGGCAGTTGAGGGTGAATGTAGGGTGGCTTGTTGCGGACAGGGAACATGTCTACCAACTCTGTTATATTGTACTCTCCCAAAAGCGTAGTACGGTGCTCCGCACATGGTAAGCACCTTTGGGTCTATGATGCCCCTTGACTGTGGACACCACCGACTGCTCTGTGAGCCCCATTGTGGAACAGAGACTGTGTCCAACCTGATTTGCTTATATCCACCCCAGAGTTTAGTACAAGCACTTAACAAACACCACAATTATTATTATTATTATTGTTATTATTATACCATCTAGGAGATTCAAACCTGATTTTCATCCCTTCAGGAGAACGAGCGGCCTGACCTCAGCAACTTCATGGAGAGTGGCGAATGGGTCATTAAAGAATCCCGCGGCTGGAAACACTGGGTTTATTATGCCTGTTGTCCCAGCACTCCCTACCTAGATATCACTTACCACTTTGTCATGCAGCGTCTGCCTCTCTACTTCATCGTCAACGTCATCATCCCCTGCCTGCTCTTCTCCTTTCTCACTGGCTTGGTTTTCTATCTGCCTACAGATTCGGGTAGGTGCCTCTGCTGAAATTATTTCATGGCAGTCGGGGGTCACTTGCTATTGTGTTTTTGAAGAGCACGGCAGAGTCCCCTCACTCTAGAAGGGAGACTGCACTTATGAACATATCTGGAATTTTATTTATAATTGTATCTGTCTCCCCCTCTAACCTGTAAGCTCATTGTGGGAAGGGAATGTGTCAGTCACAGTGTTATATTATACTCTCCCCAGCCCTTAGCACAGTGCTCTGTTGACAGTAAGTGCTCAAAACGTATGATTGACTGACTAGAGAAAACGATCCTGTGCCCCAAGATTTACAATCCAAGTCACACAGGCAGGCAAGTCAACAGGTTGCAGTGGTACTATTAATCAGTGGTATTTATTGAGCGCTTACTAAGTGCAGAGAACTTTACCTTGCGCTAGCATAGCTTAGTAGATGAGAACGAGTCTGGTAGTGGAAGGACCTGCGTTCTAATCCTGACTCCACCACATGTCTGCTGTGTGACCTTGGGCAAGACACTTCACTTCTCTGTGCCTCAGATACCTCATCTGTAAAAGAAAAAATGGGGATTGAGTGTGAGCCCCAGCACTTAGAACAGTGCTTGACACATACTAAGCACTTAACAAATATCATTTTTATTATATTATTATTGTTATTATTATTAACTGGGAGAGGGTAAGCTACAAAGAGTTAATAGGCCAGAAAGCCTCCTTTGGAGATTCATTTTCACCTTGATCAGAAATACTCAGGTCTTGAAGGAAACCTGCGAGGGGCAAGTCTGTGAGTCCAGTTTGTGCAGCTGTGGGGTCCACGGCCCCTAATGACCTCATGGAGTGGCCACCTATGAGATAACATAGATGAAGATAGCAAGACTTCATCAAGCCCCTTCGGCCTGTAGACGGTAAGATGCAGAGGCCCGGCAAATCGCCATTCCCTCACAATGTATCCCGGCAAATAGAAAAACTACTTGAGTATCCCTTGCAGGGTGATCAGGCCCCATCTCCTCCAAGAGGCCTTCCCTGATTAAGCCCTCTTTCCCTATCAATCAATCAATCAATCAATCGTATTTATTGAGCGCTTACTATGTGCAGAGCACTGTACTAAGCGCTTGGGAAGTACAAATTGGCAACACATAGAGACAGTCCCTACCCAACAGTGGGCTCACAGTCTAAAAGGGGGAGATAGAGAACAGAACCAAACATACCAACAAAATAAAATAAATAGGATAGAAATGTACAAGTAAAATAAATAAATAAATAAATAAATAGAGTAATAAATATGTACAACCATATATACATATATACAGGTGCTGTGGGGAAGGGAAGGAGGTAAGATGGGGGGATGAAGAGGGGGACGAGGGGGAGAGGAAGGAAGGGGCTCAGTCTGGGAAGGCCTCCTGGAGGAGGGGAGCTCTCAGCAGGGCCTTGAAGGGAGGAAGAGAGCTAGCTTGGCGGAGGGGCAGAGGGAGGGCATTCCAGGCCCGGGGGATGACGTGGGCCGGGGGTCGACGGCGGGACAGGCGAGAACGAGGTACAGTGAGGAGATTAGCGGTGGAGGAGCGGAGGTTGCGGGCTGGGCAGTAGAAGGAGAGAAGGGAGGTGAGGTAGGAGGGGGGCGAGGTGATGGACAGCCTTGAAGCCCGGGGTGAGGAGTTTCTGCCTGATGCGCAGATTGATTGGTAGCCACTGGAGATTTTTGAGGAGGGGAGTAATATGCCCAGAGCGTTTCTGGACAAAGATAATCCGGGCAGCAGCATGAAGTATGGATTGAAGTGGAGAGAGACACGAGGATGGGAGATCAGAGAGAAGGCTGGTGCAGTAGTCCAGACGGGATAGGATGAGAGCTTGAATGAGCAGGGTAGCAGTTTGGATGGAGAGGAAAGGGCGGATCTTGGCAATGTTGCGGAGCTGAGACCGGCAGGTTTTGGTGACGGCTTGGATGTGAGGGGTGAATGAGAGAGCGGAGTCGAGGATGACACCAAGGTTGCGGGCTTGTGAGACGGGAAGGATGGTAGTGCCGTCAACAGAGATGGGAAAGTCAGGGAGAGGACAAGGTTTGGGAGGGAAGACAAGGAGCTCAGTCTTCGACATGTTGAGCTTTAGGTGGCGGGCGGACATCCAGATGGAGATGTCCTGAAGGCAGGAGGAGATGCGAGCCTGGAGGGAGGGGGAGAGAGCAGGGGCAGAGATGTAGATCTGGGTGTCATCAGCATAGAGATGATAGTTGAAGCCGTGGGAGCGAATGAGGTCACCAAGGGAGTGAGTGTAGATGGAGAACAGAAGGGGACCAAGCACTGAATCTTGGGGAACCCCCACAGTAAGAGGATGGGAGGGGGAGGAGGAGCCTGCAAGAGAGACTGAGAAAGAACGACCGGAGAGATAAGAGGAGAGCCAGGAGAGGACGGAGTCTGTGAAGCCAAGGTCAGATAACATGTTGAGGAGAAGGGGGTGGTCCACAGTGTCAAAGTCAGCTGAGAGGTCGACGAGGATTAGGACAGAATATGAGCCGTTGGATTTGGCAAGCAGGAGGTCATTGGTGACCTTTGAGAGGGCAGTTTCCGTGGAATGAAGGGGACGGAAGCCAGACTGGAGGGGGTCGAGGAGAGAGTTGTTGTTGAGGAATTCTAGGCAGCGCGTGTAGACAACTCGTTCAAGGAGTTTGGAAAGGAATGGTAGGAGGGATATGGGACGATAACTAGAAGGTGAGGTGGGGTCAAGAGAGGGTTTTTTTAGGATGGGAGAGACATGGGCATGTTTGAAGGCAGAGGGGAAGGAACCAGTGGAGAGTGAGCGGTTGAAGATGGAAGTTAAGGAGGGGAGAGGGGATGGAGCGAGAGATTTCATAAGATGAGAGGGAATGGGGTCAGAAGCACAGGTGGCCGGAGTAGCACTTGAGAGGAGGGAGGAGAGTTCCTCTGAGGATACCACTGGGAAGGATGGGAGAGTAGCAGAGAGTGTTGAGAGCCGGGGGGATGGAGAAAGGGGGGAAGAGACTTTGGGGAGGTCGGACCTGATGGATTTAATTTTGTTAATGAAGTAGGAGGCCAGATCGTTGGGGGTGAGGGAAGGAGGAGGGGGAGGAACCGGGGGCCTGAGAAGGGAGTTGAATGTACGGAAGAGCTGGCGGGGGTGATGGGCATGGGTGTCAATAAGGGAGGAGAAATAGTTTTGTCTGGCAGGAGAGAGGGCTGAGTTAAGGCAGGAAAGGATAAACTTGAAGTGAACGAGGTTGGCATGGTGTTTAGACTTTCGCCAGCAGCGTTCGGCAGCTCGAGCATAAGAGCGAAGGAGGCGGACAGTGGCAGTGATCCAGGGCTGTGAGTTAGTGGTGCGAGAGCGGCGAAGGGAAAGGGGAGCGAGTGACTCTAGACTCTAGACTCCCTAGACTCCCTCTCCATTCTGTGTCATCTATGAACTTGGATCTGTGACCTTTGGGTAATTGATATGCACCCCACCCTCATTCCCATATAGGTATATATGGTATATATCTTTAAATTATATATTAAAAATTATTTATACTAATGTTTCATTTTCCCCTCTAGTATGTTAGCTGATTGTGGGCAAGGAACAGGGCTGCTGACTCTTGTACTCTCCCAAATGTTTAGTACAGTGCTTTGCATATAGTATGTGCTCAAAAAATGCCATTGATTGATCAGGTTATTCATAAAACAGACCAACTCCCAAATATTCACTCACATATTTTCCACATAATAGACATTAGAGTGGAAAACATGCAGTACGTATACTGATACAGTAATACATTGGTGTGGCAAAAACCAAAGGACTAAGAGATGACTGTTGCTATATCCAGATGTTGTACAAAAGGACTAATGCTTTCATCCTATGGGTAATTCTCCAGATCTAAGGTGTGCGGATGGAACTGACATTTGAAGAGGTGATGTTATAGCAAGGTGGAACTGGCAGCCAATGTCTAAGGCGATGGGAGCACTCATTTGGAGTGGCCCAATAGGAGAAACCAAAATCCAGACTCCAACACTTGACAAATGCTATTTTCCCTCCCCACCGCCAAATCATTACATTTTTCTGGGTCAATTCCTTGCTTACATGGAATCCTTTTTTTCCCCTCTTTTTCAGGAGAGAAGATGACACTGAGTATTTCTGTTTTACTGTCTTTGACGGTGTTCCTTCTGGTCATCGTGGAGCTGATCCCATCCACGTCCAGTGCGGTGCCCTTGATTGGCAAATACATGCTGTTCACAATGGTATTTGTCATTACATCAATCATCATTACGGTTATTGTCATCAACACCCACCACCGCTCCCCAAGTACTCATGTGATGCCCGAATGGGTCAGGAAGGTAAGCTAAGCTACATTCAAATAATAATAATGGCGTTTATTAAGCGCTTACTATGTGCAGAGCACTAAATGCAATTTTTGGTGGGTACGGCCTGGGTCTGAGTCAGAAGGACCTGGGTTCTAGTCCCGGCTCTGCCACTTGTCTACTGTGGGACTTTAGGCAAGTCACTGTACTTCTCTGTGCCTCAGTTACCTCATCTGTAAAATGGGGGATTAAGACATGTGGGACAGGGACGGTCTCCAACCTGATTAGCTTCTGTCTACCTCAGCGCTTAGTACAGTGCCTGGCACATAGTAAGGGCTTAAAAAAATACCATTAAAAATCATTGGAGTCTCCTACTTCGACTTTGAGCCCTATGTGGGACATGTACCGTGTCTCAACTTGATGTTTCTGTTTCTTTCCCAGCTCTTATTATTGTGTTTGGCACATAGTAAGTGCACAGCAAATACTATAATTATTGTCGTTATGATTTTCTATTGGAAATCTATAAAGATGATACAGAAGAAGGATCTCAAAGGAAATTCCTGCTAATATTATTCTACTTGCCATTTGCTGGTAATTTAGGGATTTCCTCCCCTACATACACACATCCCACCATCTTTTCTGACTATTTCTTCAGATGGACTTCCTTTTTCTTCTTTCTAAATGTGGATGAGTCACAGAAAAGAGTTTTAGGTGAAGAAAAAGCAACTGAGGTCAAATTCATGTTCTAAATAAAATCTTGTATAAGAATCCCTGGTGGGAGAGGAGAATCAATTCTGCTCTCTCCACTTCCTTTCTCACTGAGAGCTATTGGAATAACTTTCTCTTCATCCAAAATCAGAGAGCTGCATTTTGAATAGGATATTTTGGTGGCTGTGTTCTCTAGAGGAAGTGAAAGAAATAGTCTGAAAATCTAAAATGTAATCATTAAGAAGTGTATGAGAAAGGTAAGCATCTCTGGCAAATCATCGCAGAAACCCAAATAATAAAATTCTGTAGGGAATTCAAGCTAACCAATCAAGATTCAGGTGGAAGAGACTGAGAGGACACTTCTTACGAGATTCACAAATTGCGTCGAGAACAGGCAAATATAGAAACAGAAGGGAGTCCTGATTATTTCAACAGCATGAGGAGAGGCCTCCCTCAAGGGACAAACTGAACTTCTCTCTCTGACTCTGAGATGATGAAGGTCTCAGTTTCTATGAGTTGCCAATGTTAAGCTGATTCTTAAAAATGATTTTCTCCCCCACCAGGTTTTTATTAACACAATCCCAAACATCATGTTCTTCTCCACAATGAAGCGGCCATCCAGGGAGAAACAGGAAAGAAAGATTTTTACCGAAGACATTGACATTTCAGAAATTTCCGGAAATCCGGGTCCAACTACCATGACCTTTCAGTCGCCGCTTATCAAAAACCCAGACGTGAAGAGTGCCATTGAGGGTGTAAAATACATTGCAGAAACAATGAAGTCAGACCAAGAATCTAATAACGTAAGGAGTGCGGTTTTAAACGCATCCCTATGAAAAATGAACAGATACGCAGCAGGGGAGGGATGTGGAAAAGCAGGGAATTGGATTTGACAGGCTGTAAGATGTGGAATGAGAACACAGCTGTCATTAACTCAGTGGAGTTCTAGTAGGAATAGGAATCCCTATAGAAATAATAATCGTCATAGATAATTAGAAGAAAATAGGGGCATTGCCTCTTGCTTGGAAATCTCCAGATGAAAGATTTTATGGGAATCCAAAGTAATGCAGCTGTGCTTGAGTATTAACCAACTGAGAAGCAGTTAATCAGATGAGAGGCAGGGTGGCCTAGTGAAAAGATCTGGGAGTTAGAGGACCTGGATTCTAATCTTGGCTCTGCCAGTTGCTTCCTGTGTGACCTTGGGCAAGTCATTTAAGTTCTCTGAGCCTCAGTTCTCCTATTCTCCCTCCTGCTTAGACTGTGAGCTCCATGTGGAACAGGGACTGTCTCCAACATAAGTAACTTGTACCTACCCCAAGGCTTAGAACAGTGCTTGACGCATAGTAAAGTGCTTAACAAATATCATTTTTAAAAAGACAGCTAATAGTCAAACAGCTTTAAAGAAATTCTAATCCAACTGCCTGTCATCCCAAACCAGGCTGCTGAAGAATGGAAGTTTGTGGCGATGGTGATGGATCATCTTCTCCTGGGCATCTTCATGCTGGTTTGTATCATTGGCACCCTAGCTGTGTTTGCTGGTCGTCTCATTGAGTTAAATCAGCAAGGCTGAGCGCGGAAGCTGAACTCCAATCTACCACTGTGGTAATGTGAAGGTGAGGAGAAGGTAGCAGAGAGGAATTTGGTTTGCTCCCTGGTGTAAAGAGCATTTCATTTCTCCTCATTCAAAACTGCTTCACCTCTACCCGCCCCACCAAGTAAGCCCATGTCAATAAAAGGAAACAGATATGAAAATGAAGTCTTCAATTGCAGTTGGCCGTGTGTGTTGCTGCCTGGGCATTTTGGTCACTGGGGTTGATGGAGAGAGTGAGAGTGTGAGAATGACTAGGTGCTTGTGCTTGATTTGTCAATCCCCTAAGGGACTTAACCGTATTAAAAGGGATTTTACCTGAAAATACAGCTTGTTCTGAGACGTCTTTAGCACAAAAGATGAGCAACACCAGGAGTAGCCACACGTATACCAACTGTACTTGAACACTCTAACCAAGGGACAGTTCGCAAGTCAGAGACTGTCTGGCGGGGTCCGGGGAAGAGCTCATTTTCTTACCGCATCATGGGTCAAATCTTCAGCCAGATCTGGGGTCTGCTTGCAGGAACTGACGGAGACCGATGTTGTTCACCTGTCTGTTCATCTGGTCATGTTTTCAGGCCAATTGAATCCACCCCAAGCTCGCGACTGAAGATGAACTTTCTAAAGACTTAGGCCTTCCCAACTACATTTCCCATTTCCTTCTGCCCTCACCCTGACTCCCTCGGGAGCCTCTGGAAGAAAACCTGAAAACCATTCCCCTCTATTCATCTTCCTTCCCTTCCCTGAACACTCCAGAATTTAGGAGGATCTCATTTCTCTTTACACCTGTAGTGGTAGACGCATCATGTTCTTTCACACGGGGTTGGAATTAGGTTAGCCCAGGGATTTAGTAGCGGGCTTTGGTTTCTAAATCACTAGTTTAAATCTGGCCCACATCAGAAATAACTGAGAGTTCCTCACAGCTCACAACACAGAGCTCTCCACCCAAGGCGTGCTCAGTAAATTATGTTCAAAAAAGTTGTTGACACCTGACAGCCGTTAGAGGGTCTGACTAATTCCTACAGGGAAAAGAGGAAATAATCAGCATCCTCCTATACAGTCCCCTGCATCAGGGTCAACTGAGAAATGGAAAGGCTGCACGATTTTCCAGCTTCCGCTGCAGGGCTCCACGCTGTTGCCCGCTTCTCATATCACACTTCCTCCCTGGGAAATGAACACAAGCCACCTTAACAACAATGATAACTGTGGTATTTAAGAGTTTACTCTTTGCCAAACACTTTCCTAAGCACTGGAGTAGATGCAAGATCATCAGGCGGTCACGGTCCTTGTCCCACATGGGACTCCCAGTCCAGGTAAGAGGAGAACAGGAATTTAATCCCCATTTTACAGGTGAGGAAACCAAGGCCCAGAGAAGTTAAGTGACTTTTACAAGGCCAAAATAACAGGTGAGTAGCAGAGCTGGGATTTGGACCTGGGACCTGACACTCATGCCCATACTCTTTCCACTGTGAAGCCCACAGTGCTTCACTGCTTCTCACGTCAGCCATCAAAAACTCCTGAATAACCAAGGCTTCTTCTAACAGAGAAATAATCAAACACAATCCATTCTGGTCCTGGGCATGAAACACCTCAGACATCAAGAACCAAGGGCCCTAAAATGCAAACCAAGCACTCTGGACTAATGGAAAGAGCAAGGTCCTGAGAGTCAGAGGACCAGGGCTCTAATTTCAGTTCTACCACTTACCTGCTGTGTGATCTTGGGCTAGTCATTTCACTTTGCTGGGCCTCAGTTCCCTCATCTGCAAAATGGGGATTCAATTCCTGTTCTCCCTCCTACTTAGACTTTGAGCCCCATATGGTACCTGATTAGCATGTATCTACAGTGCTAAGAACAGTGCTTGGCACATACTAAATGCTTAACAAGTACATTATTATTATTATTATTTCCCAGAAGTTGTTCCTTTGGGTCAGAAATGGCAAGTTAATTTTTTTCTTGATATTTTTAAGCACTTACTATGTGCCAGGCACTGTCCTAAATGCTGGAATAGATACAAGCTAATCAGGTTGGACACAGTCTATATCTCACATGGGGTTCCCAGTCTTAATCCCCATTTTACAGATGTGGTAATTAAGGCCCAGAGAAGTGAAGTAACTTGTCCGAAGTCACCCAGCAGACAAATGGTGGAGCCGGGATAGAACCCAGGTGGTTAGCTCCTCCCGCTATGTGGTAAAATTGCTGTGGGCAGGGATCATGTCAACTTAGTTTATTGTACACTCCCAAGCACTTAGGATAGTGCTCTGCACAGAGTAAATCCTCAAGAAATGCCACTGACTGATTGGGATTGAAGAACATCAGTCTCCAAATGGGTTAATCTGACTCTCACACCATCAGGGTCACTGGGCAATCTTCAAGATGCCATCCTTTGGGATGGAATGCCAATGGAGCAGGGCTTGGAAATGAGACCCACCTGATTCATTCATTCATTCATTCAATCATATTTATTGAGCGCTTACTGTGTGCAGAGCACTGTACTAAGCACATGGGAAGTACAAGTTGGCAACATATAGAGACAGTCCCTACCCAACAGCAGGCTCACAGTCTAGAAGGGGGAGACAGACAACAAAACAAAACATATTAACAAAATAAAATAAATAGAATAGTAAATATATACAAGTAAAATAGAGTAATAAATATGTACAAACATATATACAGGTGCTGTGGGGAGGGGAAGGAGATAAGGTGGGGGAGATGGGGAGGGGGAGGAGGGGGAGGCCTCCTGGAGGAGGTGAGCTCTCAGTAGGGCTTTGAAGGGAGGAAGAGATGTGTGTCGGGTGTGTGGAGGGAGGGCATTCCAGGCCAGGGGGAGGATGTGGGCTGGGGGTCGACGGCGGGACAGGCTAGAAAGAGGCACAGTGAGGACGTTAGCAGCAGAGGAGCGGAGGGTGCGGGCTGGGCTGGAGAAGGAAAGAAGGGAGGTGAGGTAGGAGGGGGCGAGGTGATGGACAGCCTTGAAGCCGAGAGTGAGGAGTTTCTGCCTGATGCGTAGGTTGACTGGTAGCCACTGGAGATTTTTGAGGAGGGGAGTAACATGCCCAGAGCGTTTCTGCACAAAGATGATCCGGGCAGCAGCGTGAAGTATAGATTGAAGTGGGCAGAGACAGGAGGATGGGAGATCAGAGAGGAGGCTGATGCAGTAATCCAGTCGGGGTAGGATGAGAGATTGAATCATCAGGGTAGCGGTTTGGATGGAGAGGAAAGGGCGGATCTTGGAGATGTTGCGGAGGTGAGACCGGCAGGTTTTGGTGACGGATTGGATGTGAGGGGTGAACGAGAGAGCAGAGTCGAGGATGACACCAAGGTTGCGGGCTTGTGAGACGGGAAGGATGGTAGTGCCATCAACAGTGATGGGAAAGTCAGGAAGAGGGCAGGGTTTGGGAGGGAAGATAAGGAGTTCAGTCTTGGACATATTGAGTTTTAGATGGCGTGCAGACATCCAGATGGAGATATCTTGAAGGCAGGAGGAGACACGAGCCTGAAGGGAGGGAGAGAGAGCAGGGACAGAGATGTAGATTCGTTGATATGTGAGAGGAAACATGTCATCTCTACAGCAAGACGAAAGTTCTCAAAAACTGGGAAAAAAATATGTGCGAGATTTTCAGACATTACCAGATCAAATACTATTTCTCTGAAGACTAGTGAGTTCAGAGAACTCTAGGCTGCAAGCCCGTTTTGGGCAGAGAATGAGAATGTGTCTACAAACTCAGCTATATTGTACTCTCCCAAGCAGTTAGTGCAGTGTTCTGCACACAGTAAGTGCTCAATATATGTGAATGATTGATTCAGAACTCTAATCCTGTGTTCTGAGTGAATATCTGTGGGCTGGAGAAGACGATGCTATGCTATCACCTCTTCCTCATCCCTTTATGTTCCTTCCCTAGGTGGTCCCTGGACCACTGTGAGCCATGGAAGTGGCCATCGCAGCTCCAGGGTGACAATCTCCCATGCTGCTTTAAAATAGCATCACACCACAAGGAAGCTTGCCAACCCACTGAACCGTTCCTTCCTGCTGGATGCTCTCACGTCTTCTGAGAAATAGTATTTGATATGAAAACTTCTGAAAATCTTGAACATATTTTTTCCCAGTTTTTGAGAACTTTCATCTTAGATTCCTCACATATTCCCTGGTCTACTGTAGTGTCACAGAGTCTGACCCAAAGGGTGGTGATCTGAATTAGGAACAAGTTGGTTCCCATCACATCATCATCGATGGCTTCCTATTGAACCTGCCAACACAGCCAATAACTTGGCCACAGATCATTCTTCTCACGTGTTTTTAACAACTCTAACCAGCCACTATTGAATGAAGTTATTCTTTGAATAGGGAGCACACTTTCCCAAACTAAGCCAAAATTCAACTTCATAGTAAACTGGATCCTTTTACCCAATAATTTAATCATTGGCCTAACCCTGTTTTTTTTTTCTTGTCCTGGGTTATGAAACATAGAGTTTCGCATTTTTGACTCTGCGAATTCTGTACTATGACATTCCATACATGCAAGGGAGAGAGAGAATTTTTCATGCTCCCCAATCTGTATGTCTGGATGCCTCTGACCTTTCATTCCTGAAATAAATTAGCTAGATGGCATCTTTTATGATAGGCTAAGAATTCAGTACAGAAAAGAGCCTCTATCTACAGAGATGCCTGTATTTGGATTAAAGTGCATATTTCCCATTAAAGGGCAAATGCTTCGTTAAAATAGTTTGACTAAGACGAGACTATTTTAACGCTGGTTAGATTTGGAAAGCTTCCCATCAAAAAATATCCTCTAATTCTGGACTCGCAACATTTTAATTTAATTTCTAATTAGAAAATTCATCTGAAGCCCTTGTCTCGGTATTCCATTCTAAGATGGTCAGTCAAGGGCCATTAGTGATAACATGCTTGCTTTTTTCTTCCCACCTTTACTTAAGTGATATCCTTCAGATGCATTATTTCCAGCCAAAGGTGAGTTTGTGTTTTTGCCTTTTCAGTGAGTAGCTGTGCAAGGAATGGTCTTGACTTCTTTATTCACTATGTGGCCTCTTTTTAAATCCATTCAACCTCCTGCTCTGTCTTTTCTTTAACATTACTGGTTAAAGAGAGAAGGGGGACAGAAACGGGGAGGAGGGGGTGTGGTGAGGGGGCAGTGGCTAGTCCCGGATTTCCTCCCTTGGGAAAGTACAAGAGAGTTGGTAGATGCTATCCCTTCCCATAAAGAGCTTAACAGTCTACAGGGGAAGACAGACATTGAAATATATTACGAACAAGGGAAGCACTAGAGTTAGAAAATATTATTCTTTCACCCTTGGCCAAAAGGGTATGTACAATTGCCCCACCCTGCCAATGTAGTGATGAAAACCAACTCAATCAGTCAATTGTATTTATTGAGCACTATTTGTTGAACACTTACCGTGTGCCAAGCACTGTACTAAGCACTTGGGAGAGTACAATATTACAATAAACAGGCACATCCCCTGTCCACAACGAGCTGACAGTCTAGAGGGGGAGACAAACATTAATATAAATAAATAAAGGGGAAGCCAGCCTGCAGGTGGTATCCCTTATTCCCTAAAGTGAATTCTAGAAGCCATAGTTCCAAGGCATAGCCCTGTCTTTGGTTTTCAAAGATGATAATAATAATAATGGCATTTATTAAGCACTTACTGTGTGCATTGCACTGTTGCTACGATACCATCCTAAAACGTGTGTGAGTATTAGCTGTAAATCAATCAATCAATCAATCAATCGTATTTATTGAGCGCTTACTATGTGCAGAGCACTGTACTAAGCGCTTGGGAAGTACAAATTGGCAACACATAGAGACAGTCCCTACCCAACAGTGGGCTCACAGTCTAAAAGGGGGAGACAGAGAACAGAACCAAACATACCAACAAAATAAAATAAATAGGATAGAAATGTACAAGTAAAATAAATAAATAGAGTAATAAATATGTACAACCATAGGGACCAATCAATATCTGCACTTAAAAATAGACCCTTTCTGCATTAATGGGTTTGTCCCATCCTGTCTCTGTGTTTAAACTTGCCTTTCAGTATCCCGGTCTTCACAGATCCTTTGTTGGAAGAGAGCAAAAGCCCAACTCAAAAAGGCTGCATGCCAAGCTGATCTCTCTGCTGGGGTGGTCTCCCAATCGTCTCCCACTCAATCTCATTGTTTGAGGCTGTACTGTACTATGTTTCTATCAGTCAGTTAATCAATCAATGGTATTTATTGAGCGTTTCCTGCATGCGGAACATGGTACTAAGCACTTGGGAGGGTCTATTTGGCCCTCCTAGTTTTTGCATCCCCCCTTTCAATTCATCATTATCATCATCATCATCATCATCAATCGTATTTATTGAGCGCTTACTATGTGCAGAGCACTGTACTAAGAGCTTGGGAAGTACAAATTGGCAACATATAGAGACAGTCCCTACCCAACAGTGGGCTCACAGTCTAAAAGGGGGAGACAGAGAACAAAACCAAACATACTAACAAAATAAAATAAATAGAATAGATATGTACAATAAAATAAATAAATAAATAAATAGAGTAATAAATATGTACAAACATATATACATATATACAGGTGCTGTGGGGAAGGGAAGGAGGTAAGATGGGGGGATGGAGAGGGGGATGAGGGGGAGAGGAAGGAATCATCATCAATGCTATTTACTGAGTGCTTACTATGTGCAGAGCACTCTATTAAGCACTTGGGACAATACGACAGAGCAGACACATTCCCTGCCAACAACGAGCTTACAGTCTAGCGGACTGCTGAGGTACATGTGCTGTCATCCAATGTCCCCTCAGATCCTGTGCAGCCAAGGTGGGCTCCTGCAAACACTGCTTCAAAGCCAGTGAGTTGGTGGTGTCCCAGGGCCTCATTTTGGGTCATCTCTTAGAGAAGCAGCGTGGCTTAGTGGAAAGAGCACGGGCTTTGGAGTCAGAGGTCATGGGTTCAAATCCCGCCTCCGCCAGTTGTCAGCTGTGTGACTTTGGGCAAGTCACAACTTCTCTGTGCCTCAGTTACCTCATCTGTAAAATGGGGATTAAGACTGTGAGCCCCCCGTGGGACAACCTGATCACCTTGTAACCTCCGCAGCGAGTGTTTTGCACATAGTAAGCACTTAACAAATGCCATCATTATCATTATTATGATGATCTCTTCCTGCTTTTGAGGTTGTTTGGTTCATAGATGGCTCTTGTGAAACTCAGGCAGAAACTCCTCACCCTGGGCTTCAAGGCTGTCCATCCCCTCGCCCCCTCCTACCTCACCTCCCTTCTCTCCTTCTCCAGCCCAGCCCGCACCCTCCGCTCCTCTGCCGCTAATCTCCTCACCGTTAGGCCTCATTCCTGCCTGTCCCGCCATCGACCCCCTGCCCACGTCCTCCCCCGGGCCTGGAATGCCCTCCCTCTGCCCATCCGCCCAGCTAGCTCTCTTCCTCCCTTCAAGGCCCTGCTGAGAGCTCACCTCCTCCAGGAGGCCTTCCCAGACTGAGCCCCTTCCTTCCTCTCCCCCTCGTGCCCCTCTCCACCCCCCCATCTTACCTCCTTCCCTTCCCCACAGCACCTGTATATATGTATATATATCTGTACATATTTGTTACTCTATTTTGTACATATCTATCCTATTTATTTTATTTTGTTAGTATGTTTGGTTTTGTTCTCTGTCACCCCTTTTAGACTGTGAGCCCACTGTTGGGTAGGGACTGCCTCTAGATGTTGCCAACTTGGACTTCCCAAGAGCTTAGTGCAGTGCTCTGCACACAGTAGGCGCTCAATAAATACGATTGATGATGTTGAAACTGCTCCAGGAAGTAGATGTGCCTTCTGTAGTAGGCTCAGACCGCAGAGGAGGTTGGACAGCCCTGCAACCTTAGAGATTTTCAACTCATAATGGAAGTGGATGCCCCTTTGTCGCTTGCACTGCTTTGCAGAAGGCCAAAAAACAAGTCACAAGAAACGCGGTGAGCATCGGCCCGCTACGCGAGCCAGCAGCGCCCTCCTGTGGTAGAAAATAGAAGTGCAGGCTGAAGAATTCTGCTTAAAACATTCCTTGCTAATAATGATGGTGTTTGTTAAGCGCTTACTAGGATCCGAGCCCTGTTCTACGCTCTGGATAATTGTGGTATTTATTAAGCGCTTGCTCTGTGCTTTAGCACAGTTCTAAGCGCTGGGGTAGATGCGAGGCATTTCAGGTTGCCCCACGTGGGACAGTCTCAATCCCCATTTGACAGATGAGGTAACTGAGGCACAGATCAATCAATCGTATTTATTGAGCGCTTACGGTGTGCAGAGCACTGTACTAAGCGCCTGGGAAGTCCAAGTTGGCAACATCTAGAGACAGTCCCTACCCAACAGTGGGCTCACAGTCTGAAAGGGGGAGACAGAGCTCAAAACCAAACATACTAACAAAATAAAATGAATAGATATGTACAAGTAAAATAAATGCGAGGCATTTCAGGTTGGCCCACGTGGGACAGTCTCAATCCCCATTTGACAGATGAGGTAACTGAGGCACAGATCAATCAATCAGTGGTATTTATTGAGCGCTTACTGTGTGCAGAGCACTGTACTAAGCGCCTGGGAAGTCCAAGTTGGCAACATCTAGAGACAGTCCCTACCCAACAGTGGGCTCACAGTCTGAAAGGGGGAGACAGAGCACAAAACCAAACATACTAACAAAATAAAATGAATAGATACGTACAAGTAAAATAAATATGAGGTATTTCAGGTTGTCCCACGTGGGACAGTCTCAATCCCCATTTGACAGATGAGGTAACTGAGGCACAGACAAGTTAAGTGTCTTGCCCAAGGTCACACAGCAGACAAGTGGCGGAGCCAGGATTAGAACCCACATCCTCTGACTCCCAAGCTCTTGCTCTTTCCACCGAGTCTCGCTGCTTCTCTATCCAAGCGCTTCGTACAGTGCCTTGCACACAGTAAGCGCTCAATAAGTACAATTGAATAAATGAGTGAATGAGTGAATAGTTAAGACTTCTAGACTGTGAGCCCACTGTTGGGTAGGGACCGTCTCCATATGTTGCCAACTTGTACTTCTCAAGCGCTTAGTACAGTGCTCTGCACACAGTAAGCTATAAATACGATTGATTAATTGATTGATTAATAAAGATTGTGGTATTTCATTCATTTATTCAATCGTATTGATTGAGCGCTTACTGTGTGCAGAGCACTGTACTAAGTGCTTGGAAAGTACAATACAGCAATAAAGAGAGATAATCCCTGCCCACAGTCTTGTTAAGCACTTACTATGTGTCAGGCACTGTACTAAGCCCTGGGAGGGATACAAGTAAATCAGGTTGGACCCAGTCCCTGTCCCACGTGGCCTCACAGTCTCAGTCCCCATTTTACAGATGAGGTAACTGAGGCACAAAGGAGTGAAGTGACTTGACCAAGGTCACACAGTGGACAAGTGGCAGAGCCGGGATTAGAAACCGTGACCTTCTGACTGCCAGGCCCATTCTCTATCCACTTTGCCATGCATATGGTGTGGGTTTTTTTTTTTTCCACAAGCCTAATTTAATCAACAAAGGAGATTAAAACTGAAGACATGATACTTAGCCGGCTATCTTGCTGTTCTAATAGTTGAACAAAATCAAGGAGCCACAGAGCTAATTAAAACCTGCTTTTAAAGTTGGATTGCTGTTTTTAATTTTTGAATACAGGCAGTCCTTCTTTATGCCTTAAAAACATACTTGTTTTGGACAGGATGGAATATTGGTTTTTTCATTGTTTCAAAAGCACATGTTTCATTTTTCCTCTCAATTCCCTTTGCAGTGTGTATTTTAGACATAAAAGGGGAAAGGTTAATCCCAGAATCAGTGGAGTTAGAAAGAAATCAGTGGCAATCCACCTTGCTGACACTGGACCGGACTGAGTTTCAGAATTGCCAGGTAATATCAGGTAACTCGACGGATAAAACTCTTCCAAGCTAAGCAACACTCTGAACCTGCCTGCCTTGCCCTTACTGCCTCCCCCAGTCTCCTTGGGCCTTGATAAAAATCACCCTGCTGTCCCTTTAGCATCTACGTGGAATCTGGACCGCCAGGTTGAGATGTGCATGAGTTTGCATGGTCACGAAACCCGTTCCTTCCTTTCCAAAGAGGAAACTCTGCACACAGTAAGCGCTCAATAAATATGATTGAATGAACGAAATGAGGTCGTCTAGTAGTAGTAGAAATCGTATTTATTACACACTGTGGGCAGAGCACTATACTAAGCCCTGGGCAAGAATTCACAGATGGGAATTAGACCCAGCCGCCGTATCTTTGAGGGGTTCACAGACTGAAAATAAGAATCTGTTTTGTTTTCAGCATTGGGATGTGAGTTTCTTCTCTAGACAAGGTTGGCAGTTAGGCAAAGAGCTGGCCTGAGCCCGGAGCCCAGATTGACTCGTCCTACCTGGGGGAGCTGCTTCTGTGTAGCTTCTTTTAGACTGTGAGCCCACTGTTGGGTAGGGACTGTCGCTATACGTTGCCAACTTGTACTTCCCAAGAGCTTAGTACAGTGCTCTGCACACAGTAAGCGCTCAATAAATACGATTGATTGATTGATTGATTGATTGTAGACACCCAGACTTGCTACAAAGGACTCCCCAGCCCTCAATAATAATAATAATAATAATAATAATAATAATGGCATTTATTAAGCGCTTACTATGTGCAAAGCACTGTTCTAAGCGCTGAGGATGTTCTCTGGCAAAGTACAGTAGCAGCAACATCAAATTCAGAAACATTCCTCCGCTACTTGTAACCGAATCCTTCTGAATCACAGACCAAAGGGCCCCTGGTTCCCTTTTCCATAGTCTTGGCATGTATTCCTGATCTTGGCTTTGGATGCTCTTCTCTTGCTGCATTGGTCTCCCCGTCATCTCCCCCTGACCGTTTCAGGGCAGGGATGAGATAAATGACAATGATGATGTTGATAATTAGCAGCAGTGGCATAATCACTGGGCGATGGATCCATGTCCGCCTTGATCGGTGAAAGCCGTCCGGGAAGCGCTGGATTTGCTATTGGTTTAGAGGGTCAATAACTCTCTGCAGAAGGTAATGAGACCCACGCTAACCGAGAAAACGTCTCTTGATTTTGCTGTTCCAGACAATTACTGTCCTGGCTCTTAAGGAGGGGTGCCAAAAGGAGTTTCAGGAACAATCAATCAGTAGTTTTTATTGAGCACCCGTTAAAGGCAGAGCATTGAAGTAAGAGCTTAAAAGTGTACAATGGAATTAGTAGACATGATCCCTGCTCTTTAGGAATTTACAATCCAGCAAGAGAGGCAGACACTAAAGGTACAGATACTGTAGCCTAGTGGAAACAGCACAGACCTGGGAGTTAGAGGACCTGGGTTCTATGCCCAACTCTGCCACTTGTCTGCTATGTGACCTTGGGCGAGTCACTTAACTTCTCTGTGCCTCAGTATCCTCATCTGTAAAATGGGGACTCACTGCCCATTCTCTCTCCTACTTAGACTGTGAGCCCCATGTGGAACAGGGACTGCATCTGACTTGATTTACTCGTAACCACCCCAGCACTTAGAACAGTGCGACACATAACAAGTGCTTAACAAACATAATAATAATGGAAGAAATAGAGTATATAAGATATATGCATAGGTGCTGGGGGTGCTTGCTAGTACTTAATAGTGCGCTAAGTACAGTGCTCTGCACACAGTAAGCGCTCAATAAATACGATTGATTGATTAATCAATCAGTGCTTAGGTGGTGTGAAAGTGCTGAGTTGGTGGATATAAAGTAGGGAAATTAGAGATTACTGGGGAAAGCCTCCTGATGGATATGTGATTCCCACAGGGCTTTGAATATGAGGAGAGCTGGGTCTATTACCTATGAAGGAGAGGAAATTCTAGACAGGGTGGGGAAGGGATGAGCAAGAGGTTAGCAAATGAGAGGTTAGTGTAAGAGGACTGAAGAGTGCGAGCTGGGGTATAATGGGAGAAGAGAGTGGATAAATAGAAGGGGGAGAGTTGATGGTGTGCTTTACAGTCAATGGTGAGGAGCTTCTGCTTGATTCAGAGAAGAATGGGCCACCTTGGCAAGTTCTTGAGAAGCGGACAAATGTGCACAGAACATCATCTTAGAGAAATGATCCAGGCAGTAAAGTATGGACTGGAGAGAGGAGGGAGATCAACAAGGAGGGTGTTGCGGTAATAATAATAATAATGGTAGTGGTTTAGCGCTTACTATGTGCAAAGCACTGTTCTAAGCGCTGGGGAGGTTACAAGGTGATCAAGTTGTCCCACAAGGGGCTCACAGCTTTAGATGAGGTAACTGAGGCCCAGAGAAGTTAAGTGACTTGCCCAAAGTCACACAGCTGACAAGCGGCTGAGCTGGGATTTGAACCCACGACCTCTGACTCCAAAGCCCGGGCTCTTTCCACCGAGCCACGCTGCTTCTCCAGTAGTCAAACCAGAATATGTCACGTGCCTGGACTAGTTTTGTGGTAGTTTGGATGGAGATCAAGAGGCGGGGTCCGTAAGTGTTGTGAAAAAGTATCCACAGGATTTGAGGGCAGACTGAATATTACAGTCGGGTGGGTGAGGAGGAGTCAGGGATAATGCCAAAGTCACCAGCTTGAGAAATAGAGAGGGTGGTGGTGTTGTCAACAGTGCTGGGAATGTTAGGTGGAGGAGAGAAACATATTCTGGTTTGACTACTGGAGAAGCAGCGTGGCTCAGTGGAAACTTGTACATAGCTATTCTATTTATTTTATTTTGTTAGTATGTTTGGTTTTGTTCTCTGTCTCCCCCTTTTAGACTGTGAGCCCACTGTTGGGTAGGGACTGTCTCTATATGTTGCCAATTTGTACTTCCCAAGCGCTTAGTACAGTGCTCTGCACATAGTAAGCGCTCAATAAATACGATTGATGATGATGAGAGGAATTGCTTGTGGGCAAGGAGCGTGTCTACCAACTCTGTTGCATTGTACTCTCCCAAGAGCTTAGTACATGTACAGAGCACATTTTGAGTGCTCAGTAAATACCACGGCTTGATCGATTTGGGAGGGAAGAGAAGGAGTTCAGTTTTGGAGTTATTAAGTTTGAGGAGGAGATGATGATAATCTTACTCTGTTGTATTGTACTCTCCCAAGCACTTAGTGCTCTGCACACAGTGGCAAGAATATGGCCTTGGAAGTCAGAGGATGTGGGTTCTAATCCTGACTCCGCCACTTGTCTGCTGTATGACCTTGGGCAAGTCACTTAGCTTCTGTAAAATGGGGATTACGACTGTGAGACCTATGTGGGACAACCTGATTACCTTGTATCTATCCCAGCACTTAGAATAGTGCTTGGCACATAGTAAGTGCTTAAAATCATATTTATTGAGCGCTTACTGTGTGCAGAGCGCTGTACTAAGCACTTGGGAAGTACAAGTTGGCAACAGAGACAATCATCAATCAATCATATTTATTGAGTGCTTACTGTGTGCAGGGCACTGTACTAAGCGCCTGGGAAGATGGTAACATGTAGAGACAGTCCCTACCCAACAGTGGGCTTACAGTCTAAAAGGCTTAAGGTCAAAGCCCCCGGCCCTCGCCCCCCCCCCCAAGGCGTGAAGCGACGGCCCAGGCTCCCCGCTTACCCCCGCCCGCTACTGCAGAGGTCGAACCGAGTAAATACCATCATTATTAGTAGTAGTACTAAGCGCTCAGTAAATATGATTGAATTGATGATGTAGGCGAGGGGCTGAAGGGTAGTAGGATTTCCTGGCAGGGACCCTGGGTCCTGATGGCAGGAGTTGGGGGACTAGGCTGGGCTGGGGAGACCTGCAGACCACTCTCACCTCACCTGGGGGTTTCTGTCTGGGCTGCAGGGGTCCCAGGCCCAGGCTGGAGCCATTTTCTGGGGCAGCAGTCAGTGGGAGCAGCGGCAAGCAGCTTCCCACCATGCTGTCGCCTCCTTATGCCCCACACAAAGTTCAACATTTGCAGCAGTGTTGGAAGATGAGGAGTAAAGGGAAGGGGAAAGGAGAGTGGACCACCCCATAGCCATGAACATCCTGTCTACCCCCAACCCTTCTGTGGGAGCTTCTTTCTTCACGCTTGTCTGTAGGCCCAAATTTTCTTTGTAGACTAGTCCTTCTTTTTTTTTTTGGTATTTGTTAAACCCTTACTGTGTGCTAGGCACTGTACTAAGCACAGATACAAGCTAATCAGGTTGGACACAGTCCCATGTGGGGCTCACAGTCTTCATCCCCCTTTTACAGCTGAGGTAACTGAGGCACAGGGAAGTAAAGTGACTTGCACAAAGTCACACAGCAGACAAGGAGAGGAGCCGGGATTAGAGCCCAGGTTCTTTTGACTGTTTCTCCCAGGCCTGTGCTCTATCCACTGGTCACATTGCTTCTCCTCTGAGGTTTAACATGTTTTCAGCCTGCCTGTCTCCCCACTACCTACCTGCAGTTATCGCTTAGGTTCTGCATGTTTTAGTTTTTTAAGCTCTCCATTGAAATCAATTCCTTCAACCCTCTCATCATTGTTTTTAACCCCCTGACTATTTCCCCCTGATAATTCCCCAGCGCTTTAGCTGACAGCACAGCAGAAAACTCAGACCCTCTCTACTTGACTCTTCAACATGGCCTTCCAGGTTCTGTGGTTAAGGCTCTCCCTCCACTTTCTTCCTACTCCAGGTTATTTGAGGTTGGGAGCTTTTTTTTTCTGCATTTGGATAAGTTTGCATCTTTTGAGGTGAGTTTTCAGAATCCAACTAAGCCAGTGAATTTTGCTGGGTTTTAGAAAAAAAAAAAAAATCAGGCCTCCTTCTCTGAATTCTTCCTTTTTTATCTTGGTCCCTCTAAGCCCAGAAAAATATCCAAAAAAAAAAAAAAAACCAGCAGGAGGAACATACTGCCAGAAGTAGCCACAGACGGAGAGTGAGCCCTGAAACACTGAGAGTTAACTGTAGTACAACAAAACCACATTCTTCAGCGGAGGAGAAAGTCTGAAATGCGACAAGATTCAGAGGTAACATGGTCTAGTGGAATGAATATGGGAGTGAGAATCAGGACATCGGGATTCTCAGCCCAGCTCCACCAATGGCCTGCTGGGTCACCTTAAACAAGTCACTTAGCCTCTCTGAGCCCTCTGTTTCCTCATCTGTAAAATGGGGATAGGCTTCCTGCTTTCCTTACCTCTTTGACTGTGAGCCCAATAAGGGATAGGGACTCTGGTCTGATTAGCCTGTCTCTACTACAGGAATTGGCCTAATGAACACCAAAACTAATACTATAACTAGTAAGAAAAAGATGTTTGGGCAACTAAACAGAATGGATGCCTGCCCGTCCAATAGATATCCAAACACAGCTTGCTCTGTTACGTAAATTTTCAACTGTGTGAACCAGTCTCCGTCCTAATTAGTTGGGATAATCCGGTTTCTATTCTACTGTCTAATTTTTCATTCAGGGAGTTACTGACCCCACCCTCTTTACACCTTTTCATTCTGCAATTCTATGGAAAAAAATAAATCGAGTCTGCCAGGTGTGATTCAGGCTTGATCACTGCCTGTTGCTTACAAAAGATCCAGGGTATTTCATCATTTACATGCATCCAATGATGACTCCATGCCATGCATGAATTGTTTTAGTGTTTCCCTGAAGATCGGAGTTAGGTTTAAACTATGGTGATTGATAGCATCTTTCTTTATCTTTTCAAAAACCACTATCCTACTTCCAATCCTCTGATCCTTGGCCCTTCAAACTCCTCTTCTATGTCCAAAGCATATTAGCTAATGGTCTTATCTTACAGAGTGTTTCTCCCAAATCAATCATCTTAATGCAACTTGCAGACAGTTTTCAAAAATCATTAAACATTTAAATTTCTGTCAGTTCAGTCCACAATATTTGCATTGCACCAGTCCACCGCTGCTATTTCCTCCCTTGCCCCTCCGGCCATCTCCACCTTCTCCCGGTCCCTGAACTGCTACTCGAAAAAGCGTAAGCATCCACCTACCATGTTCCCTCAGCATTTCCCACCCAAAACAAGTTTCCATGAAAATCAGGACAAAAGGACCGAGAAAGACAAAGTGTATCCGTTGTCTTTCGGCCTTCCGAAGGTCTCTGTTGGGTCCGTTCTATTCCCAGATTTCCCGTGATAGTTTTTGAGGGCTTGAGCATGTGGTTACTTGCATGGCAGTTTCCATGGTCAACTTTTCAATCAGAACCAATCATTACTTTCCCCCTCTCAACAGAGTAAGGAATGATCTAGATAGAAAAGCCCAATGCCTTCCTTTGGCCTGTATTAGCTTAATCCGGGGCCTTCAAATGCCTTTTGAATGAGGAAAGGTTTAATCCCAAAATGAAGTGTTTAGATACAAACCTAGTTAATCATCAGACTATGTAATCAAACAAGACATACACAGAAACAATATCTTAAGCACAAGTGATTCTGTGCCCCAGACCAAAATCACAACTCACAAGGGCCTTCTGGAGTGCTTATTCAACCGAGAGTCCTTTTCGCCTACTGTGAGTTTAAACACCTTTTTGTTTATTCAGTGACCCAAATGTCAGAACTAGCTCTGAGGCACCTCCTGTAGATTTGAAGTCCTTTGGGGGATTTGGGGCCATAAACCAATGACTGGGTAAAACTCATCCAGCTTCCCATTCCACCTGTCTACCAGCCCATCAAGAAACATGAGTGTACTGAGGAGCCTTCAGGAGCTTTTTGACATTTCAGAGATTGTTACAGATTTTTAAAATGTTTGGCCAATCAGTGGTATTTAGTAATAATAATGATGGTCCTTGTTAAGTACTTGCTATGTGCCAAGCATTGGTCTAAGCGCTGGGTTAGATACAAGTTCATCAGGTTGGGTCCCACCTCGGGCTCACACTTTCATCCTCATTTTCCAGAGGAGGATTAATTGAGCGCTTACTGTGTACAGGCCACTGTACTAAGCACCTGGGAAAGTACAATAAAACAGAATTAGCAGATATATTTCCTGGCCACAACGAGTTTTACAGTTCAGTGGGCTATGAGACTGTTAAAGAGTCACACATGTGATAAAAGACTGAGGCAAAACTTTCCCTGTGTTTGTTGGATTCTTCATAGTTACACTTTGAAATTGAAATTTTGTTTTTTTTTTTTCTTTGTGTGTTTGTCTCCCTCTCAGATTGTAAACTCCCCAAGATCGGGGCCTAGTGTGATTTATTCCATGTAAATTTCCCAAATGGCTCTGAGAGTCATCTGTCCAACATGGGGTTTTAAAAATCATTTTGATGAGACTGAGAAGTACAGTGCTGTGCACACTAAGTGCTCAATACCATGGATCGATTATGCTAGTATGTGGGAGCTAGAACTGTCATCAGCCCATGGCTTTAATTGAAACTGTCAATATTTAGTGTAGAGAGGGCCCATTAGAGTGTAAGCTCTTCAAAGACTGGGAACAAGTCGCTTTGGATTATGCTTCCTAAATGCTTGTATAGTGCCTTTCATTCAGTGAGTGCTCGATAATTCCCACTGCTACCACCATCTATAAGCTTTTATTGTTTTAACACCTTTATTCCCAGTTTGGGGGGGGGGGGGGAGAAAAGGGTGAGAAAGTAGGGAAGGTGGGAAGGGGGGAAAAGGGAAATGGGGGACAGGAGGGGAAGGGGGAAAAGGGGTGGAGGAGAAGGAGAAAAGGGGGTGAAGAAAAGGGAAATGGGGGACAGGAGGGGAAGGGGGAAAAGGGGTGGAGGAGAAGGAGAAAAGGGGATGAAGGAGGAAGGGAAAGTGGGGTGGAGGAGAAGGGGGAAATGGGGTGAAGATGGGGAAAAGGGGGGAAGAGGAGAAGGGGAAAAGGGGTGGAGGAGGAAGAGAAAGTAGGGTGGGGAAGGGGAAAGGGGGTGGAGGAGGAAGGGAAAGTGGGGTGGAGGAGAAGGGGAAAAGGGGGGTGGAAGAGGAAGGGAAAGTAGGGTGGGGAAGGGAAAAGGGGGTGGGAGAGGAAGGGAAAGTGGGGTGGAGGAGAAGGGGAAAAGGGGGTGAAGAAGGGGAAAAGAGGGATGGAGGGGAAGGGGAGAAAAGGGAAGGGGTGGAGGAGAAGGGGAGAAAAGGGAAGGGGGTGGAGGGGAAAGAGAGAAAAGGGAAGGGGGTGGAGGGGAAGGGGGTGGAGGGGACGGGGAGAAAAGGGAAGGGAGTGGAGGGGAAGGGGAGAAAAGGAGAGGGGGTGCCGGGGAAGGGGAGAAAAGGTAAGGGGGTGGAGGGGACGGGGAGAAAAGGTAAGGGGGTGGAGGGGACGGGGAGAAAAGGGAAGGGGGTGGCGGGGAAGGGGAGAAAAGGGAAGGGGTGGAGGGGAAGGGGAGAAAAGGGAAGGGGGTGGAGGGGAAGGGGAGAAAAGGGAAGGGGTGGAGGGGAAGGGGAGAAAAGGGAAGGGGGTGGAGGGGAAGGGGGTGGAGGGGACGGGGAGAAAAGGGAAGGGGGTGGAGGAGAAGGGGAGAAAAGGGAAGGGGGTGGAGGGGAAGGGGAGAAAAGGGAAGGGGGTGGAGGAGAAGGGGGGAGAAGGGAAGGGGGTGGAGGAGAAGGGGGGAGAAGGGCAGGAGGGGAACTGGGGTGGAAAGGGAGAAAAGGGAAGGGGAAGGAGGGGAAGGGGAGAAAAAAGAGAAGGGGAGGGGGGGAACCCCTTCCCAAGAGAGAGAAGGGGAGGGGGGGAACCCCTTCCCAAGAGAGAGAAGGGGAGGGGGGGAACCCCTTCCTAAGAGAGAGAGGGGCCTGGGGTTGCGTTGGGCGGCGGGGGCCGGATCCCCCAGTGTGGGGCGGGGCGAGGCGGGGCGGGCAGGGGCGGGCACCGCGGCCCAACGGCCCGGGAGGGCGGAGCCTCGGCGCTCCGGACCCGCCCGCACCAACGGGTCGGGACCCCCGGGCCTCCGTGCTGGGCCCCCCCCGTGCCGCGCCCCCCGTGCCGTGCCCCCCGGGCCGCCCGCCGGGTGGGCGAGACTATGCCCCGCGCCCGCTGGCGGTGGCGGCGGAGGCCCGTGGCCCTCCCGCTGCCGCCTGCCCCCCGGCCCGGCCCGTGAGGACGGACGGGGACAGACACCGAGAGAGACCCCCGGACACACCGAGAGACCGAGAGCCCCCCGAGCCCCCGGCCAGAGACGGGTAAGGACGAGCCGCCGCGGCGGGGGGCCCCGGCCGCCCCCCCGAGAGGTAGGAGCGCCCCGGGCCGGGCGCGGGCGCTTGGTTTGTTTCTTCTTAATAACATTTATTAAGCGCTTACTACGTGCAAAGCACCGTTCTAAGCGCTGGGGAGGTTGTCCCACGGGGCGCTCACACCCTTCACCCCCATTTCCCAGATGAGGGAACTGAGGCCCAGAGGAGTGCCTTGCCCAGCGTCCCACAGCTGACCATGGGCGGAGCCGGGATTCGAACCCACCACCTCCGACTCCAAAGCCCGGCCTCTTTCCACCGACCCACGGCCCCGCCGCCCCCGGCTTGGCAGGCAGACCCCCCCCCCCCGCCCCCGGGACCCCCGCCAAAGGCCCTTAATCGATCAACCCCATAATAATAATGGCATCTATTAAGCGCTTACTACGTGCAAGCTTTTAGACCGTGAGCCCACTGTTGGGTAGGGACTGTCTCTACATGTTGCCAACTTGGACTTCCCAAGCGCTCAGTACAGTGCTCTGCACACAGTAAGCGCTCAATAAATACGATTGATCATGATGATGGATAAATACGATATGAATGAATGAATGCTGCAGAATATGGCAGAATTGGTGGAGACAATCGTGGCCCACAAGGAGCTTACCGTCTGCAGGGGGACAGACATTAAAGTAAATTACAGAGAGGGGGAAAAAGAGTATAGGGATATGTGGGGCTGGGATGAGTATCAGAGTGCTTAAGTGCTCTTTCCAGGTCTACAATTCCCAGAAGATTTTAAGCCTTTAAGACGACTCTTCTCCCGCCTCTCGCTCTCATATTTTACAAGAAGTACTGGAACTTGGTCCATGGGGTCCTTGAGCTTGTCGTTCTGCGACTGACCCAGTCAGTGCAGAGTGGAAGGTGACAGTGTGGACCGTGGTGAGTCCAGAGGTGGGACTCCTTTCCCAGCCCCACGTGAATCCCCTCAGAGTCACTGACCATTCCTGGCCAACCCAGGTGTGACCGCTTTACTCACACTGGCGGCCCTTGGGCTCATGATACGGTTGGTTCCTGAAAACCACGTTAAATTGAATTGGTGTAACTCAGAACCAAGTTTGGGAATAATGTTGTCAATAGGGAATTGGTTCCTGAACCAAGGTCGAATACCCAGATTACCCATAATTGTGGCCTCAATCAACTAGAGATGAGTAATGTAGCTACATTCATGCACTTAAATTGAGCTGGAGAGGTTCCACCTCAGGGCAGCATACTTAAGCTTAACCAGAAGTAAAATGAATGTGTCGACGGTGAATCCAGCTGGTGATCAAAGCCCCCCCCTCCCCATTCCTCCACTTCCCTTCCCTCCAATCTCTCCTGCTGTTTTTCCAGACCCTCTTTAAACTTTCCCTTCCTTTCTTCCTACCCTCCCCACACTGCCACTTTTAAACTGTGCCTCCATTTCTCACGGCTCCTGTGTGTTCAACCTCTTCCCTCAATCAGTGGTATTTATAGAATGCTAGCAGTGTGCCGAACACTTTACTAAGCGCTTGAGAGAGTATAGTACAGTAGAGTTGCAAGACACGATCCCTGTCCACAAAGAGCTTACAGTTCACAGCTTCCAGCCTGTACCTCCACCGTGTGCCATAGGAGGCTTTAAAGTGGGTAGCAGTGTATTGTAAAGTTGAAACAGTATGTAAATGTGGAAATGTTGTAATTGCCATTTGTCATAACTTAAAGCATCCTAAGTCAAGGACTATTGAGATTCTCCAGAGACCTAAAGTTTAGCATACCAATTGCTGTTTTTTGGAGGAAGTAAGAGGACTCTGGATGGCCTTTATCTTGACTTGTTGGTATTTTTCTCTGTCAAGAGTGTTTATCGCCAAGCTGAATAAAATGAGCCCCAAAAGGTTTCCATAATGGTTTGTGTTTATAAAGTTTCTGGTGTTTAATCTCGGAGGGAGGGAGATTAGTGTAAAATCAGATTGATAAACATTTCTACAGATTTAATTTATACGTTACTTTTTTGCTGTGAATGTGGCCAACAAAAAGGGGGTTTAAGTGAATCCTACAACCTCCCTTATGCCCCCCCAAAAAGGTAAAATCCAGAGTACTGCCTGTAAGGGAGGAAAAGGGAACTGTTCTGATAATCTCCCATTTTGTATATTTGATTATCGTATACATTGTTTATATTAACATCTACCTCCAAAAAGCTAAAATCCAGAGTACTGCCTGTAAGGGAGGAAAAGGGAACTGTTCTGATAATCTCCCATTTTGTATATTTGATTAGCTTATACATTGTTTATATTAACATCTACCTCCAAAAAGCTAAAATCCAGAGTACTGCCTGTAAGGGAGGAAAAGGGAACTGTTCTGATAATCTCCCATTTTGTATATTTGATTAGCTTATACATTGTTTATATTAACATCTACCTCCCCCTCTAGACTGAAAGCTTATTGTGGGCAGGGAATGTGTCTGCTAACTCTATTGTATTGTAATAATAATAATAATGGCATTTATTAAGTGCTTACTATGTGCAAAGCACTGTTCTAAGCACTGGGGAGGTTGCAAGTTCATCAGGTTGCCCCATGGGGGGCTCACAGTCTTAGTCTCGATCAATCAATCATATTTATTGAGCGCTTACTGTGTGCAGAGCACTGTACTAAGCGCTTGGTAAGTACAAGTTAGCAACATATAGAGACAGTCCCTACCCACAGATGAGGTAACTGAGGCACAGAGAAGTGAAGTGACTTGCCCAAAGTCACACAGCTGACAACTGGCGGAGCAGGGATTTGAACCCATGACCTCTGACTCCAAAGCCCGGGCTCTTTCTACTGAGCCACGCTGCTCCTCTGCACTCTCCCAAGCGCTTAGTACAGTGCTCTGCGTATAGTAAGGGCTCAATAAATATCATTGATTGATTGAGAATAAGGGCAGTCTGTCTCCCCCTTTTAGACTGTGAGCCCACTATTGGGTAGGGACTGTCTCTATATGTTGCCAACTTGTACTTCCCAAGCGCTTAGTACAGTGCTCTGCACACAGTAAGCGCTCAATAAACACGATTGATGATGAAGAAGAATGATGATAGAGAAGATTGGTGATAGAGAAGCAGCGTGGCCCAGTGGAGAAGAGCCCGGGCTTTGGAGTCAGAGGTCATGGGTTCAAACCCCGGCTCCGCCAATTGTCAGCTGTGTGACTTTGGGCAAGTCACTTAACTTCTCTGGGCCTCAGTTCCCTCATCTGTAAAATGGGGATTGAGACTGTGAGCCCCACGTGGGACAACATGATCACCTTGTAACCTCCCCAGCGCTTAGAACAGTGCTTTGCACATAGTAAGCGCTTAATAAATGCCATCATTATTATGATGATGATGATGATGATGAGACCATCCTTTCTGGAGAATGAATGAAATCCGTAGGGAAATGTAATAACGCTCCCTGACCACTAGGAGGCAAAAGGAGCATCATAGTAGAACAATGATCTGCAATCCGTCATCATCATCAATCGTATTTATTGAGCGCTTATTGTATGCAGAGCACTGTACTAAACGCTTGAGAAAGTACAGTATAACAGATACATTCCCTGTCCACGAGATTTGCAGTCTAGAGGGGGAGACAAGCATAGAAATAAAGAAATTACCAATACGTAGGTAAGTGCTGCGAGGGTGGTAAATAAAGGGAGAAAAACAGGCCGACAAACTTAATCCAAACCAGAAGTCCCCATTTAATACTGGGGTTCATTGCCCTATGTGGTGGTGGTTTGGATATGGGGTGGTGTTTCTCCTGTGCGTGTCTGTCATACATGCACATGCTCCCCAGGCTTCCCCCTCTACCATCCTCCCCTGCCCAGACCAGCTGTACCATCGGGCTGGTCTCCTACATCCCGTAACCACCACTCCTGGGCACGTTGTCCTTCTCACCTCAACAGAAGCAAGTTCAGTTCCAGGAGAGCAGTGTGGATCGGGGACAGTTAATCAATCAATCATATTTATCATGTGTTTACTGTGTGCAAAGCACTGTACTAAGCTTTTGCAAGAATACAGTATAATAGAGTTGGTAAATACATTCCCTGACCACAATGAGCTTACAGTCAAGAGGTGTAGACAGACATTAATATAATTAAATAAATTACGGTTACGTATATAAGTGCTGTGGAGCTGAGGGAGAGGTAGATAAGGGGGAAAAAAATCCAAGGAGGAGGACCCTAAATTGGCAGAGCAACAAGCCGATGGCAGACGGCAATAGCTAGACTGCGTGAGAACAGAGGCTGGCACCTATTCATTCATTCATTCAATCTTATGTATTGAGTGATCACTGTCTGCAGAGCACTGTTCTAAACAATTGGAAAGTACAGTACAGCAATAAAGAGAGACAGTCCTTTCCACAACAGGTTTACAGTCTGTGGGGGGAGACAGACATCAAAACAAGTAAACAGGCACCTATATAAATAAATAGAATTACAGACATATACGTACCTACATAAATGCTGTGGGCGGGGAGCAAAGGGAGCACGCCAAGGTGACGTGGAAGGGAGGGGGAGCTGAGGAAAAAGGGGCTTAGTCTGGGAAGGCCTCTTGGAGGAGGTACACCTTCAGTAGGGCTTTGAAAGGGGGAAGAGTGATTGTTTGGCAGATTTGAGGAAGAAGGGCATTCCAGGCCTGAGGTAGGGAGCACGGCTCCCTCACGTGAGGTAGTAGTTGATGATGCCTGTCGGAAAATCTAGAATGTATTCTTGATCTGGTACCCGAGTTTACTCAGTTAAAAAGAAACTAGGAGGGGAGTAATCTGTGTGTATGCTGTCTACAGAGATTTTGTATTTGGGGAGGGGGAGGAAGCTGAGGCTGGGGGACAACTGTACTTGTACTTCCAACTTGTACTTTCCAAGCTCTTAGTACAGTGCTGTGCACACAGTAAGCGCTCAATAAATACGAGTGATGATGATGATGATGATAACTGTTACAGGAAGGAGAGAGGCAGTTCGGGGTCTGCACCGACTGCTCCATAGCCTTGGACCAACATCCTGGGTGGATTTCTAAAGTGGGTGTGACTGGTAGGGCTTGAGGGATGGGGAGTGGAAAGCTAAGAGCTTTATGACTAATTTCCTTTAGCCAAGTCTCAAACATAACCCATTCCACGTGCTCAGGCTCATTTCCACGGCTCTTTCAACCTTATTGGCTGAGAGTTAAGGACATGTGATGGCTGTTTGAGGATGGGTGTGTGCGACTAGAGCACATCTCTTTCAGAACCCAAGAATCAGAGCAGATTTTGCTGATATTCATCCAGGAAAACAGGGAGATCAAAAATAGGAGAGAACAGTGTCTACAGTACTTGAAACGCAGTATATTTTGAAGGTGAAGCGTATATTTCTTAAGAATAAATCATTGGGATATTATAGCAATATACAATTTTAATAAGTGAAATGAAAAGCCAAACAGCTGAACCAACTTTTCAACTTTCAGCCAGTTTCCAATTCTGTTCCTTTGATGTTTCCGACTTCCAACATACCAACTTTCCTGGGCAAGGTGTAGTCAGAGGGAAGTGTGATGTACAGTGCGTGGCTCAGTGGAAAGAGCCCGGGCTTTGGAGGCAGAGGTCGTGGGTTCAAATCCCAGCTCCGCCAACTGTCAGCTGTGTGACTGTGGGCAAGTCACTTAACTTCTCTGGGCCTCAGTTCCCTCATCTGTAAAATGGGGATGAAGACTTTGAGCCCCCCGTGGGACAACCTGATCACCTTGTAACCCCCCAGCGCTTAGAACAGTGCTTTGCACGTAGTAAGCGCTTAATAAATGCTATCATTATTATTATTACAGTGTGTGTCCTGCAGTTGCCAGGAGTTAGATTTCAGCTAGAAGAACTTCCAGCCATTCTGCTGAATGGTATTATTCTTTTACATTATAAGGGTGAAAGCAGCCTGGAGTTTAATTTTACGTCCGTCGGGTCTTTACTTAAACGTGGCAAAGAAACCAAGGAAAAGTTTTCTAGCCTTCATTTAAGTCTAGCTGTGTCTAGATTCATCGAGACCAGTGTTGGGGAGAGGAAGAAATTGAGCAGTTTTCTGGATTTGCCTACTGCCCCGTTACTAAATAGTTGAATGAGTCATTAGCGAATAATAAACCCTGTTTTATCAGTGGCAGCTGCCTTATGGGGCTCCTTTCCAGGAGTACCATTGGTCCTACAAGAGCCACAGGCCACCAAGAGCCTCCCGTTTTATTTTGTTAGTATGTTTGGTTTTGTTCTCTGTCTCCCCCTTTTAGACTGTGAGCCCACTGTTGGGTAGGGACTGTCTCTATATGTTGCCAATTTGTACTTCCCAAGCGCTTAGTACAGTGCTCTGCACATAGTAAGCGCTCAATAAATACGATTGATGATGATGATGATGATGATAGGGTCGCCGGGCTACCAAGAGGAAGCAGCGACTGCTGCAGATTTCTTTTGGGGGGAGAACCGGTTGGAAAAGTACCCGAATGACCTCGAAGAAAACAAGCCCCTGGCTATTTTTTTTCCAGGAAAGTAAACAATGCAATCAGTGTCTTCCCCACAGTAGTCTAGTGTTAGAGGATGGATATTTGAATAATGAGCAGCAGTGAGATCTGACAGAATAAAAGTGGACTGACGTGCTGGATCCTAAATAGATGCTAATTCTCAGAATTATGTCGTTAGGTAAAACGAGCCTTGGGACTCTGAGGACGGCAGCAATAGGCAGCTCGAGAACTCTTTCCGCGGCTGAAGAGCAGGAGACATCGTGTTGAGCGGCAGCAGTGTCATCCTGAGTGGCAGCAGTGTCATCCTGAGTCCGGCACCGAAGCGGAAGCCCCAGTCAGAGTTCGAGGTAGCGGTGAAATTCTCCAGGTAAGGTAGACGGCTGTTCGGTCCAGCCTGACTACTGTCAAGGGGTTTTTTTTGTTTGTTTTGTTTTTATAAAAAGAACTTGAGTGGGACTTAGAGGTGTGCGGAACAGTGCTTTGCACATAGTAAACGCTTAACAAGTACCATCATTATTATCGTTATTATCTAGTCCCGTTCCCTGGTGCCAGTATTTAATTCAATCAAATTCTAGGTAAAGCAGCTTGGATTTTTTTAAAATCCTATATTATTTTGACCAAGTCTCCTTTACCAAACTTTGGTGCAGAATCTCTGTGGAAAACAAGCCCATTATTTGTCTAGGATAAATCCCAGGACCACCTTGGTTATCGGAAATCACACAGGGCTTTCTCACAGGGGCTTTCATCTGTCCATGCAATAGTTTCCTTTTTTAATACAGGCACTGGAATAAATGGACAGAAAATGTGCCTTGGTCAGTGAGACTTGTAGTTTTTTCATCATAAGCACAGGTTGTCGACTTTGCCATAACTGAATAGTAGGTTTCTGTACATTACAGAGCACTCAAGAATCCCTCTATGGTTTAGAGAAAGGTTTCTCAGACCATGTATCCTGGTTGTTTTCATTTCCTACGGAGTCATAAATTCAGCCGAGATGCCAAGATTACAGAATCATTTCTCTGGGTTGGTGTCAAAAGCTTTGAGAGACGTGTGTCCGCTCCCTGCTGTTGTAGCAGTTATTTCACTAGGGTCTTTGCTGGTTTCCTCAATAGTCTAAAGGGCAAGGGGTGGCCACAGCTGTTTTATCTTACAACACAAGAATAGGACTGTATATATGTTTGTACATATTTTTTTTACTCTATTTTATTTGTACATATCTATTCTATTTATTTTATTTTGTTAGTATGTTTGGTTTTGTTCTCTGTCTCCCCCTTTTAGACTGTGAGCCCACTGTTGGGTAGGGACTGTCTCTATATGTTGCCAATTTGTACTTCCCAAGCGCTTAATACAGTGCTCTGCACATAGTAAGCGCTCAATAAATACGATTGATGATGATGATGATGACGACTGTGTGCAGCAACAATATTTCTCAGGCACCTACTTGGTACATGGTGCCCTGTACTAAGTGATTGGGAAGTACAAAACAAAAATGATATGTTTCTTGTCTAAAGGGAGCTAGCACTCTAATGGGGGGAAACACAGAAAGTATTTATAAATAGAATGGTCAAGATAAATAAATGAGCATTTAAGTAAACTTACACAAAACTCGTGTGGATGGGCTTAAATAAGTTAATATGGGATAGAGGTAGCTGATAGGTTTAGAGGGCTGGAAATTAAGCAGGGAAGCCTTGCTTAAAGAGGTGGGATTTTCGGAGGGCTTTGAGAGAGTGGGGTGGCCATCGTCTGCTAGATTTGGGGAGAGAAGAAGTTTAGAGACTAGGAAATACTGTCTAAAGATTGTATTGCTCTATGTTGAATTGAAATTCACTAACTTGATTTATAAGTATAAGGTGAAATTTTGATGGGTATTTCTGAATTTGTGTACCTTAGAACTCAGCTTCAGTAAGTTCTGTTTCAAATAAATCATCCTTTAACAACCAAAACCTTTTAAAATAGCAAGCTTTAGGACAGTAAAAATAACCACAGCTTCTAGGAGGAGACTGAGTGAACAGATCCTTCAGAATTAGCTTCGTTTTCGGTTCAAATTCCAAGGATCCAGTCTAACAGTTATGAGGAGAAAGTGATTCCCAGTAGGTAGGAATTGGGTACCGGAATGGTGTTGAAGCCTTGCTTAGTTTTTGAAGGAAGCAAGACTTGTTTTCTTTCTTTTCCCCTTTCAGTTGTAAGTTCACTGTAAAACTATCATATTTCTCTGACTCGAGGAACACACTTACAGATAAGCAGCTGTACAATTGGTTTCATATTATGGGCAGGGAAGCTAAACCAATTGGAAAAGTGTCTTTTCAGGTTGGCTTGTCCATTCTTTGATAGTCTGAGATAATAATTTAATCTTGTAATTAACTTGGCACAGGTGACTATGATTCTGTGAGGGAAAAGAAGTCAGAATTGAAGAATCAAAATACCCCATGATTCCCTAATTACGTTGCTTTACAATGACTACAAGTACTTGGAAGATTAAGAATCATATTGGACAAAGTCTTATTTTTCAAAGAACAGTGTATCAGAGAAATGCCCTCTAACAGCTGGACTAGCTGAATAAGGGTGAATTGTCTGAATTTTCTGGGTAATGTCTCTTGGAAGATACGTTTGGACATTATGCCAAACTGTCATGGCAAGAATGAACTGCAGGACTCAGACTGTGAAATATGTCACAGATTAGAAATGCTAACCGAAATGTCTATGCCTAATACGTGAATTAAATCACAGAGGGGCCCCAAGTTCCCAAGCAAGGCTGGTGATTAAATCCTGACATTTATTAGAGGTAGAAAATGTGTCCCTAAGAACAAGTCCTTGCATTGAACTCCCAAGATCCATCCATGTTGAATGATAATTTGGAAAGCATCTTCCTTTTATACTAAGTGTGGGTTCATTCTAGACAAATGAAGACTTTCATGAGTTGAGGGGAACGCAGATACATCAGTGAAAATCTGTGGGCTCTTTGGGATTGAATAGTCTGGGAACGTGACTGTCAATTCTGTTATAGTGTACTCTCCCAAGTTCATAGTACAGTGCTCTACACGCAGTAAGCGCACAATAAACACGATTAATTGAATAGTCTATTGCAGCATGCTTTCCCAAGCGCTTGGTACAGTACCCTGCCCAGAGTAAGCACTCAATAAATGCCACTGACCGATAGTAGTGATTGAGATTCTTGTGAAAATACAATGAAAGGTAAAGGACACTGGCAAGATTTTGCAGTAACTCGAATGTGAGAGTTAAAAGACAGTGAGGACGAGTTGAGAATAACCCCCAGTTAGTGACCTTCTGGGCCACAGAGTATGGAGGTGTTATTGACTGAAAAGGAACATTTGGGATGAGGAATGAGATTTGGAAAGGAGATGATGGATTCAGTTTTGGACACACAAATGTTGAGGTCCTGGGGTAGGATATACAAGTGGAGACGATCTGGGGACAAGAGGAAATGTGGGATTGCAGGTTAGGTGGGAGGTTGGGACTGGAGAGGTAGACTTGGGAGTTGTCTGCGTGGAGATGGTTGCCTAAACAGGGGAGAGTGACTGTAGGACAAGAATAACAGTACTTAGAACTGTGCTTGGCACATAATAAGCACTTAACCAATACTTCACATTTTCTTTTCTCTTCTTCCTCATCTTTGTCTGCCCTCCTTTCATTCAGTCATTCAGTTATATTTATTGAGGGCTTACTGGTACAGAGCACTGTACTAAGTGCTTGGAAGAGTACAATACAACAGTCGGTAGACATGTTCCCTGCTTACAACAAGCTTCCAGTTCTCCTTCGTGTTATTGAGGGCACTCAATCAGCTCACCCCATCCTACCTGACCTCACTGATCTCCTACTACAGCCCAGCCTGCAAACCCCACTCCTCTAGAATCAGCTTATTCACTGTACCCTGATCTCATCTATCTCACCGCTGACCACTTTTCCACATCCTCCCCTCGCCTCCTCTTTTCACTTCCTCCCTCTCTCTTTCCTCTTTCTCTTCTCATTGTCTTTCTCCCCCCCGACCACTGCTTTTCCATTCTGCCCCTAAAGTCACTCCTCAACTCAAAAGCTGGCACCCCTGCACGGTTGTCACAATTAACTTCTAAACCAATTCCACTGATGCCAATTCCGTGTGGTACTTAACATCAAATGGTCAGACGAGATCATAAACAGTGGGGTCCTGGAACATAGTTAGACCACCAACACTGAAGCAAAGCTCATCATTTTCTGGCCGGAGCATGTGAGGAGCACATATGGCAGCAGGTTATCCAAACTGCCACTCGGAAGTGAGCTAAAATGCTCAGGGAGGGCAAGAGAGACCCTTTTGAGACACTGTGAAGGAAAATCTCAAACGAAATGGCATTGTGGTGGGGAGATGGGAAACGGCATCAGCCACAGGTCAGGTCAGCCCTAGTGCACAGCAAGCAGAGATGGGATGACTGACATGGAATCCTGAATTTGGGAAGGTCCAGTAAGAAATGAAACCGCATCAGGCACTGTTGTGATAAATGCGACGGTGTAGGGGCAATGCACAAACACTAGATATGCAAAAAGTTGTCAGTCATTTATTGCCGTTTATTGGTCTAATCTGTCTGATTTCCCCCTCTAGACTGTGAGCTCTTTGTGGACAGGAAATTTGTCTACCAACTCTGTTATAGTTCGTAGTATGGTGCTCTGCACACAGTAAGTGCTCAATAAATGAGATTGATTGATTGCCACACCTGTACATACTAATTTTTTTATGGGATTTGTTAATCCCTTACTGTGTGCCAGGTACTGTACTAAATGCTGGGGTAGATACAAGCTAATCAGGTTGGACACACTCCATATTCCACATGGGGCTCACAAGTCTTAATCTCCATTTTACAGATGAGGGAACTGAGAAAAGCTAGGCCCGTGCTCTATCCACTAGGCCACGATGGCCAAAGTAACCATAGCCGAGTTCTGATGATGTGCCGTAGTGCCGTGACCCAGCAGGCCATTGCCTTGATAGCCGCCGGTGTCTTCACTACCCATGTACAGAATGTACTCGGTGGTTCTTTGGCCTGAAAACTTCACCACTGATTGACTGTGTAGCTCAAGAAACCAAGCTTACCCCTCCAAAGATAGTTTCCAGGCAGTAACTAAAAATCAGTCTGAAGCATGCCTTTGGGGATATAGGCCCTCTCCCTTTTGGTTATCTTGACAATAAAATTCCAAGTGACTGAGCTCAGGTCACCCAAGAAAGCAGAAGCCAAGCTAAAATTACTGTTAGTAGTTCCTGATGTCCATGCTTTGGTCATAATCAAGCAGTTGATGGTACTCTTCTGCGTACCAGGGAGGATATACTGAAAGCAGAATTCACATTTTCTGCCCTTAAGGAGCATGCAGTTTGATGGGGGGAGACAGGGACATACAAATTATAGTGTAAGCAAGAGAAAGAACAGGGATATAACCGGGTAGTAGTATAAATATGTCAGCATGAGATTGCTGATAAATAATTATAATAATAATATTGCTGAGCACATAGTGCTGAGCATGGGTGTAGAAAAATGTTACTCCCCCGGGACTATCCTGCCTTGGACATGTCTGGTTAGACTCCCCAGTTTCCCAGCAAACCCCAATGGGGAACAAGGTCGACATCAGAGACAGGTCAGCGACTGAGCCACAATGAGGAACTGGATTACAGGGTGTACCAGAACTGACCCGACTGTGCAAGGTGACCAGGAAAGTTCCTCTTTTTTTTTTCAGTTTTAATTGTAGGTTTTCACGGCAGAGAAACAGCGCCGACAAATTAGCTGACCTGCGTTCCACAGTTCAGAGTAAATTCTGTGGGGAGTTAACAAGGACTACAGCCCAGTGTGTTATCTAACATTCTGGGAAGGGAGAAGATTTGAGCATAGGTAGTGTCCAGCTATTAAATGGTTTAGGAAGCGACCACCAAACTCAGGCTCAAGAAGACCCAGAGGATAATCATCCAATCAAGCAGTGGTACTTATTGAGTGCTTACTAGGTGCAGAGCACTGTATTAAGTGCTTGGGATTGTACAATACAACAGAATTAGCAGACACATTCCCTACCCATAAAGTGCTTATAGTCTAGAGAGGGCGACAGACATGAATATGAGTAAATAATTTATAATATAGAACTTATAGAATTATAGTGAGCCAGGGGAAAGAGGGCTTTATCGGGGAAGGCCTCTTGGAGGAGATGTGACCCTAATAATGACAGAATGGTGGTATGGTACATTCATTCATTCATTCAATTGTATTTATTGAGTGCCTACTGTGTGCAGAGCACTTTACTAAGCTCCTGGGAAGTACAAGTTGGCAACATATAGAGACGGTCCCTACCCAACAGAGGGCTCACAGTCTAGAAGGGGGAGACAGAGAACAAAATAAAATAAATAGAATAAATATGTACAAATAAAATAGAGTAATAAATACATACAAACATATATACATATATACAGGTGCTGTGGGGAGGGGAAGGAGGTAAGGCGGGGGGATGGAGAGGGGGAGGAGGGGAGAGGAAGGAGGGGCTCTGTCTGGGAAGGCCTCCTGGAGGAGGTGACCTCTCAGTAGGGCCTTGAAGGGAGGAAGAGAGCTAGCTTGGCGGATGGGCAGAGGGAGGGCATTCCAGGCCAGAGGGATGACGTGGGCCGGGGGGCGATGGCGGGACAGGCGAGAACGAGGAATGGGGAGGAGTTTAGCGGCAGAGGAGTGGAGGGTGCAGGCTGGGCTGGAGAAGGAGAGAAGGGAGGTGAGGTAGGAGAGGGTGAGGTGATGGACAGCCTTGAAGCTGAGTGTGAGGAGTTTCTGCCTGATGGCTCCATACATACATATGGAGGAGGAGGGAGTGCCAGAATGGGGGAGGACTTGGAAGAGGGAGTGGCCGCAAGACAGATAAGATCAGGGCAGAGTGAATAAGCTGGTGCTAGGGGAGCAGATTGTGTGGGCTGGGTTGGAGTAGGAGATCAATGAGGTGAGGTAGGATGGGATGAGCTGATTGAGTGCAATCAGTAAGAGGTAAGAGAACTGGAAGCTCGTTGTAAGCAGGGAACGGGTCTACCAACTCTGTTGTATTGTACTCTCCCAAGTGTGTAGTACAGTGTTCTGCAGAAGGTAAGTGCTCAATGAATACCATTGAAGATGATGAGAAAATCATCTTCAAGAAGTTTCAGAGTAATTAACTTCTCCCAAGTCATCCACGCCTGATGTATGTACTATATGTTGTAAAGCTAATACCTGGTGCAAGCCCAGTGGGGTCTCCCCTGCCCCAGGGTTTTTTTAGGTTTGGAAATATCGTATCCCATATCGTCAGAATTCAGTGCATTATCTTGGCCAATTTGTTCCTGAGGTGTTCCTGCAAAAGAAGAATCGGAGCCCCAGGCTAAGTCCCAGCACTGCTTTGCAGGAGTCTTTCTTTGTTTTCTTTCAATCTTTGCCAGTCTCACAGTGGGAACATAGCACCTTGTTCTTTCTAGCAAACCTGTGCATGGGTAGCGGTCATTGCTGGCGCCTTCACAACTGAAGGCCAGTGAGATGTACCAATCAACTCTAAGGTTCCCTTCCTAGTGAAAAGTCTTAAGAGGAAAAGGCTAATTTGTCAGTCCCTCAGGGCAGAACCTCCCATTTTTGTGTGCGGTACCAATGCTTTCATGCTACAATTGTTCCCACTGAGGGATTTTCCTTGAGTGGAACTTGCCATTTTGCCTGGCCTTGTGCGTTGTGAATGAGCCAAGATGAGGTTGAGGAGGAGACTAGCAAAACCATGCTCCCTTGTCCCAAGGCCTGGAGTTTCAACCTCTCATTTCCATCAAAGTGAGAATGTCAGTTTGCTAGCCACAGAGGGAGCCTGGCCAAGACTATGGCAGGAAAGGCCCAACCCATTCACAGCTGAATTGGAAGGTGCCAGCTGTCCCTAATTGACCTGGATGCATAAGAAGCAAAGCCACTGGCCTAACAGTGAATGAAGTTGAATGGAGTAGGTCTCTTCTGCTCAGGCCCTGGGGCCACGTCACGACCCTCAGTTCAGTAGGCTTCTCAGAATGGTGGGAGGTGGGGAGATGTTTCTGAAGAGTGAGGATTTCCAGGGGTGCCCGATGAAGGACATGGAAGGATTAGAATGTGGGAAATAGAGAAAGCAAAATAACCCGAACCGTGGCCTAGTGGAAAGAGCCTAGATCTGGACTAGAGTTCTAATCCTGGCTCCACCATTTGCCCGCTATGGGACCTTGCGTAAAGCATTTAACTTCTCTGGGCTTCAGTTTCCTCTGTAAAATGGAGATTAAATACCTGTTCTCCCTCCTACTTAAACTGTGAGCCCCATGTAGAAGTGGGACTATGTCTGACCTGATTATCTTGTATCTACTACGGTGCTTGGCACATAGTAAGCACTTTATAAATTCCACAATTACTGGTATTATTGGGCATCACAATCGACCGTAACCCTATTACTAATGCTCACGTTTATTCTGTCCATCGTTAGTCAACTTTATTTGTCCGCAGCCAGCAAACTGTAGGTCTCTTGTATGTAGAGGTTATCAATGCTGTCGCTTTTTTAGCCTCCTCCAGGAGGATGGAAATTTGAGGGGAAAAAAGAGTGTGATTCTTTACTTGTTTCAGCTACAGTTCATGCCAGCCTGAGTTGACTATGAACCTAATAAAGAGTGAGAAACCTGTGGTCACTTTGGAAAGCAGTGGGGCTTAGTAGAAATAGCAGGAGACTTGGGTTTTTATTTGACCCTGGACAAGTCCCTTAACTTTGTTCCACCTTGTTTTCCTCATCTGTAACATTGGGATTTAATACTTGTTCTCCTTCTCCCTTATACTGTGAGCCCCATGTAGGACAGAGGGACTGTGTCTGTTCTGATTGTATAGTAACTACCCCAGTGCCTGGTACAGTGCTTGGCACTATACTTAACAAATATCACCTTGTCTTATCATTGAAATGACAGTGGACTTCTGCATCATTCTACATAATGTTATTCACCTTCAGGTCAAGACCACAGTAACTCAGTAGTTCATTTCTGGATGGTGATCTTTAGTGAGAAAAATTAGTGTGTTCAAGCCTGATTGCCATAGAAAGGAGACCTTGAGGACCCATGATGGTAATAATAATAACACTTATGGTATTTAAGTGCTTACTATGTGCCAAGCACTATACTAAGCACTGGGGTGGATACAGGCAAACTGGGATGGACACAGTCCCTGTCCCACTTGGGTCTCACAGTGTCAATCCCCATTTTACAGATGAGGTAACCGAGGTACAGAGAAGTGAAGTGACTTGCCTAAGATCACACAGCAGACAAGTAGTGGAGCCGGGAGCCATACCCTGAGGTGTGGCCCGTTGGTGTCTTCCAGCAGGGCAAGGAGACCAGAACCTGCATGGCTCCTCATATCCCTCATCAGATTGTGTTCTGTGATCTATGTGTTGTATGCTAAGTGCTATACATCTCTGTCTATTTTTATAGACACTGGGCAAGTTACTTCTCTCTACCTCAGTTTCCTCGTCTGTAAAATGGAGGTCCAGTACCTGTTCTCCTTCCCCCTTGGACCAAGAACCCCATATAGGACATGCCCTGAGTCCAACCTGATTATCTTGTATCTGCCCCAGCGCTTAGTACAGTGCTTGGCTCATACTAAGTGCTTAAATACTACTACTACTATTATTATTATTATTATTATTATTATTATTATTATTATTATTATTATTATTATTATTATAAGCTCCCTGAAAAATTCCCATGCATCAGTGTACTGCACATAGGTCCTTCCATGTTGATTGTTAAACAAGGACCCGAGACACCCCCACCCACTGCAACTATGACCTGCAGATATCTTCAATTGCAAGCCATTTTTGAATTTTAATTTATTTTAGACTTGACTGGGAAAGGGACGGACCTGAATTGGAACAAGAGTCAAATGCCCTCGTAGGCTGCATTTAGAGAAATAGCCTAGCTCTGTCGTGGTGGATAAGGTGTAACACCAGGAAAGGAAGAGGCAGCTCAGGGTTCACAGTCGGAGAGGGAGTGTGTTTTGTTTTGTTTTTCCCCCTTTGCAAGCATATGGAACCAATTTCTGTATTATTCAAGCCACTTGAGCTGCCGAGCCTAACTAAATCGGAGGAGCTCGGGGGTAGTGAGTGGAGAAGAAGAAAGAGTTGCATGTATTTTCATACGCACACACGTCTCCCCAACTTCCTCGTGTGATTTTTCTCTCAGGGAAATGCTAGCGTGCTTGGTTCCGTTTGGGGCGGTTGTGCAAAGCCACACTCTGCTAAGGAAAACAGGGCCCCTGCTCACAGAAGGCCACACCTACTCTGAGGACAGAGGCACGGTCAGCAATTTTGGGTAGCGTTGACAACAACACACTGGTTACCCTGGATGGGAAAAGCTGTTTCTCATTGACAGTGCTCTCCCTTCCCCCAGCAACCCCGCAGCCATAAAGGAAAGAGCTTTTTTGTCCCATTAGGATGCCGGGGGTTCCAGTAGGGCAAGCAGCTATAACTGACTGCATTTTTATTCGTGGATTGAACGTAATCTCTCCCTGTGGCTTTGGGCAAGGCACTCCATTTCTCTGCCTCGGTTTCCTCGTCTGTTCAAATGAGGGTGGCTAACAGCTGCCTCTGAGGCTATTGGAATTGGAGTAGATATCCACAAAGAGCCTTGCGGAGAGACGTGGCTGACACTGGACGTGCTTCGTTTTCTAACTCACGATCAACTCGTTTTAAATAATCCTTTTCAACTGAAAAGCCTTTAAGAAAAGTTTTACCTTACTTTGGTGACGTTAGGGGCGGGTGTGTTCTGCACACTGTAAATTCTGCCTAAGAAATAGTATCAATTGATTACTTAGGGATGGAGGATGATCACCTAAGGGTAAACTGTGTGTGGCTGAACAAAGCTCCTTGTCGTTCTCCGATGGGCTCTGAGAGAGCAATTGTATTTTTTTTCTGCCTGCCGGTAGGCCTTCTCCCTTACTGCTCCGTCATTCAACAGTGTGGCTTAGTGGAAAGCGCAAGGGCCTGGGAATCAGAGGCCCTGGGTTCTAATCCCAGCCCGGCCACTTGTCTGCTGGGTGATTGGAGGGCAAGTTACTTAACTTCTTTGTGCCTCAGTTCCCTCATCTGCAAAATGGAAATTCAGTACCTATTCTCCCTCCTACTTAGACGGTGTGGGACCTAATTGTCCTGTATCTACTCCAGCACTTAGTACCGTGTTTGGGACCTAGTAAGTGCTTAATAGATACATAACTCCTTTAATGTATTTTATCCAGAAGCTCATCAGAGGTGCATGTTGCCCCAGAAATGCTCTTTATTCCACTCCCGCCCCTCTGCTCCCCCTCCCTCTCTCTCCACCCCAGAGCTTACTTGCTTTTCGCAGTGATTTTTCTTCCACTTTCATCTCCCACTGCCCAGTTCGGTTATTTCAGTAGAGAGGTTCTTCCTGGAAATCCAATTGAGTGGTGATCTAGTTGAAAAGAGAAACATTTTTCGGACTCGCGAAGTGTTATTTTAATATTCTCAGGAAGATAGAGATCATCTTCCCATTCTTTCTTCCCTGTTCCTCCTCGCCTCCCGGGAAATAATGTCTGGAAACCTATCATTCAACCTCTCTGCACCAATAACCATTTTATAGAGGAAAAATGGATGCTCTGTGCCAGGACAACAGATCGTATTTTTGTTGCTGGAGCTCTGACTCAAAAAGAGTCTTTTGGCTGATGTGTGCCTTTGCTCCTTTTAGATGAGAGTGTGTTTATAGCTCTGGTTTGCTGTGTTTAGAATTGCCCTAGCGCAGACTTGGAAATCCAACTTAAGACAGGAACACTTGTCGGAGTCCTGCGTATCACGGCAGTCCCTTTTTGGGCTATGGAGATGAACCAGAGTTCTCTCAGACTCTTTGACTGCAACAGCCGTTCAAGGGAAAGGAATTTCCCACAGTTCTGCTGCTTTTCAAGTCAGTCGGTCAGTCGTATTTACTGAGCACTTACTGTGTGCAGAGCACTGAACTACGCACTTGGGAGAGTACAGTGTAACAATATAACAGACACACTCCTTGACCCCAACAAGCTTACAATCTAGAGCAACTGAATTTTTCAATCAGTCAGTCCTATTTCTTGAGTGATTACTGTGTGCAGAGCACTATACTAAGTGCTTGGGAATATGCAGTGTAGCAGAGTTGATAGACATGTTCCCTGCCCACAAGGAACTGACGGTCTAGAGGGGAAGACAGACATTAATATAAATGAATAACGATGTGTACTTAAGTTCTGTGGGACTGAGGGAGGGATGAATAAAGAGGGCAAATCCAAGCGCAACTCTCCACAGGCTTTTATCCATCATCCAAAGCATTTCCCGGGGATCCACCTGAGCCCAGACAAAACAAACTAAAAAGTCACACTCCTTGCCCTCCTCATCACTACCACCAATCAGTTAGGGCATAGATACCATCGTCATCGGTATGGATGGAGCACCTACTGTGTGCAGAGCACTGTACTGTATTAGGTATTTGGGAACGGCGGTACTTGTCCTCAAGGATTTATAATCTAACAGGGGTGATAGACGTACAATGGGAACATGAGTAAAAATGTAGAGAAAACTGGTAAGAACAAAAGCAAAAAATGAATGTGGAATAAATCACTGCACGCATAGGTGTGTGTGGGGACATAAGCAGGACTTAGCTATTAGTCAGGGAAAGCCTCCTGAAGAAGATGACTTGTGGGATTTAAAGGTGGAAAGGAACTCGGTGTAGCAGATCTGAAGGGAAAAGGGAGTTCCCTGCAGGAGGGCCTGCAGTCAGTCAATCAACCAATCATAACTTAGTGCTCACTGTGTGCAGAGCACTGTACTAAGTGCTTGCCAGAAAGTACAGTATAAAAGGGTTGGAACACGTTCTTTTATGGCATTCGTTACGCACTTACTCTGTGTCAAACACTGTTCTAATCGCTGGAGGAGGTACAGGTTAATTAGGTCTGGCTGCCGTACCTTACCAGCACAGGGCTCACAGTCTTAGTAGGTGGGAGAACAGGTAATGAATCCCCATTTTACAGTTGAGGTAACTGAGGTACAGAGAAACAAAGTGACTTGCCCAAGCAGGCAAGTGGCAGAGCTGGCATTAGAACCCAGGTCTCTGACTCCAGCGCCCATGCTCTTTCCACTTGGCCATGCTGTTTCTATCAGACTCATGATCAGTGGGTCTGATAAGATCAAGAGACATGATAAATAAAGAAGGTACTAAAGTCGCTCTTTGTTTAACTTTGTGCCAGGAGAAGATGTTAGCGGAATGACTGGACTCACAGAGGAGATGGGCAGGGCATCCCTGTATTGTAACCTCAAACTGTAGCATTGACCCCTCCTGCCAGGAAGATACAATAATAATAATTATGGGATTTGTTAAGTGCTTACTATGTACTAGGCACTGTACTAAGCCCTGGGGTGGATTCAAGCAAATCGGGTTAGAGACAATCCCTGTCCTATCTGGGGCCCACAGTCTAGAATAGTAGCATCTAATGCTTTCACTTTTTGTATATATGTGGTATGTGTTAAGTGCTTACTGTGCCAGGCACTGTACAAGTAATCAGGTTGGATATAGTCCATGTCCCACGTGGGGCTCAACGTCTTAGACCCCCTTATACAAATGAGGGAAGTGATGCACAGAGAAGTGAAGTGACTTGCCAGGGTCACCCAGCAGACAAGTGGTGGAACTGGGATTAGAACCCAGGTTCTTCTGACTCCAGGCCCCTGCTCTATCCACTAGTCCCCGCTGCTTCACCTTGAATTGGTAGTAGCCTGCAGCACCACTTTTGCAGCATTGTGACCACATGAGGCTCCCCACTAGGCCACCCGTGGCTTTTCTCCTTCCTCCCTCCCCAACACAACCCCAGGCCACATCCTTCTTCCTTGCTCTGTGTCCTGTGAACCCTGGGGGATACTTTAGCCCCTGATTATTCATTCATTCATTCATTCAATCGTATGTATTGAGCGCTTACTGTGTGCAGAGCACTGTACTAAGCGCTTGGGAAGTACAAGTTGGCAACATATAGAGACGGTCCCTACCCGACAGCAGGCTCACAGTCTAGAAGGGGGAGACAGACAACAAAACAAAACATATTAACAAAATAAAATAAATAGAATAGTAAATATGTACAAGTAAAATAGAGTAATAAATATGTACAAACGTATATACAGGTGCTGTGGGGTGGGGAAGGAGGTAAGGCGGTGGGGAGGAAGGGTAAAGGAAGGAGGGGGCTCAGTCTGGGAAGGCCTCTTGGAGGAGGTGAGCTCTCAGTAGGGCTTTGAAGAGAGGTAGAGAGCTAGCTTGGTGAATGTGCAGAGGGAGGGCATTCCGGGCCAGGGGGAGGACGTGGGCCGGGGGTCGACGGCGGGACAGGTGAGAATGAGGCACAATGAGGAGGTTAGCGGCAGAGGAGCGGAGGGTGCGGGCTGGGCTGGAGAAGGAAAGAAGGGAGGTGAGGTAGGAGGGGGCGAGGTGATGGACAGCCTTGAAGCCGAAAGTGAGGAGTTTTTGCCTGATGCATAGGTTGATTGGCAGCCACTGGAGATTTTTGAGGATTAGTGACCATCAGCATCCTGCCCCAGCTAAGAAAATTCAGCCTGAGGAGCTTGAGTCTAGGGGGACCAGTTTGGGCCGGCACAAAGCCGAAACGGTCAGGTTTGGGCCGCAAGTGGGTCTGTTGGTGCCACCGCACCCCTCCACTTCAGACCATTTCCATGCCGGAGGCCTCAGCGCAGCATCTGTTCCCCCCATTCGACTGTAAGCTCCTGAAGGACAGAGACCTGGACCCTTGTTTTACTCTCCCAAAAACTTAGAACAGTGCTCTACACACAGGTGCTCATTAAATACTATTGGATGAATTGTCTTTTAGACTGTGAGCCCACTGTTGGGTAGGGACTGTCTCTATATGTTGCCAACTTGTACTTCCCAAGCGCTTAGTACAGTGCTCTGCACACAGTAAGTGCTCAATAAATACGATTGATTGATTGATTGAGTTCACCAGATGGGATGCTTCTAGGCTAGGACTGAAATAAGGCCCTGGGTCACACTGCTAGCCATATGGGCTGTTGTCTCAGCTGCACGGTTGTTTCCAGCAGTATGAGGTAACTATGTAAAGAGAGCCAAGACTAGATCAAGCTCATTGCAGTTCAGCTGTGGTCCAGCCTACTCTGGGTGCCAATGTCCAGTGCTCCTTCTCAGACCGAGACAGGCTTGGGATGGGCTGGACTGGGAAGAGCCGGAGATTTCTCCCCCTCTAGACTGTGAGCTCATTGCGGGCAGCAAATGTGTCTGCTTATTGTTCTTTTGTACTCTCCCAAGCGCTTAGTACAATGTTCTGCACACGGTAAGCGTTCAGTAAATACAGTTGAATGAATGAATGAATTTCTGGCCTGTCTAAGGCTCTTGTTTTTATCCTGCACCTATGTGGGGGTTGGCACCAACTGGGGACTATACTGGCCTGAGGGTGTCTTTGCCCCCACCAGAATTTGGCTGGTGGAGGCAGGCAGCCAGCCAAAGCTGGGCAGCAAAGCGCTGCCTGGATGGTGACTCTACTCGGACTCTATCTCCACAAACTGCTGCCTCCTGGCCAAACCCTGGAATCCAGCAGGAGATCCAGGAGCGTGGCCTAATGGAAAGAGCACGGGGCCGGGAGTCAGAAGGACCTGAGTTCTAATTCCGGTTCTTCCATTTGTTTGCTGTGTGACCTTGGACAAGTCATTCACTCTTCTGTGCCTCAGGTAAAATGGGGGTTAAGACCGTGAGCCCCGCGTTCAAGCGCTTACTGTCAGGGCCAGGCAGAAGCTCCTCATCCTCGTGGCTCCGGGGTCGTGCCGGGGCCCCTGCTGTTTCAACCGGGATTCATGGCTGGCTTTCCTCTTCCCGGCCCAACTCTGGGTCCAGCTGGGGGACTTCCACTTGGCTTTGGGGGTTGCCAAGGAGTTTGCACCTCCAACATCTTCAGTAGGTCATCCATGTCATCCCCTGGGCCTGGAATGCCATCCCTCTGTCCATCCGCCAAGCTAGCTCTCTTCCTCACTTCAAGGCCCTACTGAGAGCTCACCTCCTCCAGGAGGCCTTCCCAGACTGAGCCCCTTCCTTCCTCTCCCCCTCGTTCCCCTCTCCATCCCCCCCATCTTACCTCCTTCCCTTCCCCACAGCACCTGTATATATGTATATATGTTTGTGCATATTTATTACTCTGTTTATTTATTTATTTATTTTACTTGTACATACCTATTCTGTTTATTTTATTTTGTTAGTATGTTTGGTTTTGTTCTCTGTCTCCTCCTTTTAGACTGTGAGCCCACTGTTGGGTAGGGACTGTCTCTATATGTTGCCAACTTGTACTTCCCAAGCGCTTAGTACAGTGCTCTGCACACGGTAAGCACTCAGTAAATACAATTGATTGATTGATTGAGTAGGTGTGGCTTTGGTACTGCCCAATCCCATAAGGCTGAAGGATCAAGGCCTTGAAGCTCCGTAGTTTCAAAGCCCAACTATTCAAATCCCATTCCACGTTCCCCACCCACACAAAATGTAAAGTTGGCACTTCTATATAAAGGTGCTCATTAAGACAGTTAAGATTGGGACACCTTCGCACCCCCTTACGACTGCATGCACTCACTGTGCTTGAAGAGGACAGGAAATTTAGGAAATCCTTAAGGATAAAATCCTTTCAAGGATTTTAGGTTTTTGCCAACCTTCCCGAGGTCCCTACAAGCAATGGACTGCTTCCTTCTTTGGGACAAATAGTATGGAAATTTGGCTTCTCTTTCCTCCCTAATGTTGTTTAAATCCAACAGATCTTGAGCCCAGGACTTTACAGGCCTCTCAAGAAACACTTAAAAACTTCTGAGCAGAGTTTCATCCTATTGCCTGCTATTTGGGACTTCAGTGGACATTGTTTGTCTTAAGTAATAAATATCTTCTTTAAATAGCACCTCCCCCTTGAGAATTCTCATGAACTTTAGTATCACATAAACAGGAAACAGAAAACTGAAACTCAGTAGTAGGTATGACTTCTGAATGATTTGAGTTCAACAGATCTATCTTCTTGGAAAAATATTTCTTTATAAAAAGAAAGCAGAGAGCCTTTTTTTTCCAGTTTTCCTCTTTTTATATTGCAGAGAACAGGAACTTAATGTTTCACCAATGGTTCACAAATGATATTCTTCATGAATCGAACATATGTCATACTCAGTTCAGGTAACGCCTCGTAAAAAATTCCAGTGACACATGCTTATATTTCTAAGTTAGTGTGAAGCCTTCCCCATTGCCGTTTTCAGTTGGGTCGTCTGATTTGGGTGTTATCTTCGGTAGTAATTTCATGCCTTTAACACCCACACGTAACTACAAATGTTTCCTCTGTCAGTAGGATTCGAAGTACGCAGGGTGGGTTTGAGAGACAGATCAAATTTTCTGAATCTCAATGGCTATTTCATCCTTTCACTCTGCCGTTTTATCCTCCCCAACTTCACACACAAAATCCCACTCTTCAAAAAAACCCAAAAAAACCAAGGTAACAGGGCTGCCCTGAGTGATGAGGCAGGGTGAATGATAGCAGTGTCTTCCCTTGAGGAAGTAGCGTGGCCGTGTGGATACAACACTAGCCTGGGAATCCGAGGACCTGGATTCTAATCCCAACTCCACCACTTAGTGCTGTGTGACTTTGGTCCAATCATACCTCCCTGCCTTACGTCCCTCATCTGCAGAATGTAAATGTAAAATGTGAAATACCTGTCTTCCATCCTACTTAAGCTGTGAGCTCCACTTAGGACATGATTATCTTGTGTTCCCTAGACTGTAAGCGCGTTGTGGGCAGGGAACATGTCTACCAATTCTGTTATACTCTCCCAAGCACATAGTTCAGTGCTTAAGAAATACAATTGAATTATTATTATTGACTGATTTCATCTACCCTAGCACTTACTACAGTGCTTGGCATATAGTAAGCAATTAACAATCTGATTCGCATGTCTCCACTCCAGTGCTTAGTAATAATAACAATAATAATAATAACGGTATTTAAGCGCTTACTATGTGCAAAGCACTGTTCTAAGCGCTGGGGAGGTTACAAGGTGATCAGGTTGTCCCACGGGGGGGGCTCACAGAATTAATCCCCATTTTACAGATGAGGTAACTGAGGCACAGAGAAGTGAAGTGACTTGACCAAAGTCACACAGCTGACAGTTGGCGGAGCCGGGATTTGAACGCACGACCTCTGACTCCAAAGCCCGTGCTCTTTCCACTGAGCCACGCTGCTTAGTACAGTGTCTGGCAGATCGTAAGTGCTTGACAAATGCCATAATTATTATTATTACTATTAATAATAACAAATACCACAATTGTTATTATTGTTTCACTCAGAAGCAAAGAGCTACTTGAAGGGTGAGGTAAGAATCCATATGATAATTGTGATAAGGGAGGACTGGGGTGTTTAAGGCAAAAGATACAGAACCATTTATTTATTTATTTTATTTGTACATATCTATTCTATTTATTTTATTTTGTTAGTATGTTTGGTTTTGTTCTCTGTCTCCCCCTTTTAGACTGTGAGCCCACTGTTGGGTAGGGACTGTCTCTATATGTTGCCAATTTGTACTTCCCAAGCGCTTAGTACAGTGCTGTGCACATAGTAAGCGCTCAATAAATACGATTGATGATGATGATGATAGACCAGAGAGTTGGGAAAGGGGAAGAGTGACTGTTATTATAGGGGGGATGTATATAGATGTTCTTCGTTTTCAAAGATGAGGCAACTGGTAGTGAGATCCTCTACATCAATCAATCGGTAGTAGTTGTAGAGTGTTTCCTGTGTGCAGCGCACTGTACTAACTGCTTGGGGGAATACGGTTCAATAGAGTAGGTAGATATGACATATGGCTGAGAGGCCTGGACTTTGCTACAGAAGACCCATTCTGCTTCTTCAGCAGGTTCGCCAACATCGACAACATACCATTCTCATTGTGGCATTTAAGCACTTACTACCTGCCGAACACGTTCTAAGCCCTGGGGTAGATACAGAATAATTAGGTTGGACACAAACCCCGTCCCATATGGGGCTCACAGTCTGAGGAGGAGGGAGAATAGACATTGAATGCCCATTTTACAAACGTGGAAACTGAGCCACAGAGAAGTTAAGCAACTTGACCCCGACCACCCAGTACCAAAGGGGAATATACGCTGATCACCAGCAGTCAACTCTTTGGATCTCTGCAGCTCTGTTCTCTACCACATCAGTGCTCTGCACATAATAACACCCTCAGAACTCTATTCTGTGAGATCACAACCTCCACAGCACCTGTATATATGTATATATGTTTGTACATATTTATTACTCTATTTTACTTGTACATATCTATTCTATTTATTTTGTTAGTATGTTTGGTTTTGTTCTCTGTCTCCCCCTTTTAGACTGTGAGCCCACTGTTGGGTAGGGATTGTCTCTATATGTTGCCAACTTGTACTTCCCAAGCGCTTAGTACAGTGCTCTGCACACAGTAAGCGCTCAATAAATACGATTGATGATGATGATAATGTAAATCACCCAGTTTGAGCTGTCAGCTGGCCAGAAAAAAAGTTTTCCAAGCTTCATCATATTATCGTTTAGTTGTTCTTATATTTACAGAGGTACAGGGTATAAAATAGCGTATCTATCTCCCACTCTTTTTAAAAGGTAGCAGTTACATTTCTGTTTCCTACAGTCTATTTGAAATGAGCCATACTGTACTTCCACAAAGCACAATGTGTATGCCTCATCTGTTTGAATTCGGTAGAATCCCACAATATTCTTGAGTAAATGCAATTTTGAGACTATATAAGGCATCTTTGCCATAAGAAGATGAGCAGTAGCTGTCAATGAGGCACGTAGCCAGGCTAGAGCCATGTGGGGGTTTCTGGTTTTTAGTCTCCAAATTTCGGCCCAGGTGGGAAATTCCCGGCACTTGGACTTCCGGACAAGTCAGAGATGCCTTAATATTTATGGTACATTTCGTTGACCCGAGTTAATTGCGAGGGAACTAAAATAACTGATTGATGTGATCCTGCTGATCGATTGTGGTGTAGGTGGGTTTTCATCTCCTCCATGCTGCTTCAAGCCCCCACCCCGATCACAGACCGTTAACTGAGGAAGCTAAACTGGCACCCCAACCCCACGGCAGAGCAAGGCGTGCCATATTGTTCATGCTCCATTTCCTCCCCAGCATCAAGCAGCCCCTGCCAATGAATCTGCAGCTGCCAACCTGTGCTGACACTGAAGAAGAGGAAATGGAAACAGGGGGGGGTAATGCACCGTGGCTGAGTTCAGTTTCCATTCATGAACTTCATGCTTTCCACATAGACTCAACAGAGCTCCCCCGGGGTGAGCTAACCCACTTTTGTGGTGGAGCTAAACTCATTTTTAAACATTCAGATGTATTCTGTGATCAGGTATAAAGGCAAAAGTCAATAGCTGGGGGGAGAAAATATCTGGGAGAACCCTGGCTCTCCACTCCCGGGCCCCTGCTCTTTCAGTCAGTCAGTCAAATGTATTTATTAAGTGCTTTCTGTGTACAGAGCACTGTACTAAGTGCTTGGGGGAGTATAATACAATAGTAAACAGACACATACCCTGCCCGCAATGAGGCCTCGCTGCTTCTCGATTGACCACTTGTCGTTGTAGTCTGGGTTGACTGTGCCAATTCACTGTCTCTAACCTGGGCACACCATGTTTGAGTTTTCAGAGAGCCTGTTATAGAGGGGCATGTTCTTCCAAGTGGTGTGCCGCAGTCGTATTTTTCTCAGGCCGAGAAGCCAGAATCTGCCACCTTTTTCCAAAACTGGTTCATTCCACCCTCCCTGTACACGGCGCTTAATCGTGTTTTGGGGGGCTCTCGTCGTTCAAAATAAGTAATCCGGAATACTTAACCAGCCTGCAGAAGAACAAGAGCTGGTTTGGGAAAACGGCACTCCTTGAACGTCTCACTTCACGATTGTTTAGGCCACACTGTGGTGGAAGAATGTTAGGATTCAGACAAGGAAGAGTTGGGAGAGAGAAGGATTAGGCAGGAAGGGGCAGAAATGGCAAAAGTTGAATAGTTTTGCATCCCACTTCCGCCGAGACAATAGCCCGAAGTGGCCTAGGAGTCAGAGAGCCTGGGTTCTGATCCCAGCTATGCCTCTCGTCTGCTGTGTGACCTTTTGCGAGTCACTTAACTTCCTGGTGCCTCAGTTCCCTCATCTGCAAAATGGGGATTCCAGCCTGTTCTCCCACCTACTTAGACTGTGAGCCCCACGTGGGCCCTGATTATCTTGTATCTACCCTAGTGCTCAGTACAGTGCAGTTGTCAGCAGGTATACTTTGATCCTGAAGCTAGCCAATGAAAAATTGAGACTAAGTTTCCTAAAAAGCCAGGTCTCGGGGCGGTAGGAATGCCAGTCCCCCTGAGTTTGGGACAGATATCCCAAAATCCAAACCCACCTTCTTGCCTTCCCTTGGAAGAATGGCTGAGAGGTGGGCACTGGCAGAGAGACCCCTGACTGGTGTTCCGGTGGACTACTCCTGAGACGGTAGATTCTGCTGGAGAAGCAACAGTGGGCACTTCGGTAGAGCACTGACTGACTGCAGCAGATAGAAGCTGGTGTATTTAGAAGAGGGATAGTAGTGGTGATCTTTTATTTTCTTTTTCCTTTACTGTACAATACTGTTGAAGAGAAGCAGTAGCAATTCGGGGATTATAGATTTGGCAGCACGAACTCTTCGGTAATGAGTCAGGATTGTCCTTTAATTGTGGCATTTATGAAGCCCGATGACGTGTTAAATAAGGTGGATGCAAGTTATCACGATCTATATGTGGGCAAGGAATGTGTCAGCTTATTATTTCACACTCCCAAGCACTTAGTACAGTGCTCTGCAAACAGTAAGTTCTCAATAAACGCAACTGAATGAAATCTTAAAAATCCCCATTTTACAGAATGATAATTTTGTGTTGCAACTAAGCCCTCCACATTCCTCAAGTGTCAACATAGCTGGGAGGCAGCACGACCTGGTGGAGAGAGAATGGAAGTTGGAGTCAGGAGACTCGGGTTCTAGTCCCAATTCCACTACTTTTTTAAAAAATGGCATCTCTTAAGCTCTTACTATATGCCAGGTTCTGTTCTAAGCGCTGCAGTGGTTAAAAAGTATTCAGGCTGGATACAGTCCCTGTCCCACCTGCGGCTCACGGTCTTAATCCTCATTTTACAGGTGAGGTAACTGAGGCCCAGAGAAGTGACGTGACTTACCCAAGGTCACGTAGCAGACAACTGCCCTAGCAGGGATTAGAACCTAGATTCTTCTGACTCCCGGGCCAGTGCTGTATCCACGAGGCCACACTGCTTCCCCAGAAGCTCTATTTGACTCTTGTGTGATCTTGGTAAACTTCTCTATGTGCCTTGGTTTTTTCCTTAGTAGAATGAGGATAAAATACCCAATCTGATCATCTTATAATTATCCCAGTGCTTAGCACAGTGCTTGGTCCAGTAAGCACTGAAGAAATGGCATCATTTTTTTTTTTGCATTTCACCAAGTTGAAGGATCATCATAGCATGAGATCGGTAAACCAGGTAGGTGACGCTACTCCGTGAACACAGCCACTTATCTCCCAGTTATTCGACAGTTTGACAATTCACTGTCTGTGAAGTTTACTTACAGGTGTGTTTGTGTGTGGTTGAAAAGGCTGTGAGACCTGCAGGCCTGACGACCCCTTTAACATACAGAGGTCATCTCTTGATACTACTGTATTTTGGGGGGGGGGGGGTTAATGGCATTTATTAAGCGCTTACTATGTGCAAAGCACTGTTCTAAGCGCTGGGGAGGTTACAAGGTGATCAGGTTGTCCCACGGGGGGCTCACAGTCTTAATCCCCATTTTACAGATGAGGTAACTGAGGCCCAGAGAAGTGAAGTGACTTGCCCAAAGCCACACAGCTGATAACTGGCAGAACAGGGATTTGAACCCACGACCTCTGACTCCAAAGCCCGTGTTCTTTCCACTGTGCCATGCTGCTTCTCTTTGTTGTTGTTGGTAGCACCTAGAAGAGTTTGGTGTTGTAAGGGCTGACAACTACCCAAGGATCAAAAATTATCAAGCATCAGTTAACAACATGGGAAAAGGACAAGGTCATGTTTAGCAACATCACAATGTGACACTGCAGCACATTTTCTCACCCTGTGGTAGGTAGAATCAGGAAATCTCTGGCTTTTATGGCTCTTGGTTGCAACACAAGCAATAAACACAGTGTAAAAGCTGGTCATTAATCCTGCCTAAATTAACCATTCCTACTAAGTGGTAGTGCCCTATCATTACATAAAAATAAGACTTGGCATAGACCAGTTCGTCACTAGTGCCATTTACCTCATATCCAGCTTGAATACAGTTTCACTAAAGGAAACAGAACCGGGGCATTGTTATGGGTATAATGCCATAGTCACAAACTACTTTCTCTATGCTTGTCTTTTTGTTTATAAGTAGAACTCTTAAGGCTTTCCAAGCAGTTTATAAAGTCTTGCAAATACAGGTAGCAATCACTAAGCTTCCATGTGGAAGAGTAGAATCCATTGAAGACCAATCATAATGATAATCACCTGTCCAGCTACTCCATTAACCCTAGTTCCTTCCCTCAAAAAAAAAAGCAATCTTTCTAAAGAAGCAGGCTGCCACTGAGGCAAATAAGCAGTCAGACAAGATCTCATTAACCAGTTTCCAAAAAGACATAATAATATTACTTAGCAAGATCCCAGCTCTTCCAGTTGTCTGCTGTGTGACCTTGGGCAAGTCACTTAACTTCTCTGTGCCTCAGTTACCTCATCTGTAAAATGGAGATAAAGACTTTAAGCCCCATGTGGGATATGGACTATGTCCAACTTGATTAACTTGTATCTACCCCGGACTACATCCAACCTGATTAACTTGTATCTACCCCAGGGCTTAGTACAAGGCCTGGCACGTAGTAAGTGCTTAACAAGTACTGTTAAAAAAAAAAAAATGAAAACAAAGGTTCAACCAGTTTGTCCCAATATCTGAATTAGTTTTGGGGAGTCTGTTCAGTACTTGGGGAAGTTTGAAAGCTCTTTCAGGCTTGAAGATGCACGGTGGTGTTCTGTAGCAGAAATATGTTTAGCTGGGCTTCTGTAACCCAAAGAAGTCCAATAAGCTTCCCTAACAGACCCCTGTCAGTGAATGCCATGCAGCCTCAGCCACCCAAACAGTTGAGTAGAGAAGAAAATGATGAACTGTAGCACAAGAAGAAGTGTAAAACATCCAATCACGTTTTCCCCCTTGTACTCCAGAGTTGCCAATGGAATCTTGAAAGAAAGCTCTGTTCAGAAAGGCTGACATCATTCCCCAAAACACTTGTCCTGCAGCTCACCACCTGCTCGGCCGCACTAGTGGCAACCATTCGGAGCCCCAGTCCAGGAACAGTTGCTGATCTGTGGCACGGACGGGTAACTTGTTGCTCAGCTAGGCTCAGCCCCACTTGCCTCTCTGTGGGCTTCATCGGTCCTCTTGTAGACCAGGCCTTGAATACAATGGAAGGGGATGTGTGCTGTGTTATCTATCTCATGGATGCAGTTTTGGGTAATGAAAGGGGTAGAATTAAGTGATTCTTTATTAATAATAATAATAATGGTGATGATGATTGTTTAGTGATTACTGTGTGCCAAACACTGTACTGTTGGAGTAGATACAAGATAATCTGGCCCCATTTGGGGCTCACAGTCTAAGAGGGGAGAACAGGTATTAAATCCCCATTTTGCAGATGAGGGAACGGAGGCGCAGAGAGGTGAAGTAACTTGCCCGAGGTCCTACAGCAGACAGGCAGCAGAGGCAGGATTAGAACCCAGGTTCCCTGACTCTCAGCCTCGGGCTCTTTCCACTAGGCCCGCTGCTACTCAAGCTCTTCATTCTAGAGTTCATGTTTATAGTGATACCCTGTTGGTTTGCTTCCTTAACGGGCGTGATCTTAAGGTGAGCATCAGAAGGACATTATCCTGGACCTCTTTCACGATTTCAATCACTGTTTTGTGTGTAAATGTGGGCTGGAAGAGGAGGGGAATTTGGAAATCCAAAGCTCATTAATAAAGCAGTTTAGCAGCCATGCCATGCCAAAGAAGTGACCCAGCAGAGCCTGTGGCTGGGGGAGCCAGTGAGTTAAAGAACTTCAGTTTTCTGTCCAGCTCAACTTGAAGAGGAATACAATGGAGCAGTTGTGCACAAATAGCGTAATTTCCTGACCTCTTCAACTTCCCTACAGCTTCTGTAAGACTCATAGAGGCTGTGCAGAGTATTTTTGCCTGATTACTAAGGAAGAAAACGCCCGGCATGATATAATGCTCCAAAAATTCCTTCTGAGTAAGAGTTGTAACAAGTTTTCAGGACTCAGTTGGGCTCTTTGACCTAAATTTTAAAGTGTGGGATGTGAAGGGTGTGCCTTCTGGGCTCAATAATAAGATTAATAATGGTATTTGTTAAGTGCTTACTCTGTGTGTGAAGTACTGCAAAGAGTATACCTTGATTTTTAAAAAGGAAACAATGATGCGTTTTCAGTGGGAAAAGGAAGAAGCATGGTGAGCTCTTCAACTATATACTGTTTTTTATGTAGTAGGTATTGAGTCATAGCTTGAGAAGGTAGGTTGAGAAGACTCATCTATGATGGGCTGAATTATCTAGCCAGCCCCTTGGCAGATTCATCAGTATTGCACTTTCAGGCTAATTATCTTTTAAGGCTAGCCTCTTCAAGTTCCTTTATTTGTCCTGAAGCACCCTGACTCCATTCTGTGCCAATCCGGAGAAAGCCTTTTCTCTCCTTGTACGCACCAGATACAGTGCTGGGCAGGCAAAAGAGTAAATCCCAAAAGGACCAATTCAATCTAGTCAGCAGGCAGAGCATCCTGCTCTGAAATCAGTCTTTAAGAGAAATTGAGGATTTTAACATAAAGGCCTTATGTTTTGTACTAGCTCCAGGTGGCAATTTTCCTATGAAGGGGCAATTTGTACAAAGTTTGAAAACATAATAGTCATGATTATTATGGTACTCGTCAAGGGCTTACTGTGTGCCAAAGACTGCGTTAAGTTCTAGGGTAGATACAAGATAATCAGGTTGGACATAGCCTCTGACCCACAACAGGCTCACAGTCTAAGTAGGAGAGGGAAGGATTGAATCCCCACTTTTTAGATGAGGAAACTGAGGCACAGAGAAATTCAGCAATTTGACCAAGGTCACACAGTAGACAACTGGGGGAGCCAGGATTAGAACCTGTGTTCTTTGATTTTCAGGCCTTTGCTCTTTCTACTAGACCCCACTGCTAGTCAACAACTGTGACTTCTTGAAAATAAAGCTGTCTTAATCCTTCCCACCATAAATATGCCCCTGAATTTAGAAATTAGTCCCAGAATGCTTTATGTTCAAAATCTTATGTATCCATTATTTCCTCTTACCCAGTTGTGGAACACATCGTTTATAGCAACCGAGTTCTGGCCTATTGAGGTAGATGTTAGCCCTGAGCTGCGAAGTGATCTCTTCCACAGCTGTCGGCTAGTTAGGCACAGACACATCACACAGGTGGCAAAGACCTTGTACACCAGCCAGTTCTGCAGTCTAAACTGCCTATGGGGACAAGTGTTTGGCCTATCAGAGAAGCAGCATGACAAAGTGGATAGAGCACTGGCCTGTGAGTCAGAAGGTCATGGGTTCTAATCCCGACTCGGCCACTTGTCTGCTGTGTGACCTAGGGAAGTCACTTCACTTCTCTGTGCCTGGGTTACCTCATCTGTAAAATGGGGATTGAGACTGAGAGCCCCATGTGGGACAGGGACTGTGCCCGACCTGATTTGTTTATATCCACTCCAGTCCGTTGTTGGGTAGGGACCGTCTCTATATGTTGCAAACTTGTACTTCCCGCTTAGTACAGTGCTCTGCACACAGTAAGCGCTCAGTAAATATGAATGAATGAATGAATACAGTGCCTGGCACATAGTAAGCACTTAACAAATACCATCATCATTTTTATTATTATATTTTCCTTCCTTGCCTTGAAGTTAAGGCTCAACAGGTCCTATCCAGAATACAGTGCCTGGCACAGAGTAAGCACTTAACAAATGCCATCGTCATTATTATTATTATATTTTCCTTCCTTGCCTTGAAGTTAAGGCTCAACAGGTCCTATCCAGAATACAGTGCCTGGCACATAGTAAGCACTTCACAAATACCATCATCATTCACAAATACCATCATCATTATTATTATTATAGTTTCCTTCCTTGCCTTGAAGTTAAGGCTCAACAGGTCCTATCCAAGTGATGGAGTGCACTCTTGGGACTTGGTACAATGTTCTGCACATAAGTGCTCAATAAATACCACTGATGGATTGACATGAGCCAGCCTGGGCTACCTGTTCAGGGTTCAACCTCAAACCACATGTGAGAGTCAGAGTTTGGTTTTTTTTTCTGTTGGGTGGATGGGGTAAAGGAGTAGCATTCCTAGAAGTGGGAGAAGAGAGTGACTGTTTTGAGGAGAGATGAGCAGTTTTGCAGGCCAGTAGGTCTTTATCAAACGATTTTTGAGCCTAAGATGATCATGCTAGAATGAATGGACAATGTATTGGGTCAGGCCTTGAAAGCAGACGACGTGACATTGGCTAAGCCCTCTAAAAACTCCATGCAAAGCTCAGTCGAAACTAGAGTGGCCATTGATGAGACTAAAGAATTCCAGGCATCCCTTTTGGATTTTGGGGGGGTGGTTTGTTTTGTTTTTATGGTATTCCAGGAACTGTACTAAGTACTGGGGCAGCATACCAGATTGGACATAGCCCATGTCCCACATGGGGCTCACAGTCGTAATTCCCATTTTACAGAGGAGGTAACTCACCAAAGTTCACACAGCAAACAAGTGGCAGAGCCGAGATTAGAACCCTGGTCCTTCTGACTTCCAGGCTCCAGCTCTATCCATTAGGCCACATTGCTTCTTCCATTAAAAGGTCCTGCGTGAATAAAAAAAATCTGCGTGGGCACGTCACAATGGGCTGTATCCCTGCCCATCTGCATGTGGCACTCAGTACTCTGCATAAACACGACTGACAAGGATGAGAAAGTGCGAGTCCTGCTACACAGACCTCTGTCCCGATTAGCAGTTTCTTCACCAGGTTCTTGGCTGTTGTCGAGGATGAGAGACTTAGGGTAGTACACACTGGGTGCCAGTTAGCCACCGGGACACCCCCAGGGCTCCCCCCCAGTGTCCTAAGGGAGGGTCAAGGCGGGCCACCCTGAACAGCTACAGTCTTGACGGCTATTAAGGGGGCTAGGGGTGGTCCTGGCTGGTCTTTTCCTGGTCTTTCTGGCCTCCTCTGTCTGGTCTTTCTCCAGACCAGATGCCCATCTCCTTCAGATACTGAAGGGTTGTCCTCCCTGCCCACCTCCCCTCCCCATTCCAGCAGGGTGACATGAATCTTAGGGGAGGGGAATCATTGCTCCACCCTTCAGGTTCAGGGTTGTAGGAGCTGGTCACCCCACCTCCCCACTCCAGTTGTGTCTTCTCTTCTAGATTTGGCTGCTTCCGAGAAATACCCCAATTTAAAAACCTGCTCAGGGTGACCAGGATGATTGGGAAACAAGGAGCCAATTTCATTGGGTGTAGGGTTAAGTGACATGAAGCAAGAGAGATGATTTTATCACCGGCCTCTGGCCAGTAAGAGGAGGGAGTTTAACTAGGTGCAGTGAGGAAGTAAAAATGTCACATGCAACCCATACAGGAAGCAAGCTAGAAGATAGCAGAGGAGCTTTAGAACTCGGTCCCATCCAGTGGCTTAAAACACAGGTTAGTGTGTTTTCTGAAAATATTTTACAGTTGCTCTAAAAGTTTATTAATTGTCTTTCATTAACCTGCCTTCAGTTACTGTTGCAGTAAGAAAACTGTGAGCTTGCTTTCAGTGACAGGGCTAGTGAATTTAACTTACTGCAAGTGGTAAGAGGAACAAGCTTTGAGCCATTATTGTGAAAACAGAATCCTCCTAGCAGTTTACTTCCCTGTTTAAATTGCTGTACTCTCTGCAATAAGAAAACTCGAGTTAATAAAATAATTTCTTGAGATTCAGGTCCATTTTGTTCTAAATTATATAAATCACAGAGCTTAACAATGATGTCTTCTCTTTGAAGTAATATTTACTTGTTAAATAATGCTAGCAGGAATGATGATTGGGTAAAGTAGAAAGAAAATCCTTTTTTTTAATTAATTTTTTTAAAAAACCTTTTATACGTCTCCCCCACCCCCTGCTAGCCCCTCATTTTTTTTTTTGAACTGCTTTCTCTTTTTTCCACTCCCCTGTTTTTTCAAGTCCCATTTAGTGTATCACTCCAGAGCCAAAAAATAAACTACCTAAATACAAGATGGGGTACTTAACATAGGGTTAACAAGGTTGTAAATTAGCACTGTAGCTTTTAAGTTCAAGGCTAATCTCAGGATACGGAAATAGGAACTTGGTCTGTCTGCCCTGGTCACTGCACTGCACTGGTCAGGGCTCACTAGAATATTGAGTTTGGTGTTATAGGTCACAATTTAAGCAGGCCAGAATTTGGGATTCAGAAAACCATAGTGCTGATTAAAACCCTGGAAAATGGGACTGATGATGGAAAAGTTAAAGAGACAGGGATGATTTATCCTGAAAGTTGAGGGGCGATATAATAAGTGTGTGTGTGTGTGTGTGTGTGTGTGTGTGTGTGTGTGTGTGTGTGTGTGTGTGTGTGGAAGACTCTGATATACGGGGAGGTGACCGGCCTCTTCCATCTTCTCTGAGCGCTAGACAAGTGGAAATGGGTTTAAACTGCCACATGAGAGACTGAGGCAAGCAAAACTTCCTGGAACAGGCAGGTTGCTAAGCTTTGGGCTAGTCAGAGAGCACAGCCTGGGAGCCAGAGGACCTGGGTTCTGATCCTGGCTCTACCACTTACTTGCCATGTGATGCTGGGCAACTCACTTAACTTCTGTATGCTTCAGTTTCCTCATTTGAAAAATGGAGCTTAAATACCCATTCTCCTTCCTACTTAGACTGTGAGCTCCCAGACTGTTAATCCGATCTGATTGTACTGCATTTACCTCAGTGTTTGGCACATGGTAAGCACTTAACGAACAGTGTGATTATTAGTAGTACTACTTTGGAATAGGTTCCCAAGTGGCATTTGGGGTCTTCTTGTATGTGTGTTTGAATACAGGACAAGTGCTCTGGTGTGATTCAGATGTGAGGTGGGGAGAGAGGCCTGGGTGACCTTTCAGAGCCCTGACCAGCCCTATGGTGTTATGGATGCTTCCCCTGCTCTGACATTTTCAGCAGGATGATGCAAATTGTGGGGATTTGTTTATAATAACCAGGACAAAGCTAAAAGACTCAAATCACTACTTGACATATTTCCTAATAGGAGTCCTAGGATTGCCACATGGGTCTTCAGTTTTTACTCAGGTTGTGAAAGAAAATGGGCAATGAAGGAAGGATGGGTTTGAGGCACCCTCTAGACTGAAAGTTCGGCCCTCCTAGACTATAAGTGCATTGTGGGCAGACACATGATGACCAATTCTGTTGTACTGTACTCTCCCAGATGCTTAATGCAGTGATCTGCCCCCGGTAAGCACTCAATAAATACCAACTGATTGATGTGCAGTGGGGTGGAGGAGGAGAGGAGGAAGGCGGCCTGCCCTCCCAGAGTTTATGCTGCCGTGGGAGGCAGTGGGTAGGCTAATATGGCATACAGCATATGTGGTGTAAAGCCAAATGTGGTATACAGCAGAACTGCCTCTTGTTACACAAGATATCTGGCCTGGAGCTATGTGGGGACTGCATGAAAGTCATGAGTTGTGGTTTGGTTACCCCCATAAAAAAAAAAATCTGAGAGAGAAAAAAAATGGTAGTGTTCGCCATTAAAGCACACTTGTATTTTCAGTCCTGCAATGCTCAGGCTCTGTTAACTACATTAAATATAAAGTGCTTAGTACAGTGCTCTGCACACCGTAAGCGCTCAGTGAATGCGATCGAAATATGATTGAATGAACTACATGCTCTGATGCAAGAGTGAGTGAACGGAACTCTTTATTATTTTCAGACTCTTTCCAGGTGAGTGCTGGGTTAAGGTTTAACATCTGAAATGGATCTGTTTTTTTTAAAAAATAATCCCCGGCCTTACTGCAACTTCCATTTCCTTCCTACCTCTCTCCTCCCGACCGAAACCCACATCCCTCCCCTCCGGACAGTAGCATCGTGGCCTAGTGGAACATGGGCTCAAGAGTCAGAAGGACCTAGGTTCTAATCTTGGCTCTGCCACTTGTCTGCTATGTAACTTGGGCAAGTCACTTCACTTCTGTGTGCCTCAGTTACCTCATCTGTAAAATGGAATAGACTGTGAGCCTCATGTGGGCCATGGACTCTGTCCCACCTGATTAGCTTGCATCTACCCTAGCGCTGAGTACAATGCCTGGTACATAGTAAGCACTTTTTTTAAAAAAACCCACTTCCCTCCCATCCTGCTGTCTTTGTGGGATTCTTTTAGGGTTATTTGGAACGCTTTGGTGTTTCTGAAATTCTCCCTAAGCAGCTGCACTGGCAGTTTCCCAGAACCTCCAGGAGCCAGTCCTGAGAGGATGGAGCAGCAGCAAGATGTAGTGAAGACAGGAGAAGTGGTAGGAACCTGGGATCCGTGGCAGCCAGAGTCAAGATTTTGCAGAGAAATGATAAAACATGATTGTTTTAAAGGACCTGGGAGAAGAAGAGAAGAGACAGAAGAGGGGAAAGTAAGAATGGGATTGTTACATTTAAGGAATGATGAGTTTTCTGTAAAAGATGCACGGCATTGTTCAGACCTTCTCATAAAGGGATGCTCTGTAACTTCTGAAAGTATGGCATGGATTCTCTCAGTAGGGATTATCAACCAAGCCTCAACTCAAGCACACTTTCTGTTCCGTTTTCTCCCCCTAGATTTCACCCAAACCACCTGTTGGTGCTTGCGATTCCACAATCATTTAATGATGTTAGGGAATGTGTATGCCCTTAGAGTAATAATAATGATCGTGTTATTACGCCAAACACTGGACTAAGGGCTGGGGTAAATACAAGCTAATCAGGTGATGTGCTGTGGCCTAGTGGAAAGAATCAGAGGACCAGGGTTCCAGTCCTAGCTCTGCCACTGGTCTGCTGTGTGACCTTGGGCACACATCACATTGCTTCTCAATGCCTCAGTTTCCTCATCTGTGAAGTGGGTGTTCAATACCCGTTCTTTAGACCGTGAGCCCCATGTGGGACAGGATTATCTTATATCTGCCCCAGTGCTTAGTACAGTGTTGGGAACATGGTGCGTGCTTAACAAATGCCATTATTAATATTATTATTATTGTTGTTTTTGCTGTTGTTATTAGGTCAGACCCAGTTCCTGTCCTTCAAGGAACTCAAAGTCTAACATAGTGCAAACTACACTGTTACAGAAGGACAAAGTGGACATCCTTGCAAAGGTTGATGGCGTCAAAAAAAACATTGAAAGGAAAATGAACAATTCTAGGGAATTATGTGTCTTTTTTCACAATACAGTGGCTAGGTGGTTACCCTAGAAGAGTAGAGTCAGCAAGTCTGAGCCCAGAACATGTGAGCATCTCAAAGAAAGGAAGCTGAATGTACATACGGTAGCATTATTGTTATCATTGCCATCCCTACTCTCATTAGGAAAAGGGCACAGTTAATTTTTTTCAAAATCCACTCCGCTACTACAGCTGCATTTCTAGTGCCATACTGGGAAACCTCCTCTAGACCATCTCTAGACCAGGAAAAGGGGTTCAGTATTTATTTAAATGGCATCTGGGTGCAGGACCATGGAAGGGATAGGCATTTTCCTGACCCAGAATCTTTGATGGTGGTGGTAATAATAATAATAATTATATTTTTTAGCACATTTTTTATGCCAAACAGGATAGACACAGAATAATCAGATCAGGCACAAATCCTGTCCGACATGGGGCTAACAGTCTAAGGGAGGAGGAGAACAGATATTGAATCTATCACTTAAGGCAGTGCTCTGCACACAGTAAGCGCCCAATAAATACGATTGAATAAATATGATTGAATGAAGATGAGGAAACTGAGACGCAGAAAAGTTAAGTGACTTGTCCAAGGTCACACCACAGACAAGTGGCAGAGCTAGGATTAGACCCCCAGTTTTCTGACTCCAATCCTGTGGGCATGCTGTTCCTCCAGAAAGGAAAGAATATCAGGTATTTACTGTTTATGATAGAGGGGGGATTTGCATATGTTGCATGGGGAGAAGAAGGAGGGAAAGACAAATGAGGTTTAGTTTTTATTCTGGGTAGTTCTGCAGTTACTGAACAAAATCTTCGGCAATATAAAACATTTTAGACCTCACCTTGATACTGTTGACTAAAACTGGTCTCCACAAAGGAACCAGCTTCTCTTATTGTTTTTGGTATTTGTTAATGTGATGCATAATTTGTTGATGTATTTTATTCCTTGTGTTACTGTCACCAGTTCCTTCCTCCCTGCCCCTCAATCTGTCTTTTAAAATGTGGGTCAAACTGATGGTTTAGGAATGATATAACTTTTCCCTGTATTAAGGTACAGTGTTTTGCACAAAGCAAGCACTTAACAAATGCGGTGAAATAATAATTGATCATTTCTTCACAGATATTTATTGTTACTCCATATAGTTAAAAATGTTAGTATTTAATCTCAAAAAAGCCCACCCAAGTTAAATTCCCCTCTTCGTTCCATTGAAATATGAAGACCGTTAGAGTTGTCTAGGTGACTTAGTGTTTGCGTAAGGTAAGAAGTGCTAACAGAAATTTGGCCAGTGGATACAAAGTCAAAGCAGCCTGGCCTAGTGACTAGAATCAATCAATCAATCGTATTTATTGAGCGCTTACTGTGTGCAGAGCACTGGACTAAGCGCTTGAGAAGTACAGTTGACAACATATAGAGACGGTCCCTGCCCAACAACGGGCTCACAGTCTAAAAGGGAGAGACAGAGAACATAAACCAAACATACTAACAAAATAAAATAAAGAGAATAGATAGGTACAAGTAAAATAAATAAATAGAGTAATAAATATGTACAAATATATACATATATACAGGTGCTGTGAGGAAGGGAAGGAGGTAGACAGGCTGGCGGTGAGAAAGACCTGGGTCCTAATCCTGCCTCTGCAATTTGTCTGCTGTGTGATCTCGGTTAAGTCACTTAACTTCTCTATGCCTCAGTTACTTCATCTGTAAAATGGGGATTGAGAATGTGAGCCCCACGTGGAACGTGGAATGTCCAACCTGATTAGCTTGTATCTACCTCAGCCCTTAGTACAGTGCCTTACACATAGTGAGCACTTAACAAATACCATTTAAAAAAAGGCAGGGGGGGAGGGAATGTGAGCAAAAGGTCTGTGATTAGAGAGATGAGAAAGAGGCACAGTGAGATGGTTGCCTTTAAAGGTACTGCCTTGTTCTGTTCTCTTCCCTCTCCCGAGACTGTAAACCTTTGTGGGCAGGGAATGTTTCTGTTTATTGTTGTACTCTCCCAAGGGCTTAGTATAGTGCTCTGCACGCAGGAAGCGCTCAATAAATATGAATACAGCCAGTTTGTGTTCCCAACCGAGCTCCGAAGGCAGTGAGCAAGTAACTGGGCTGGGGGGCAACAAAGGGCAAAGTGCACATGCCGTCTTTGCCCATATTAGCTGGGACAAAAGCCCAGATAGCTCGATTCTCAGAACAGGGTGCTTTCCATTGGAAGGCCGGTTTAAAAGAGCTAAAGAAGCAATGGGAAGTGGGCATGAGTGTGGTAAAGAGAAAGAGATGGAGAAGATTAAATCATCGAAAGACAGGCCTCTGGTGTGGTGAACCTTTCATGGTGCCACAAAATAGACTTAAAGACTAGTTGCCCTTAAGTTAGTGCCCCAAGCCATTGCCAGAGGGAGGTTTCTATATGCAGACAGTAAACATTATCATTTCTTTGGGATAATTAGACGTTAGCAGTACAGATTGTATAACTACGGCAGGTACTCAGGGAAGTGCTAGATTGTCCGCTTTGATCATTTTGGTTATGAATTAGGTTTTTCTGTACTTGTGTTTGTGTCTGAGTCTTAAAACACATCATTTCCCCAGTTTCCACATGATATCGGTTTGTAACGGTAAGGTCTCACTGGGGCTGAGGATCAAAGAATCCTTATTTAAGTGGAATTTCTTTTTTGGAAAGAAAATACTTTTTTTTTGTTTTTGTTCTGGGCTCACCAGACCAGTGTGTCATCGGGTCCGATGGTGCACAATATAAAAGAATGCTCCTTGGCACACTCAATAGCTGGTCAGGAGAGTTTACGTTGTTATTATAAGTGGAATGGCACTTTTTGAAGGAATCGCAGATTCGCTGAAGGGGGAAAATCCTTCTGTTTGAAGTATTTCTCTCCAACACAACCGGTCCATGTCCAGGAGGGCCCAGGGCCTGTTACTGAGCACAGCCTTGGCAGGAGCGTAATGTCTAGAAAAAGAAAGAGACCAAAATGCCTTGGCCAGTTGAGAGAGGCAGTGCAGTCTAATGGCTAGAGCATGGGCCTGGGAGCTAGAAGGATCTGGGTTCTAATTTCAGCTCCACCACTTGCCTGCTTTGTGACCTGCACAAGTCACTTAGCTTCTCTGTGCCTCAGTTTCCTCATATGTAAAATGAAGATTGACTGTGAGCCCCATGTAGAATAGGGACTGTGTCCAAACAGATTTGCGTGTATCTACCTCAGTGCTTAGTACAGTGCCTGGCATACAAAAGCGCTTAACAAATACAACAATTATTATCATTTTTTCACGACTGTGTCTACAAATGCAAATTATCCAGGGGCTTGATGTTTTGCCTATTATCTACTTATTTCTGGTGGATTATTTTATCCAGGAAATTCAGACAGTTGAGGCCAAACAGATTTTAGTGTCTCAGTTATCCAGAAAATTGCAAATGTAGAATTAGGTTTTGAGTTTAGGAGGATGCACATATTTTCTAGGCCCCCTAACACAGCAATTCAGTGTTTGGAGACATTCGTGATACCGCTGTAAAAGTGTTCAAGGATTCAAGGCTGCTGTGGCCTTGTAAAAAGAGCACAGGCTTGGGAGTCTGTGGACCTGGGTCCTAATCCCAGCTCTGCCACTTGCCTGCTGTGTGCCTCAGTTACCTCATCTGTAAAATGGGGATTAAGACTGAGCCCTGTGTGGGACAGGTAATGTGCCCAACCTGATTAGCTTGCATCTATCTCACTGTTTAGTACAGTGAGTAAGCATTTAACAAATACCATTTTTTAAAAATGACAACTTGCTAACATACTACTGAACTTGGGCTCAGCTCTGAAGATTTCTTTCTGCCCCACAGCTCTTGTGTAAATATCCTTATACCGTACTATTTCTCCCCTCAGTAATTTATTTTAATGTCTGCCTCCCCCGTAGACTATTAGTTCTTGGTGATTAGGCTCAACTCCTACCAACTCTGTTGCACTGTGCTTTCCCAAATTCTTTATATAGTGCCATGCACACAGTAAGCACTAAGTGAATATCATTGATCAATTTTGTCACCTAGAAAATGTTTGGGGTTGATGTGGCAGGAGTGTTGAGGTTTTGCCTCCTCATTCTTGCCTTCCTCCTGATTTTCCGTGGCCTTCCATCTGTCACCCTCCCACCCTCGCTCCAGCCTTCTCGGATTTTAGGGACTTCCCTGAGGCCATCAGGTCACCGGAGGGGTTGGGGAGTAGGACCCGGTGGTTGGGAACGGTCTATAATTCTGTCTATCAGTCAAGTAGATTAACATCAAGTTTCCCAGAGTGGGCCCACCTTTGGGGCTAGTTGTATGGCTCCCTGCTATTGTTGGCTTTTTCTGCAAGTTTTAATCCCTAAGAACACGTGGTAGGTCCTTAGCAAGAAGCTTTCTGGTGCAGATTTTGAGCAGAAACAAAATATTCTTCTCAAGATCTCCAAAGAAATAAGCCTGTCCCATGCCTACTGACTGAGATTACTTGATCACTGGGTATTTCCAGGGCTCAAGTCCAGCAGAAGACTCTCTCAGGTCTTCTTCTGGGGGAGACGTAAGCAGGAGGAGGAGCTGGAACTGGAGCAGAATTTGGGTGGAGTGGGGGGACCTCTCCCCAAAAAAAATAAGCCTGTCCCATGCCTACTGACTGAGATTACTTGATCCCTGGGTATTTCCAGGGCTCATGTCCAGCAGAAGACCCTCTCAGGTCTTCTTCTGGGGGAGACGTAAGCAGGAGGAGGAGCTGGAACTGGAGCAGAATTTGGGTGGTGGGGGGGGAACCTCTCCAAAAAAATAAGCCTGTCCCATGCCTACCGACTGAGATTACTTGATCACTGGGTATTTCCAGGGCTCATGTCCAGCAGAAGACTCTCTCAGGTCTTCTTCTGGGGGAGACGTAAGCAGGAGGAGGAGCTGGAACTGGAGCAGAATTTGGGTGGTGGTGGGGAACCTCTCCAAAAAAAATAAGCCTGTCCCATGCCTACTGACTGAGATTACTTTATCACTGGGTATTTCCAGGGCTCATGTCCAGCAGAAGACTCTCTCAGGTCTTCTTCTGGGGGAGACGTAAGCAGGAGGAGGAGCTGGAACTGGAGCAGAATTTGGGCGGAGGGGGTGGACCAGCCATTCCTACTGTCATCCTCTCCCCAGGAATGTCACAGAGCTTGTGGAGTGGGCAGAGAAGTGCCGGTGACAGGGTGGCCGTCTAGCACACCACACTGGAAAAAAAGGCAACGTGGCCTCTGCTCCATCTCCAGAGCGGATTGGGATTTGAGACCCCAGCTCCCTTCCTATCCTTCCTGTGACACCTTTGATAGGTACCCCCGTGGGACCTCAACAGCAGAACCCCATCAGCCTTGGTTCGGAGGCAGGGAACGGATCAGCCAGCTCTGTTGTAGCATAATAGCTCAAGCACTACACCAGTGCCGGGCACACAGGAAGCACTCAGTAAATGTCATTCACTGATTGATTGGTACGTCTAGTGGATAGCCAGTGGGCTTGGGAGTCAGGAGGTCATGAGTTGTAATCCCAGCTCTGCCACTGGTTTGCTGCATGACCTTGGGCAAGTCACTTCATTTCTCTTTGCCTCAGTGACCTCATCTGTAAAATGGGGATTGAGACCGTGAGCCCCACGTGGGACAGGGACTGTATCCAGGGCGATTTGCTTGTATCCACCCTAGTGCTTAATAATAATGATGGTATTTGTTAAGCGCTTACTATGTGCCAAGTACTATTCTAAGCACTGGGGGGGGGATACAAGGTAATCAGGTTGTCCCACGTGGGGTTCACAGTCTTAATCCCCACTTTGCAGATGAGGGAACTGAGGCCCAGAGAAGTGAAGTGACTTGCCCAAAGTCACACAGCCTACAATCAATCAATCAATCGTATTTATTGAGCGCTTACTGTGTGCAGAGCACTGTACTAAGCGCTTGGGAAGTACAAGCTGGCAACATATAGAGACAGTCCCTGCCCAACAGTGGGCTCACAGTCTAAAAGGGGGAGACAGAGAACAAAACCAAGCATACTAACAAAATAAAATAAATAGAATAGATATGTAGAAATAAAATAAATAAATTGGAGCCGCGATTGGAACCCATGACCTCTGGCTCCCAAGTCCGTGCTCTTTCCACTGAGCCATGCTGCTTCACTTAATATAGTGCCTGGTACATAGTAAGCGCTAAACAAATACCACAATTATTAATATTATTATTAAGCCCTCTGTCTGCTGCCCAGGAGTGTTTCTTGTTTCTCCTCCTCACCCACCACCCCCAGAAACTCTGGGGAGGGGGAAAGGAGGCAGGGGGATTGACTGGGAGGGTGTTCCCCCGCCTCTCATCCCAGCTCTCTAAGGATATCGAGGAGAGAAGAAAATCCAAGCACCTCAGCCCCAAATTGTTGATTTACCCAACAGCGAAAAAAAATGTGTCATTTAGACCTCTGATCCCGGATATCCCTGCCCAGATGGCATTTCATACCCTGTCATTCACCATGTCCTGCCCAGGGTATTTCTGAATCATCACTCGGCCTGGTTCCTTCTTCAAATGAGTCAGAGATATTTGTCTTGGTGGAGGGTTAAGAACAGGCAGAAATTTTCCGTTTCAGTGTTCATCTACTTGTAATTGTGTGAGTACAGGATAATCTTCTGCCAGCCCGTGGTAGAGATTGAATTGTGGAGATAGAATAATTCAGGAACAGAGTGAATTATGGAAACACTCTCCTTGCTTTTCATTGTTTATTGATGCAGATCCTCCTCATTTAAAAAAAGGATTTGAACTAACTTTCCACAGTAGCCTTTGAGCTACCAACAAACTTGAGACATTTCTGACCCAAGGGAAACGTTTCTGATAGTTCCTAGTCCTGGCACAGATAGGGTAGTGAGCCTCTGAAGTATATGTATGGATGTTATGTGAAAAACAGTTGTACGGCATTGTGAGATCAGAAAAGTATCTTTTGCTTACACTGGGACAAGTAATAGAAGATTTTGTTAAAGATATTGAGCCCAGTTTTGCCCCCTGCACAGGAGAACAAGCAGTGCTGCTGACATTGAGATTGCATTCATGGGTGTGAATGTGACACTGAGAATGCCTTGTTCCAGGGAGGGGCGAGAGTACGTGTCATTACCTTCCACTCATCCCACCAACCACCCGAAGCACAGCACAACACAACTACAGGGAGGGTGATCTTATTCTTGCTTTGATTAGAAGGAGGCAGACACAACTCCCAGTAGTAATAATGGTGGTATTTGGTGGTCGTGGGTTCTAATCCCGACTCGGCCACTTGTCCGCTGTGTGACCTTGGGAAAGTCACTTTGCTTCTCTGGGCCTCAGTTACCTCATCTGTAAAATGGGGATTGAAACTGTGAGCCCCACATGGGACAGGGACTGTGTCCAACTCTGCTTGTATCCACTCCAGCGCTTAGTACAGTGCCTGCCACATAGTAAGCGCTTAATAAATGCCATTTTCATTATTATTATTATAGTACTTTGTGCCAAGAGCTGTACTAAAATCAAGATAAGCAAGTGGGAGTCAGACCGTGTCCCTCATTCAGAGTGGGAGGGGAACAGATGAGGAAACTGAGACTCAGGGGAGTTAAGTGACATACCTAGGATTACACAACCAACGAGTGACAGACCTGGGATTAGAACCCAGGTCCTCTGACATCTGGGTCCATTTCTTTCCAGGAGGCCAAGCCACTTGCTCTGTCTAGCATCACTTTGGCCATCACTGCTCCCTTCCCCTCCCATGTCTCTCCCAAAAAGCCTGAAAGAGAAGGGAGCAGAAAAAAGCAGGCTGCTACCAAGGGAGTCACTCTCTCCTGGAACCTGGCTGGCTCAATCTCAGAGTCAGGCAGTCAATTATATTTATTGAGTGCTTACTGTGTGCAGAGCACTGTACTAAGTGCCTGAGAGAGTACAGTTTTAACAGACACATTCTCTGCCCTCAGCAAGCAGGTACAGACAGACAGGCTAGTTTTCCGGGCAGCCCCCGGAGTCTTTTAGACTGTGAGCCCACTGTTGGGTAGGGACTGTCTCTATATGTTGCCAATTTGTACTTCCCAAGCGCTTAGTACAGTGCTCTGCACATAGTAAGCGCTCAATAAATACAATTGATGATGATGATGATGATGATGATGTAATGAAATGGCCTTTGAAGCTGGAAACAGTAGAGTGGCAACATTAAAAGTTATTTTCAGTGCTTGTCTTTACAATAAGATTATATTGTTGCAAACCTTAACCAGTTTACTAACACAACCTGGAAAGCAGGCCTAGCAGAAAGATCACAGGCCTGGAAATGAGAAGACTTGGGTTCTAATCCTGGCTCCACCGCTTGTTTGCTGCGTGACCTTGGGCAAGTCACTTCACTTCTCTGTTCCTCAATTTCCTCCATTGCAAAATGGAGATTAAATCCTACTCATTCATTCATTTATTCATTCAGTTGTATTCATAGAGCACTTACTGTGTGCAGAGCACTGTACTAAGTGCTTGGGAAGTACAAGTTGGCAACATATAGAGATGGTCCCTACCCAGCAATGGGCTCACAGTCCAGAAGGGGGAGAGGGGCTGTGTCTAACTTGAATATCTCTTGTATTCATTCATTCATTCATTCATTCATTCAATCTTATTTATTGAGCACTTACTGTGTGCAGAGCACTGTACTAAGCTCTTGGGAAGTACAAGTTGGCAACATATAGAGACGGCCCCTACCCAACAACGGGCTCACAGTCTAGAAGGGGGAGACAGACAACAAAACAAAACATGTGGACAGGTGTCAAGTCATCAGAATAAATAGAAGTAAAGCTAGATGCACATCATTAACAAAATAAATAGAATAGTAAATATGTACAAGTAAAATAGAGTAATAAATCTGTACAAACATATATACAGGTGCTCTGGGGAGGGGAAGGAGGTATGGCGGGGGGGATGGGGGGGAGAGGAAAAAGGGAGCTAAGTCTGGAAGTCCTCCTGGAGGAGGTGAGCTCTCAGTAGGGCTTTGAAGGGAGGAAGAGAGCTAGCTTGGCGACGTGCGGAGGGATTGGGGGCATTCCAGGCCAGGGGGAGGACGTGGGCCGGGAGTCAACGGCGGGACAGGCGAGAACGAGGGACAGTGAGGAGGTTAGTGGCAGAAGAGCGGAGGGTGCGGGCTGGGCTGGAGAAGGAGAGAATGGAGGTGCGGTAGGAGGGGGCAAGGTGATGGACAGCCTTGAAGCCGAGGGTGAGGAGTTTTTGCTTGATGTGTAGGTTGACTAGTAGCCACTGGAGATTTTTGAGGAGGGGAGTAACATGCCCAGAGCGTTTCTGCACAAAGATGATCCGGGCAGCAGCGTGAAGTATAGATTGAAGTGGGGAGAGACAGGAGGATGGGAGATCAGAGAGGAGGCTGAAGCAGTAATCCAGTCGGGATAGGATGAGAGATTGAACCAGTAAGGTAGCGGTTTGGATGGAGAGGAAAGGGCGGATCTTGGAGATGTTGCGGAGGTGAGACCGGCAGGTTTTGGTGACGGATTGGATGTGAGGGGTGAACAAGAGAGCGCAGTCGAGGATGACACCAAGGTTGCGGGCTTGTGAGACGGGAAGGATGGTAGTGCCGTCTACAGTGACGGGAAAGTCAGGGAGAGGGCAGGGTTTGGGAGGGAAGATAAGGAGTTCAGTCTTGGACATATTGAGTCTTGTATCTGTATTGAATCTACCCCATCATATTGGGGTAGATAAGATCATCATAGATCATAGATCATATTGCATCTACCCCATTGCTTAATACAGTGCGTGGCACATAGTAGTTAGCAAATGCTATTATTGTTGTTGTTATTATTGTAATAATTATTATTATTACAACTTACCAGTGAAATAGATCCAATAAAGATCATTGTCTTCAGTTTGCAAGGGAGGAGAGATAGCCAAAATGAGTCACATTAGCATCGTGAGAAGTGTCTGAAATCCTCCCCCACCATCCCCCCAAAAGGGATTCCAACCCAATCCAGATTGTTGATAAGGATAAGAGTGTTAACTCACTTCCAATAGACTCTGATATGCCTCTATTCCATGACATTTTAAGACTTGACCTTAAGGCCAAAGCTAAAATCAGAGCTCCCAATTCTTGATTCTTAATCAGTCATAGTCATTGAGCACTTACCGTGCACAGAACACTGTAATAAGTGCCTGGGAGAGTAGAGTATAGCAGGTTTGATAGGCCTGTTCCCTACCCACCACGAACTTACAGTCTAGAGTCTATCGTCTTAACCGCAGGTCCAAGTGTCTAGCAAGGGAGATGTAACTGGACTTTGCAGAGAGCCCAACAGTTCTAATATATACAGTGAGAACAAAGCAGGGCATTTTGTTAAAAGGCAGAGGAGGCTTTTATTGGCTGTGCTTGCATGGTGTGAGGCACAGCTTTAACAGTGCTCAGAGGCCCACAGATCTCACTCAGTGTGTCCTTGTCATACAGCTGTAGCTGTGGAAGAGTTAGCAAACCTCACCTCTGCCAGTGATCTTCCCCTCAACACTTTTTTTTAAAAAATGGTACTTGTTAAACACTTACTATGTGCTAGGCAATGTACTAAAAGCTGGGGTAGATATAAGGGACACAGTCCATATCCTTCATGGGGCTCACCATCTCAATCCCTATTTTACAGTTGAGGTGACTGAGGCACAGAAAAGTGAAGTGACTTGCCCAAGGTCACACAGCAGACAAGTGGCAGAGCCAGGATTAGAACCCAGGTCCTTCCAACTCCCCAGGCCGTGCTCTATCCACTAGGCCAGGCACACATCGTGTACCATTTTTACTGGTTGTATCTCAGACGTATTTTTTTTTAAATGGAATTTGTTAAGCGCTTACTATGTATCAAACACTGTTCTAAGCGCTGGGGTAGGTATAAGTTAATTAGGTCGGACACAGACCCTGTCCCTCATGAGGCTCACAGACTACTTTTGGTCAGTCCTATTGGCCATGACTTGCCAAAGTGAGGAGAAAGATTCTTTTATTATCCAGGCTATATTAATTCTGAATTAAAAGTGCCAACATTTGCCTTGGGCAGCTGTGAAAGCTGTCTCCAGAGTCAATTCACTGCCGAGCAAGACCACCAGTGATACATTTCATGAGCCATGGGGTTTTCATGAATACCCTTCATACTCACTCATGGGGCAATCCCTTGGCATGCTTATGGACCTGGATATGTTAAGATGTCATTGTCCCTCGCTTCATAAATTTGGAGAAGGTGCCAACTAAGAGTGGATTTAGAGAAGCAGCCCGTATAATGAGATGAATGTTGTCTGCCCGAATGGAACAGTTAGGCTGTATTTTGCTACGTGCAAGGATCTCTTCTAGGCTCTGTTCAACAATAAATCTATGATCTACCTCTTAGACATTCATTTAGCCAAGCAGCTGAATCAGATTTTAAAATGTGTGAGGGTTTTGTGTTTTTGGAAACCCATTTTTTTTTATCTGTCTAGGCAATAAAGAGTAAAATTGTATGTGTTTATTGAGCATCTGCTGTAAACAGAGACTCTGGTCTCCGTGAACAGAACGGCGTAAAGAGACACGTGGGGACATATAAGAGGACACTGTCTCCACCCCTGAGGAGCTTACAGCCTAATGGGGGAGATAGATAATCACAAGTGCAATAGGAGTAAGAGTCAAAGCACAGGAATAAATAAACTAGTACCCTGATAAATGCTTAGCACTAAACTGTAATCTTGTTGTGGGCAGGGAACGTGGCTACCAATTCTTTTATATTGTACTTTCCCAAGTGCTTAGTACAGTGCTCTGCACATTCTGGTTTTTGCAAAGCTGTTGCTAGAACCTTGATTTCAAGCCCTCCTTTTCTCTCTCCCACTCCCTTCTGCATCACCCTGACTTGCTCCCTTGCATCTCCCACGGCACTTCAATGCATCTATGTAATTTTATTTATTTATATTAATGTCTGTCTGCCCCTCTAGACTGTAAGCTCGTTGTGGGCAGGAAATGTGTCTGTTATATTGTTGTATTGTACTCTCTCAAGTGCTTAGTACAGTCCTCTGCACACAGTAAGCACTCAATAAATGTGTGTGGCTGACTTACTTTCCACTACACCAATAGTGGTATTAGGAGGCAGAGAGATTATCATCATCAATCGTATTTATTGAGCGCTTACTATGTGCAGAGCACTGTACTAAGCGCTTGGGAAGTACAAATTATTTCCAGGCCGAGCTCCTCTTTTTAATAGAACCAGAATGCAGATTGGGTGAACAGAGCTTTCTCACCATTTTTTTTTGTGGTGTTTGTTAAGCACTTATTATGTGCCGGGCACCATACTCAATGCTGGGATAGGTACAAAATAATCAAGTCGGACACAGTCCCTGTCCTACGTGGAGCTCCCAGTCTGAATCCCCATTTTACAGATGAGGTACTGAAGCACAAAGAAGTGAAGTGCTTCCAAGAACACACAGCGGACAAGTGGCGGAGCGGGAGTAGAACCCAGGTCCTTCTGACACCCAGGCCTATGCTCTATCCACAAGGCTATACTGCTTCTAGCTGATTGAATGACTGAACGAATTAATGGTAAAGTCAAAATCTTAAGCTCCCCTTTGCCCAGAGCAGCTGAGTACAGCATTCTGAAGAAGGTGGCCAAGACCCCAAAGAGCTTGTAAAAGGCCCAGCTACCTCCTGAGAAAGCAACCTTAGGCTTGGGAGGGAGTTCGAGGGAAGGTGTAACCCCACCATCATCCAGGCATGTACTTGATTTGTTTTTCCAGGAGTGTTGCTGCGTTACACTGACTCATCTACACTCTCAGCCCTCCCCACATGGTCAGTATATTGTATCGCCAGACAGCTGGTGGAGAGGGAGGAGCGCAGATATTGTCTGTCGTTGTGAGATACAAAACATGCAAGACGGTTGGGTCCCCACCCCTTTCATCAGGCCTTACTGAGTGGAGCAATTCTGTTGCTGAACTAGCTTTAAAGATCACTCAGATGTTCCATCATCATCATCATCATCATCAATCGTATTTATTGAGCGCTTACGATGTGCAGAACACTGTACTAAGCGCTTGGGAAGTACAAATTGGCAACATATAGAGACAGTCCCTAGCCAACAGTGGGCTCACAGTCTAAAAGGGGGAGACAGAGAACAAAACCAAACATACTAACAAAATAAAATAAATAGAATAGATATGTACAAATAAAATAAATAAATAAATAGAGTAATAAATATGTACAAACATATATACATATATACAGGTGCTGTGGGGAAGGGAAGGAGGTAAGATGGGGGAGATGGAGAGGGGGACGAGAGGGAGAGGAAGGAAGGGGCTCAGTCTGGGAAGGCCTCCCGGAGGAGGTGAGCTCTCAGCAGGGCCTTGAAGGGAGGAAGAGGAGTCCTACAGCACCGCTTATGAGTTGTCCGAGCAATCACAGGTCCTTCTGTGGCCGTAAGAGCCCTAGACTGACCTTGCGGGCATCTCAGAGAGGCCGTCTCTGAGCCTCCGTGGTCCAGAAGCAGCTTTGGCAGCGTGAAGCAACATGGCCTAGTTGATAGAGCACAGGCCCGGGAATCAGAAGGACCTGAGTTCTAGTCCCAGCTCTGCCACTTGTCTGCTGTGTGACCTTGGACAAGCACTTCACCTCTCTGTGCCTCAGTTACTTCATCTGTAAAATGGGGATTAAGACTGTGAGCCCCACGTGGAACAGAGACTTGTGCCCTCCCTGATTACCTTGGATCTTCCTCAGTGCTCCTGACACATAGTAAGTGCTTAACGAATACCATTAAAAAAAAATCAGAACATGGCACTGCTGTCCAAAGCATCTGAAATGGGCTTAAATAATAAGACATTAAGTGTTTCTAGTGCTCTTACTTGTTCCAGAGTGCCTTCACAATGTATCTATTATCCTCACAACTCCTCCAAGAGGCCCTTCCCGCTCTCTGTTATGTGCCAGACACTGTTCTAAGCCCTGGGGTAGATACAGGCTAATCAGGTTGGACACAGTCCATTTCCCACATAGGGTTTATGGTCTTAGTCCCCATTTTGCAGATGAAGTAATTGAGGCACAGAGAAGTGAAGTGACTTGCCCAAGGTCACACAGCAGGCAGGTGACAGGGCCGGGATTAAATCCTTCTCATTCCCAGGCCTGTGCTGTAGCCACTAGGCCTTGCTAATTCTCACTTTCCAGCTTTGAAGGTATCCCTCAAGCAGAGTTTTTGTGCTAGTTGTTTTTAGCTTCTTAAGCAGGGTGATTAGGCCAGTGGCACCTCAAACAATCTCACTCATTTTTAAAATTGGGTTTAAATAAATAAATAGGATAGATCATGCATGAGAGTACAGCAGGTCCCAAAGAAAGGGGAAAATTTAATGGAGAGAGGGAGTGGAGAAAGATTTTTGAACTCTGGTGGCATAACTCAGGAAAAGAAAATTTCCTAAGGGTGAAACAGACCAGCCTTTTTGAGGATCATTTCTCACAGTTTAGCAAATGAAACCTGTCTGAATCGCAGGGAACTAAGGCGTGACAACGTGAGGTGGGGCAAATTTAGGTGGCTGTTTGTGCCTGTGATGTGCTCTCCATGCAGCTAGTCCAAGATGAGTTTCACAAAATATTCCAGAAGTGAAGGAAAAGCGAAAGAGTCATTTTAGACTCTTTCTGACCCTTAGCCCTTTCTCTCAATTCAACCGCTGCCCTTCATCTAGTGTACCTTTATTCGGGCTTCTTTGTGTTTCTATTGGTAGATCCGTAAGAATGGGGTGCTTGGTGGAAAAAGAGATTGGGAAATTCCTGCTTCCCAGCTAATGAGGTGGGAAAGTATGTTTTCAGAGCACTTATTCTTGATTCTCTCCCAGCCACCCTCATACTCATGCCCTCGCCTTGCTTAGAATCAATCACTCTGTCAGTGGTATTTATTGAGCGCTTACTATGTGCAGAACACTGTACTAAGCACTTAGGAGAGTACAGTACAACAGAATTAGTAGACATGTTCCCTGCCCTTAACGAGTTTACAGTATAGAGGGGAGACAGACATTGTTATAAACAAGCAATTTTTGGGTTTTGTTCTTTTATATCATATTTGTTAAGTGCTTATTATGTGCCAGACACTGTAGTCAACACTGGGGTAGTTACAAGTTATCAGGATCGACACAGTCCTTGTCCCACAGGTGGCCCACAGTCTTAATCCCCATTTTACAGATAAGGTAAGTGAGACACAGAGAAGTTAGGTGACTTGCCCAAGGTCAGAGAAGTGCAGAGCCGAGATTAGAGAAGCAGCGTGGCTCAGTGGAAAGACCATGGGCTTTGGAGTCAGAGGTCATGGGTTCAAATCCCGGCTCTGCCACTTGTCAGCTGTGTAACTTTGGGCAAGTCACTTCTCTGGGCCTCAGTTACCTCATCTGAAAATGGGGATTAAGACTGTGAGCCCCTCATGAGACAACCTGATCACCTTGTAACCTCCCCAATGCTTAGAACAGTGCTTTGCACATAGTAAGCGCTTACTGAATGTCACTATTAGAACCCAGTACCTTCTGACTCCCCAACTCGTGCTCTATCCACTGGACCGTGCTGCTTCTAACCAAAATGCAGAGTGAAAACATGCATTATGGCAAAATTGAGTGTATTTCAGTATCAACAGTAGTGATTGAACTCATTCTGTAGTATTTGGGCAACAAGAAGCAAAACAGTAATAATAATTACGGTATTTGTTAAGCGCATACTAAGTGCTAAGCACTTACCATGTGCTAACCGTGCAGTCCCTGCCTTCAAGGAGCTCACAACCTAATGGGGGAACCAGTGGAACTAAGTTGCAGCAGCTATCATAGCTAACTTCCCAAGCACTTAGTTCAGTGCTCTGCACACAGTAAGCGCTCAATAAATACGACTGAAGGAAGAAGGAAGAATGGATATAAATAATAGGCCCAGGAAATAAATAAATGAACATATAAAGATATGGAGTGTGGGAATGGTGTGACGGAGAAGGTAGGATTCAGTTAGAGAAAACCTATCCTAGGCACTGGGGAAACGTGCAAGAGATACAAAAGACATATGACGTCAGTCTCCTGGAACATGCAAGGAGCTCAGTAGCAACTTCCCAGCAGTTTTGATGGAACAAGGAACCCAATTAACAAGCTCCAGCTTGAAGAGGAAATGGGTTTTTTTCTCCACAATCCTACTTAACAGATAATCATCAAGGCTGTGTGCACAGGTAGCTGGCACCACCATACCTGGTTGCTGATGATATCTCAGAGATTAAAAAACTCCCAAAGCAAATAAGCTGTACACTGTCCACATCTTTCATCTCCATGATCCTAATGAAAGACTTTAGACGACAAGCAAATTAAAGTAAGGAAAATAAACCACCAGGAGGCTATGCAAACCATCCCCAAAAAGGACTTCTCTACCTTCTTGAATAGTTTTGGAGCCAAGGGTGGCCTTTCCTCCTCCTTAAACAAGACAGGTTGGTTTTCAGCTGGTCTTGTCCCCTGTCGGGAACGGATAGGGAACTGGATGCCTTTTTGGCCAATGTTTTTATTCGTAAATACCCGGCATCCATCTACCATAGCTCCTGCACTTAACATAGTGCTCTGCACACAGTAACGCTCAATAAATACGATTGACTGGCTGACTCCTGCGCCAAGTCCTGCAGCTTGGAGGCAGTACCCGTACTGACAGGGATACGAAAGACAACCCAATGGCTCTGGAGAGAGAGCTGGGGCCCATTGTTGCGTAGGGACTATCTCTATATGTTGCCAACTTGTATTTCCCAAGTGCTTAGTACAATGCTCTGCACACAGTAAGCGCTCAATAAATACGATTGAATGAATGAATGAATGACTTGAGCAACATGCTCTAGGTTCTGTGGATTTCCACTAAAGTGCCCATGCGGCATCGTTACCTCATTGCATAACCTTCCTAGTTCGAGAAACCTAAGGTACGTCTGTTACTTCCGGGTCGACAACGGAGGGTCCGACGTCCTCGACTGCCTTCGTCGACCACCTTGATGATTCTGCCACACGCTATCACAGGACCTCATCACATTTTAGGAGGCAGAAATATTGACGAGGATCCATTAGTACATCTCTACTACTTCGACTGTAAACTCGCTGTGGGCAAGGAACATGTCTGCCAACTCTGCATGCACTTAGTTCAGGGCTCTGCATGCAGTAAGTGCCCAATAAATACCTTTCATTGATTTATTAAGACGAGAAGCCCTACACATAGAGAATTGGCCTCTGGGTCATGGTCTTTTTCCAGAAAGTCACCGTTGTGTGAAAAATGGTGTGCCTTCCGAGATGTACCAGCATGGGGAAGATGCACTGCCTGCCTACACAGCAGTGTGGCATAATGAAAAGAGCGCGGGCTTGAAAGTCAGAAGGATGTGAGTTCTAATCTGGTTCTGCCACTTGTCTGATGTGTGACCCTAGGCAAGTCACTTCACTTCTCTGTTCCTCAGTTCCCTCATCTGGAAAATGGGGATTCAAACCTTTTCTCCCTCCTACTTAGACTGTAAGCCGCATAGGGGACCTGATTACTTTGTATCTACTGCAGCAATTAGTGCAGTGCTAGGTACGTAGTAAATGCTTAACACATACCACCATTATTATTATTGTCAATAATATAATTGGGGGTGGATGGGCAACGACTTGGAGGTTTTTGAGGAGAGAGAAGATGTGGACGGAATGGTGTTTCAGAAAAATGATCCAGTCAATCAATGGTATTTATTGAGTGCTTACTATCTGCAGAGCCCTATACCAAGCTCTTGGGAGAGTATAGTATAACAGAGTTGGTAGACGTGTTCCCTGCCCACAAGGAGCTCACAATTTAGCGGGAGTGAAGGCAATAGAGTGAAGTAAGGCCTGGAGTGGGGAGAGACCAGAAGCAGGTAGGTCACTGAGGAGGCTGATGCAGTAGTCGAGATAGACTATGTTAAGGGCTTTGGACCAGCATGGTAGCAGTTCGGATGGAGAGGAAGATGAGCATTTTAGAGATGTTGTGAAGGTAGAACAGGAAGGATTTGGTGCCAGATTGAATGTCTGCAGGCTAAGAGCCAGAGGCATGTAGTCAGGGCATGAGTCCTAAAGTTTTCACTAGCTAGAAATGTGATCATAAGACTGTACTCTAACATGCTTGTTTATTTTAGTATTACGGATATACTTTATGCTTGCTAGCTTTAGGCCAAAATGGTGGGACTATGCCATGTAATCTTCCGTGAATCCAAAGCAAGTTTAGCATGTCTTCCAAATGCGCTCAGTTTTTATGTATACTTGTCAAAACCGTGCCTTAGAGAAATACAGCTCAGGTTATGCAATTTAAGATAGCTTTGTGTAAGTGCATAAATTATGTAGACAGATCGTGAGCCAGGGCCGGTGAGCAGGGCCTGGTTTTTTTACCACTTGAAGCAAGCCCCAATTGTCTTATATCTACCTCAGGTTTTTTCAAAGCATTTGGTGAGTAAGCACTTAAGAAGAACCACTATTATTTTTATTAGCCACTAGGGATAAATGTATTCTCAGCCCGCTTATTTCTTTCACTTGAAAGTGACCCTTGGATAAATTCTTCTGGAGGCCATTGGTCACCAACATTTTGTATTCTTTGGCTCTGTAGTGGATAGATCAAAAGTCAAGAAGCTCCGAAAGTCATCAAAGGATTCCTGGCCCTTTTACCTGTAGAATCGGGAATAACGAGAAGCAGCGTGGCTTAGTGGAAAGAGCATGGGCCTAGGTTCTAATCCCATCACTGCCACTTGCCTGCTGTGTGATCTTGGGCAAGTCACTTCACTTCTCTGTGCCTCAGTTTCCTCAACTGTAAAATGGGGATTCAGTACTTAGACTGTGAGCCCCACGTGGGACGGGGACTGTTTGCGACCTGATTACCTTGTATCTATCCCAGCACTTAGAACAGCTTCTAGCACATAGTAAGCCCTTAACAAATACAGTTAAGAGGAAGAAGGTCTCCACCCGCCCTGAGATTCATGAAGGCAGTGCCCAAATAAATGGAGGTGGGATTCAAACAGTGTCACATTCTTGAGGTTTTTGTGCTCTAGGAGGAGATCAGGAGAAGGCAGTAGCCCTTAGCTTTTCACATCCTATGAGGGGTTTCTAAAGTCTTCGGAACTCAGGGACCCATCTGGTGTTGGGCTGGCTTCCACAAAGATGGAAACCCGAAATAAGAATCTCTCCTTCCTCCATCTCTGACAGTATCAGAATAGACCACTTTGCTTTTCCTCTGATAATCACCCCAGCCAATATTCAGGCTGGTTACCAATTGCCAAGAGACTACAGATGCCAAGAAACAGGCAGTTAAAGGTTTGCAGAGACTTGAATGGTATCTGGACTTTGGGGGAGAATTACAGAGCTCATTTTGACTGCCACACAAATAGTCATAAAACAGTCCTCAGAAAGTAGGGATGTGAACATGTGTGGGCTTTGGGATTTGTTTAGCTTTTCAAAACTTTCAGATTGTACGAAATGATTGCTCCAGTCTCTTTAAGCTCGTCTCCTTTTTCCAAATGCAATTTGATTTGATATTTTTACTGGCCAGAGAATAGCAGTGGAAACATTGAACCGAGAGCATTCTATCCCATATTACTCAGGCTGTTTTTTTTTTTTAAGTGACCTGAGAGGAAATGCTGGTTTATGTGAACCACAGACAGCTGCTGAGTAGGTTAGGGTACTGCTTAGGAAGGCAGTTATCAAAAGCTAGTCCCGAAGACTCCACATTTCTCTAGATGTTTTGATCAACAAATACACTGACCTAGCAGAAGATATTCCTAATTGAGGTATTTATTAAGTCCTTACTGTGTGAAAAGCACTCTGCTAAAGTCCTGAGTAAATGCACTCAGTTCTGCCATGAATCATGTTTTCAGTATGAGTTTTGGTCAGCACACTGGTAAGGAAACTAGGGAGTGTCAGTCCAACAACTGTTTAAATGCAGTGCTCTGCGGTGTCTGAAAAAACAGTTTATATTCATTTTTGTGGTATTGGACATGATGAGTACTCCATCACAAAGAACCACCAACACGATTTTATTTTTAATTGTTTCTGTTTTGGTTTTTTTAATGGTATTTGTTAAATGCTTACTATATGCCGGGCACGTTTCTGTTTTGGTTTTTTAATGGTATTTGTTAAATGCTTACTATGTGCCGGGCACTGTACTGAGTATTGGGATAGATATAAGATAATCAGTTTGGACACAGTCCATGTCTTTCATGGGGGCTCACAGAAATTGGAGGGACCAAGTGTCTAGTGAATGTTAGTAATAAGATAGAAAAGTTGATCAGATGATATTCTTATTGTTCTAGGTGTCTGTCCTTAGATTTCGAGTCTCTTGTGGGCCAGGGTTCATGTCACTAATAATCATAATGTTAGTAATAAAAGTCTGTAAGCTCCTAGAAGGCAGAGACGGAGTGTTTTTCTTCTGTTGTGGGCTCCCAAGTGCCTAATAGCTTACTCTCTAGTGCTCAGTACAGTGCTCTGCATATAGATTCACGAGTCCAAAATTAAGGGCAAAAATAGGAAGGTGGATAGTGGTTGATTTTTCCTCCCTAGTCCAGGCTACAGTCTTTGGTTCCAAACTGCCACAGCTTCCTCAGGGTTCTTACCTGAACCCTGTTAGTCAGCAAGGTGTAACCAGCTACAGCCTTGCAAGGGGCAGTTCTGGAGTCCTTCATTGGCCAAAGGGAGAGGAGCTGGGCTGTTCAGCGGACCACGGAGCTCACAGTGACATTCTTATTTATTCTCCATAAGACTAAACTGACACCAATTTCCATTTCCTGAATCCATATTAAAACTTCTAGAAGAAGAAGAAAACACCATCTGTTTTCCCTCTGGAAGCTGCCCTGAACTAATATAGTGTCACTGCCCATTTGAAAATCAGAGAATGAATTTTTAATGTTGGATGGCAGTCACCCTTAGAAAGAAAGGCCTACAAGTGCAGAATGAAAGTTTTCTCGGATCAGGTGATGAAGCCATCCTTTACCCTTCAGGTAGTGAATGAAGGAAGTATTTGTTCTGAACTGAGCAGCAAGACAGGATGTGACAAAAAGAGCATTTGGCAAGGCAGGACTAGGGCTTAGACTCTGAAATAAATTGGTCTAATTCTCAGCATTTGGGTGGAGTTGCCATTGTTCATAGGGAAAAATTACTGCTTTTACTTAAAACTGTGTTATCTAATTGCGGGGGTGGGGGATAGAATTCTCCAAAATGGGACTTTAGATGAGCTCTGATTATGATAAATAATTGTGTGATCTCATCTGTAGAAACCATTAACCCAATTTGTCCTGAGTGGAGAGTAAAAGCAGGATTCCCTCTCTGCTGTGAGAATTCCTTCACCACTATTTGGTCTCAAAGATATATTATTCATTCAGTCGTATCTATTGAGCACTTACTGTGTGCAGAGTACTGTACTAAGTGCTTGGGAAGTACAAGTTGGCAACATATAGAGACGGCCCCTACCCAACAGCGGGCTCACAGAGGTCAGTAGTCAGGGTTCCACGGAGGTGGAGCGTGAAAAATGCCTTCTGACTAAGGACCATTCAGCAGCATTGGAGTTTCCATTTTACAGGAGACCATCACCATCATCAATCGTATTTATTGAGCGCTTACTGTGTGCAGAGCACTGTACTAAGCGCTTGGGAAGTACAAGTTGGTAACAGCTTATCTCCTGCTGTTTGGTCTGGTTAACCAATATGGTTCCAAAAAAGTGGATTGTCCCGCTACACAATGTCCCATGCCAAAATTCACCGGATAATAGTCAGACTTCTACTTCACTTTGTTCTGGGTGTCGGGGCCAGCCAAAGAAAACTGGTCCTCCAACCGTTTTACATTAAAATGAGCTGAGCTGTTTGTTTCCTCCGGGCCACGTACAGATGCTTATTAAACTGTTTTTCTGTTTAAGAGAACTTTTTAATAGTTTCAGCATACCACTTCCTTCAACTCAGTACTTTGAAAAAAGGAGCAGAGGGTGAGATTCCTACTGGCCTTTAGCCTAGTCAAGCAACTGGTGATTGAGTGGTGGGAAGAAAACTAGTTAATATACTTTCAGGTCTTTTCATGGCTTCACAAAGCAATTTTCCATTTGCTGCTCTTGGCAAAGAGCAAAACAGGCTGTTTTGCTGAGAAGCTTTCAGCAGAAAATTGCATTTCATTAGTATCCAGGGTCTGTCACTCCAAGCTGAAGAAAGCCGGAGGTGATCTCAAAGTTCATCTAAAATGCCCTTACCTCACCTACGACCCATCCTTCATCTTTCTGTGGATCTCGAGGGCTTTATTTGATGGAAATGCCTCCTGATCCATCGATGGTATTTACGGAGCACTCACTGTTTGCAGAGCATTGTACTAAGTGCTTGGGAAAGTACAAGAGTTGGTAGTCATGATCCCTACCCAGAAGGAGTTTTCAGTCTAGGGACTGTCATTAGTTTATTGCACTAGAAAAACTACTGTTTAATAGTTCAGTAAGCAGAATTTTTAAAAATTATATTGTTCAAATAATGAAAAATTGATCTCAGTGTTATGTGGGAGAACTTTTTTAGAGTACTTGTTAAGCAGTTACTAAGTACCAAGCATTGTACTAAGCACTGGGGTAGATGCAACATAACCAGGTGGATAAAGTCCGTGTCCCACGTGGGGCTCACAGTCCGAATAAGCAAGAGTAGGATTTAATCCCTATTTTACAGATACGGAAACTAAATCTCAGAGAAGTGAATAGATGTACCCAAGGTCATCCAGCAGACAAGTGGTAGACCCGGGATTAAAACCCAAGTCCCCTTATGCCCAGGCCTATGCTCTTTCCACTAGGCCAGGCTGCTTCTCATAACTGGAAGAAAACTTGAAGAATTTAATATATGTTACAGAAACAGCTCTGCAACACAACAACAGCATCCCTCTTTACACATACTCTCTCTACATATGTAAAAATGAAGCCGTTTTATTCCCCCCTTAGAAATAGTCAAAGATTTGTAAGTTAGTAATTGCATTGATGTAAAAAATTGGTACTTGAAAATGACACTAATTTATCATTTACTCCCTGTCCAGAAGTATTCATTTGGCATCTAAATAGTTCTTTGGTTTGCAGGAGATAATGGAGGCTTGGCCATCCCCTATCCTGTAAAACATATATTCCCTCTTAGTTAAGGCAAAATAACATGGTTGTAGAAGCAAAATAATTTATTGTAATCAGAACATAATCTGGGGTGTTACGCAACAAAAGTCATGACTCTGACAGAAGATCAAGTGGTATATTTTAGAAGAATTACATCATTCTTGAGAATCAATCGAGAGCACGTGCCCTAGGAACCCACCAAGAAACAAAGCAAAAGCAAATTGCCTTTGATAATTTGTAGAAGAGGCTATGAAATAGGCCAGAAGAGCAGTGGATATTGATTCAGTACTGAAGGAAGAGGGAATGTTTTCTGGCCATGATTATGACAGAATATAGTCCAGAATACCTTGTCTGATGAATTGTCCAGCCTCCCATCTAAATGTTGGAGTGGATTTTATTGTTTATAGTTGTTGTGCTCCTAGCTTAACCAGCTGCAAGAATAGGAACGGTTTAAGGGCAGTGTTTTGTTCATAACTGTTTTCATTCTGGTTCAGTCATCTCATCTCTCCTCTTAACTTGACTCATTTTAATGGGCAGGCTAAAACCTCTTATGTAATGGTTATGTTTTTGAATATTGAGTTTTTATTAGTTTTTCAGTTTTGTCCCTGTCATAAAAGTGGTGCTGGTTTTTAAGAAAGTATCATTGTTTAATTACTCTTTGTTTTTAATCTTAATTTTTAAAAATAAAGAACACTTACCCTTTATTCACCCTATCCTCAGCCCCATAGCATTTGTGTACATATCTGCAATTTATTTGAATGTTTCTCTCCCTCTCCAGACTGTAAGCTCCTTGTGGGTAGGGAACCTGTCTACCAACCCTTGTAGTGTACTCTCCCAAGCTCTTACTACAGTGCTCTCTGCACAGTAAGTGCTCAGTAAATGCCACTGATTGATTGATTATTCCACTTCTCCAAACAGACATAAAGTCTTTTAATAGCATTGCTTGGACTGGATTATTTTTCAAAACAATTTTAGCTAGATTTAAGTCCCCTTAAGGATCATTCTGCTACTGACCCCCCATGTTTAATCTCTCTCTAAAAGGAATTCCATCCAACTCGGCAGTGAATTTTGAATTTGTGGAGAGTTTCTGCCTCGTGGGGGGAAAGGCATCTGGACTATTCACATGAAACCCTGAAAATCTCAGCTGTCTTGTGAAAAGCACCCAACCTGCAACAAGGTTCGTCTTGACTCCAACTGCACCACTAAGGTATTTTTAATTTCATTTGTCATTTCATGGTGGTTGTTAAACTGTGAAGGGAAGTCAGGCCTTGCCTCTGTTAATCCAGGAATACCTTATATACTGACCATTTCTGGGAATGGGGCTTCCAAGAATTTGAAAATGTTCATCAGTGATTATTATCTAATCTTTTTCTCTGCAAAGCTGAATGTAAACATTGAGTCAGGCCCGAACCTAACCTAAACCAGGAAGCATGCCTGAAATGAATGTAAAATACTTTTTATCTCCCCTCTGGCTTCAAGATTTTTATGGGAAAGCTTGTGGAGGAATGTGGAATATATTTGCGGCAGGCAAATGCCCTTACTTCCTAGATCAAAAAATGGGAAGTATTATAAGGAGAACAGGTGGAAGGGTATTGGTAAATATTGAACAGCCCTATGGAAATTTGGCCCAATGAATAGAGTTTTTGTAGGCAGGCAGTATTTGAAAAATACACACAATTCTCCTACAACATGAGCATTGTATTCTTGCGGAACCCCACATTAAGGAAAACTGGTGCCGTAGTACGATCCGTGTGTGAACTGTTTCTTATACTGTGTCATTCCATATAAAGTGAGGTTCAAAATGTCCAACAAATGTGTTCCTTAAATTCCTAACATGTTCTAGCCAAAATGCAGATTGAAGCAATGCTTTATGGCAGAACTGAGTGTATTTGAAAGATTGATAGGAAAATAAAACCAAAATGTATGTACTCCGATTCTTGAAAATGTCCAAATTTAAAGTCAGAAAGACAAGATGGAACACTCAGTATGTGGTGAAAATTCCTCATTGTGGTGCCATCTTGAGTCATTTGTGCCACAATCCATTTACTGGGTTACAGGATGCTCATCACTCCTGAATGAAAGGATGGTCCCAGAGTTTATTTTGCATCAGACTTACTTAGACTTGGCTGCTCATAGTGTTCATTAGCCCTGGCAGTATTAATGTCACTGGTGACATTCAAAGTGAGTACAAATCCAAAATGTAGCCCTAGCACCTCTTTCATTTCAAATTCATCAGTGGGTCCTCCTTCCCCATTCCCTGGTTTCTAAGAAGCACTGAGAGTGGAGAGAGTTCTAACCCTCTTCACCTGAGGTTTCTATTTGCGGAAATCAGTGTTCTTGAAGGCCAACAAAAGAACTGCGAAAACTGGGGAATATTCAAGAATTAGTGAAAATTCCAATTCCTCATCACCCTTAGTTAATTAAGAAAAAGTTAGTTTGATATTCACCCCACCCTCCACCCCACAGCACTTAGATCTATACATTAAATTATTTATATTACTGTCTGTCTCCCTTTCTAGCCTGAAAAGTTATTGTGGGAAGGGAACATGTCTGCTAGCTCGGTTGTATTGTACTCTCCCAAACGCTTAGTACAGTGCTGTGCACATAGTAAGTGCTCAATAAATATGATTGATAGAGTAGTTATGGCTGCTTTGAATGACCAGTGTTCAGTGAAGAAATTTTTCATTTTTCGATCATAAGCGTATCAAGCATAGAAATTGTTTTCGACGAGAAATTGTTTTCTCTTCTGAGAGAAGCAGCGTGGCTCAGTGGAAAGAGCTCATGGCTCAGGGGAAAGAGCACGGGCTTGGGGGTCAGAGGTCATGGGTTCAAATCCCAGCTCCGCCGCTTGTCAGCTGTGTGACTTTGGGCAAGTCACTTAACTTCTCTTTGCCTCAGTTACCTCATTTGTAAAATGGGGATTAAGACTGTGAGCCCCACATGGGGCAACCTGATCACCTTGTATCCTCCCCAGTGCTTAGAACAGTGATTTGCACATAGTAAGTGCTTAACAAATGCCATTATTATTATTATTTTCAATGTTTCAATATTCCAATCTCAAAATTTAGAGTAGACAATTTTTCTTTCTATACGTTGGTTTGGTGGTGAAGGATAATATGGCTTGCAGGCTGACCTAGGAACATCTGTCTTGTGAGATGGAATTGGTTGAATCAAGAGCAGATGTTCAGTATTTTGTAATTCTGATTTTATGCTTTGTAAAGCTTATTAACTGAAGCCTTGGGTCAGATAGTTCCACTTAATAGAATAGGCAATGGGAAGAACTGTTGGGAAAGGATGTTCTCTTCCCTCTTGCCCCATCCCCAGCCTCCCCCTGAAAAATCCCCCACAGTGCAGAGGTGCAGGAATTATTAACCGGACCACCTAAACTGGATCAGAGAAGCATTTTAAGGAAAATCTCCAGGAAGTAGATAAACCAATTTGGAGCACCTAATCAGACCTTCAGACTGTACTGAGAAAGAAATTGGCCCACCAAAGAGGATCACACCCAGCAGCACCCCCAAATTCCTTGGAATTACAACCAATTCGTTGGGCCAGGATCATATGGCCGAATAAAAGTCATAGGTAATTTCAATAACTTTACACTTTTCCCCTACCAAATCTCTTCCCAGGTGCCAAAAAGAAGCAATTAACTGCCCTCCATTCCCCCTCTCACTTTAATCTTTTAAGGCTCTGGTGAAAATGTTGCCTATACATAAAATGACAAAAAGGCCAGCAGTTGTAGTAATAGTAGCAGTAGTGTTTATTAAGTGTTTACAGTATGCAGAGAACTGTACTAAGCACTGGGAAAGAGTATACAGGTGAGAATTAAAACAGTAAAAGGAAAAGTAGAAACATAGGAATGCAAAAATACAGAATGCTTTTGCTTGTCTCCTCATTTTCTGGGTTGACTCTGTTATTTATTGTTGTTTGCAGTCTACTGTTACCTTGTCTTTATAGCCTACCCCATTCTAGACTTTGAGCCCCATGTGAGAAGGTGACAGTTTAATCTGTCAAGCTTTAAATTACCCCAACTGCTTAGAGCAGTGCTTGGTACATAGTAACTACTTAATAAGTAACATAACTAATCAACTCCTGATTAAGTAAGAAGTAAACCGACTGCTTCAGTGTTTTCCCTTAGGCTGAATTTTTCAGGCATCCAACTTACTGGCTATGGGGTTCTGGACTCTGGTAGAGCGGATGGTAGTGCTTAGGCTCAAGAGGAGGAAAAAGTTGGGCTTGGTTAAGGAGAAAAGGTACTAATGAAAAGGGATAACTAGTCCTCAGAATATAGGGAATAATTAGGGAAGCAGCATGGCCTAGTGGAAAGAGAGCCGCCTGGGAGTTAGAGGACCTGGGTTCTAGTCCTGGTTCTGCCACTTGTCTGCTGCGGGACCTTGGACAAATTACTTAACTTGGTGTGCCTCAGGTTCCTCAACTGCAAAATGGGGGTAAAATACCTGTTCTTCCTCCTCTTTAATTTGTGAGCCTCATGTGGGACAGAGACTGTATCCAAGCTGATCAACCTGTAGCTTCCCCAGACCTTAGAACAGTGCTTGACACATAGTAAGCACTTACTACTATTATTATTAGTAATAAAAACTCTGAATGTCTCTGCTTTGTGGAAGCATAAGACAATCAGGTGCCCTGGGGCCACAGATTGTCCAGTTGACTAGGGTTAGTATAGCCTTCTCCCTGTGACCTTAGCAGTGATTCTCTTCTACACAATTACCACTGTCCTCATCTCTTCATATTTTATTTCCTCCTCCCCCTATGCCCCCTTACCCCACACTATGTTGCTACCTTAGTGATTTGCCCAAGGTCACACAGCAGACAAGTGGCAGAGCCAGGACTAGACCCAGGTCCTCTAACTCTCCGGCAGCTCTCTTTCCACTAGGCCATGCTGCTTCCCTAACATCAGCATTGACAGCATATATTGAGTGCCTATTGTATGCAGGACTATTGCACTAGGCTTTTGGAAACATACACTGGAAACATAAGACAAGAGTCCTTATCCTCCAGGACCTTAGAATCTACTGGGGAGGACAAAGATACAAGAGATAAAGAATAAGAACATGCATACAATTGATAAATTAGCTGTTCTGAATGAACAGACATACTAGGAACAAAAGTAGTGATTGGGGCATTGAGTAGGAAAGTAGGGAATAGCATCACAAAGACTGAGGGGATACCAAAATAGAGCTCCATTTTCAAATTGAGTCCAAATGTTTTTCTGGTGGTTTTTTGGATCACACAAATTGCACATTTTATTCTCCAGAGACTTTGTTGCTGGGTGTTTTCATAGAGGTCGTTACTGATTAATGGGTTGAGATTCTTTTAAAAGTCACACACAGCTTATCACTCTTGTCTGCAGAGCTGAAAGAGTGGGGAGTAAGGGATGTAATATATCAGTGTATTTTATTTTAATGGAGTAAGGGATGTAATAAATTCAGTGTATTTTATTTTAATGGCTGTTTCCCCCTCTAGGCTGTAATCTACTAGTGGGAAGGGAAAGTCTACTAGCTCTGTTGTATTTTACTCTCCAAGTGCTTAGTACAGTGCTCTGTACACAGTAAATGCTCAGATACTATTAATATAGCACAGCAGCAAATCTGTCACACTTACCTAAAAGAGACTCATCTCCTACTGCCTGGATGGGATGTAGGACAAGGCTTTTCCAGCCCCCAAGGCTTCCATCTTACCCTGCATCCCTTGCCTTTAATATTTCATATAGAGGGACAGCAAAATAGCACAGATCTGGACGTCAGAGAATCTGGGTTCTAATCCCAGCTCCACCACTTGCCTGCTGGGTGAACTTGGGCAAATCACTAAACTTGGCTGTGCCTCAGTTTCCTCATCTACAAAATGGGGATTAAAGAGCCGTACTCCCTCCCCTTTAGATTGTGAGCCTATGCGGGACAGGGATTTTATCAGCTTTGCAAATACTCTCATTACCCCCATGCTTAGGACAGTGCTTGGCACATTGTGCCAACTTAACAAACACGACATTTATTGTTGTTTGTATGTTCCCATAGCCCAGCTAAATTGCCAGGATTCACTCCCCTCTGAACCCCTTGCTGGTAGCCTAATCAAGTCTCTCCTGCCCGTTGTATCTCTGTAAAAGATACCCCAGGCCCCACAGCAGTCAGCAACAATGGTGGCATAGTGGTGACAGAACCACAGGCCCCATCCTCTGTAAAGAAGACTTTATCTAGCCCGTGGGAAGGCCTCTCAGAAAAGGAAGTGATTGCATTGTTCTCTCTCTCTCTCTTTCTCACACACACACACACACACACACACACACACGCACACCTCAGCCAGAAGAGACTGCTTACCCTCAACTGTAAGCTCCTCCCTTTAGATGCTATGCCCCTTTTTTTAGGGTATTTGTTAAGCACTTACTCTGTGCAGCCTTATACCAAGAGCTGGGGGAGATACAGGCTAATCAGTTAGGATGCAGTCCCTGCCCCATATGGGGCTCACAGTCCTAATTCCCATTTTACAGATGAGATAACTGAGGCACCGAGAAGTGAAATGACTTGCCCAAGGTCACACAGCAGACAAGTGGTAGAGACAGGGTTAGAACCCAGGTCCTTTTGATTCCCGGGCCCATGCTGTATCCACCAAACCACATGGCTTCTCGATCCCCATATGGCCAGGGATTGTGCCAACCAGTTCTGTTGTACTTTCCCAAGCACTCAGTACAGCGTTCTGCACACCATAAGGGCTCTATAAATGAATGCCATTGATTGATTGAGTCAGTGGGGTCAATGCAGCGCCTCTACTTACCTGAAAGGTCAGCCCTGCTTACCTAATTAGGACTTAAGGAGGATCTGGAAGCCCACTGTTGGGTAGGGACTGTCTCTATATGTTGCCAATTTGTACTTCCCAAGCGCTTAGTACAGTGCTCTGCACATAGTAAGCGCTAAATAAATACAATTGATGATGATGATGATGATCTGGAAGGCAGTGGGGGTCGGGGGGTTGTGGGGGAGGCCTGCACGGCTGGAGATAAAATAGAGCTAAGTCTGCAGTGCTATGAAATAAATTGGTTCTGTGTAGAAACAGCTTGGATCATGTAGTCAGTCAGTCGAATTTATTGAGCATTCAAAGAGTACAATATAACAGACATAGTCCCTGCCCACAACAAACTTCTATTAGAAGGCAAAACCCACCCGGCAAGGCAGGCGGACCCACCACAGACCTCCTGTAAGGCTCTCTCCATCACATTGTTATTTACAGATTTGTGTTTGGAGAAACGTCACCGATTTTCCTACTGGGAGTCTTCACCGAATTTCCTTCGGGCCGTTAGAATGTGGAATATCCATTAAATTGGAAGTGATGAGGAGACAGGGAGGGGAATGAGGGCCAGTTTTAAAAACTGTCTGTGTTACCTATCAGCAACCATGTGAGCGCAGAGCGGCCAAATTGTGTGGGAGAAGGCTATTTAAGGATACAGCTGAAAGGCTGGCCTCAGGCTATTAGAATCGGTTCTGCTTCTGCTAAGAAAAAGCAATGTTTTCTGTGAGGTATGGGGAAGCAACCATCATGGGGGCTGACAGTGTTGGCTGGCTCTGTGGATCCACTTAAATTCATTCATTCAGTCATATTTATTGAGCGCTTACTGTGTGCAGAGCACTATACTAAGCGCTTGGGAAAATACAACACAACAATAAACAGTGACATTCCCTGCCCACAACGAGCTTGCCGTCTAGAGAGAAGCAGCATGGCTCAGTGGAAAGAGCCCGGGCTTTGGAGTCAGCGGTCCTGGGTTCAAATCCCAGCGCCACCAGTTGTCAGCTGTGTGACTTTGGGCAAGTCACTTAACTTCTCTGTGCCTCAGTTACCTCATCTGTAAAATGGGGATTAAGACTGTGAGCCCCCCGTGGGACAACCTGATCACCTTGTAACCTCCCCAGCGCTTTAGAACAGTGCTTTGCAAATAGTAAACGCTTAATAAATGCCATCATTACTATTATTACTAGAGGGTTTATAAATGAAAACCCACTACTGCCTATACCCATTGATGCATGCTTCCCCTCTGGGTTTCCTTTTGAGTTACAAGTAACGTCCCCTAGTAGAAAGAGCATGGGCCTGTTCTCCATCTTAGACTGTGAGTTCCATGTGTCCAACGTAACTAACTTGTATCTACCCCCAGGGCTCAGTATGGTATTTGGCACATACAAAGTACTTAACAAATACTATTGAAAAAAAAAATATGAAGGGTGAGGGAATTACAGGGCAGGGAGGATGTGGACGGGGGTCTAGGATGCAGGAGGGGTGAGAAGCTGGCCATGGGTTCTATGTTGGCTTTATGATGATGACGCCTGGGCAGCTTCCTGCCTAGCCAGGAGCCTTCTTGGGACAACTCAACCAAAAGCAGCATATGACCACCTATTCTTTTAAATAAGCGAGGGCTGGGAGAGAGGTGGAATGGAATGGGCGTGAGGTCGGGGTGGGATGGGCTAGAGAGGGCAACACACCCAAAGGGACAATAGTAACAGTTGTGGTATTGTTAAGAGCTTACTATGTGCAAAGCACTTTGCTAAAAGCTAGAATCAGGTGGGACACAGTCCCTATCCCCCAGACAGTTTACAGTTTAAGTAAGGCTCATTATAGTTCTGACCTTTGGCGGTGAGGAGATGATAGGAATTATGATTATGGTATTTAAGTGCTTGCTATGCATCAAGCACCGTTCTAAGGCTGCAGTAGATACAAGTTAACTTGGTCAGGCACAGTCCCTGTCCCAAATGGGCCTCACTGTCTAAGTGGGAGGGAGGACAGGTATAGTGTATACATTCTACAGATGAGGAAACTGAGGCACAGAGAAGTTGCAACTGGTCCAAAATCACACAGGAGCCAAGTGGTAGAGATGGGATTAGAATGCGGGTCCTCTGACTCCCAAGTCTGGGTTCTTCCCAGTAGGCCAGTGAATAAAGAGCAGTTGAAGGAATTATGAAGACCCCTTTTGAGCTCCAGACTAGTACAAATGCTTCCCAAATTATGTAAAAATCGTCTCCCTTGGAAGTTCCTGATGAATGTATTAGGAAGCCAGATTGGGACTTTCCCATTAGCTTGGGCGTTGTGTTCTTGGAAGTTTCCCAGGAAATCCCCCTCCATTCAGGGTTGAATGGTCCACGGTGAACTACTTCTCAGAACCGTATCCTGTCAGAATTAGCTTTTTGACTAGCTGGGAGAAGACAGGATTATGAAAAAAATGTAGTCCTTAAATGAGGCCATATTTAAAATTAGACTATGGTTTTTCCCCTAGGAATATGTTTAGTGAGTGGGCTATACCTCAGAATTTTCTTTGGTTTTGCTAAACGTACAAAAGTTTGGACTGTGAACTGAACTGAAACTCCAGACACCCTCTTCTTCCCCATCATGTTTCCCTTCCTTGTCTGTCCCCACCCCACCACTTAACTTCTCTCTGACCTAATTTCATTCATTCATTCAGTCGTATTTATTGAACGATTACTGTGTGCAGAGCACTGTACTAAGCGCTTACCAACTATAGCTACAACTTTCCCACTGCCCCTCTTAGAGAAGGAAGCAGAATTTTCAAAACCCAAGAAGCATTTTCCATTTTGCCTTTCAAGAGGCTCCCTCGATTGATTCCACATCAGGGATTCTCCTTTTTCTCCATGTCCAGGTGTCTGTGATGAGCTTCTCTCTTCTTGAGGATTTGGTGTTGGGTCTTTCAGCTGCCCCCCTGAGCCTTAGGTCATAAGATTTTTAATTCTTTTTTTTTCCTGAGAGCTCTGGGTTTCCATCCTATTTTCATCAAATCTCAGCCAAAGAAATGATTTTGAGACATAGTAGATTTCAATCTGTAATACTATGAGATATGAACAAGACCACATCTGGGTTTGAAGAACTCTTCAGTAATCCCAGTGTTGTTGAAGGTGGAAATGAGGAGAAGGAAAATTGAGGGGGATAACTCACTGATCTACAGGATAGATTCCCAGTGACTCACATGAACAGAAGCAGATCAATCCACCAAATTCGTGTTTTGCTTGTTTGGGCATAATAATAATAATGATAATAATGACTGCGGTATTTGTTAAGCACTTGCTATGTGTCAAGCAGTGTTCTAGGCGCTGAGGTAAATAGAAGATAATCAGATCCCACAAGGTCTCACAGTCTAAGTAGGAGGGAGAACAGGTATCAAATCCCCATTTTGCAGGTGAGGGGAACTGAGGCATAGAGAAGTTAAATGACTTGCCCGAGATCACATAGCATTCACACAACAGGCAAGTGGCAGAGGAGGGATTAGGACCCAGGTCCTCTGACTCCCAAGCCGAAACTCTTTCCACTAGGCCATACTGCTTCTCTGAAGAATAAATACCTTGCTGCTTCCTATGATCAATACTCTGGCAGTTGGATATGGAGAAACAACTTTAGACTGCAGACATTCCCCTTGAAACAACCAGATTATGTTCCATAGAAATATAGTTGTATTTTGAATGGGCTGTAAATTGTAGGGTACAATTTCCCCTAAACTTCATGTTATTCATTAGGATCTGTTCCAGAACCTCTGGAAAAATACAGGATTATTTTACACGATATATATTATATATAGTCATGATGAACATTGCTAAACTATTGTTTAATCTCTTGTAATTGAAACTGTAACATCTCAGTATTAAATCAATATGATAATATTGAGTCTTTGCCGGATGCTACTGAAATAGAAGCTTGTTTTGCTGATAATAGTCCAATTCCTACTGCACACCTTTGAACTCCCATCTCTATCAAGGTCTCCTTCATTGATAGTTATTTTTAAATCCATCCGCTTTCTTGGAAATTAACACAAGACTTCTTTATCCCAGTATTTTAGCTAGTAATGGAGAAACCATAAGTTCAGGTTTAATGCGGTCGTCTTTGGACAGTGACTCCACTTAATGAGATCCAGTTAACTCATTGATCTGTATGCCTCTACCATTTGGAAATTGTTGTCTACTAAATTCAACATCCTTGCTTATCTGCTCCAGAGTCTCTTCAATACATTGCATATCAGACCTAAACTGGGCAGGTTTCCTCCAAGATCCATTCAAGAACAGATCTGTTTATTGTTACATTGTACTCTCCCAAGTGCTTAGCACAGTGCTTTGCACACAGTGCTTTGTTAAGTGCTCAGTAAATACTATTGAATGAATTTTTGATTGCTTAATTTCAGCCCTGGAGTTAGAGGGAGCAGGGAAGGTTTTACTAACCAACCTATAGCATTCTGCCTAAACATCCCAGGTTGTTGTATCATTGGGTGGTTGTAACGAGGGGTAAACCTGTAGCTGGCATCATTGTAGCAATGTCATATTTTACCTGGGCCATTCTGTAAGTTTTCTTTCATCTTGACTGATTTGGATCCTCTTTAAATTTTCTCAAATGAGGGCTCTCCAAGCACTTTTTTTATTTGCAATTTCTCCCTTTTTTTGTTGCATAGAATTACAAATAATGCATATAAATGATAAAAAAAAATGATGGATTTAAGTGCTTCCAAAGTGTCAAGCACTCTTCTAACTGCTGGGGTAGATACAATTACAATCACACTGGCACAGTCTCTGTCCCACATGGGGCTCACCGTCTAAGAACTGCATGTTGCAGTCATTGCACTTTCTATGCTCCTGTGACCATTACCTACATAGAGGATAAGCAATGCTGTTACTGAGTCAGATCCCTGGTTCATCCAGTGGGAAATTTGAGAAACTGTATGAAAGTCGTGTCCCTTGAAATCCTTAGACGGTGAGCCCCATGTGGGACAGAGACTGTGCCAGTGTGATTGTAATTGTATCTACCCCAGCAGTTAGAAGAGCTCTTGACACTTTGGAAGCACTTAAATCCATCATTATTTTTATCATTTATATGCATTATTTATAATTCTAATTGTTAGGAATGTTATCATCTAGCATCTCTAACCTTTCTCCTCCAAATCCTTAATTTACCTCTGGTAGCCCATTTTAGACTTCTTGCCCATGAATTTTTCCACGCAGTCAATCGTATGCAATGTACTAAGTGCTTGGGAGAGTATAATGTAACAGTAAACAGACACATTCCCTCCCTGCCCACAACGAGCTTCAGTCTACAGTCCAGAGTCCTCTAAGCCTGCTGATATGTTTGGTTTGACTATTTCTTGCCTTAATGAATTCCATGCAGTTATCACTGAGTGTTTGAAAAGGTGTTTTCTTTTATTTGTTTTAAATCCCTGACTTTCAAGCTTTAATACGTGCCCTGTTGTACCAATCTTGTTGGATTTGGTGAACAAAAATTCCATGTTCATCCTATCCACCTCTTTTATGTTGATGTAGACTTAATCACATCCCCATCATGCCTTTGTCTTTTGGGACTGAAATGTCTTAATCTTTTCAGTCTCCATTTCCCTCTCCCCACTTGGGCCCTTCTTTGCACCTTATGTTACATTTTCCCAGTTGGTAAATTCATTATATTAAGTAGGCTTCCACCCCACGGCACTTGTGTATAAATGTACATATTTACTATTCTATTTATTTTATTAATGATGCATATATATCTATAATTTTATCTATATTGATGCTATTGATGCCTGTCTACTTGTTTTGTTTTGTTGTCTGTCTCCCTCCTTCTAGACTGTGAGCCCATTGTCAGGTAGGGATTGTCTTATTTGTTGCCGAATTGTACTTTCCAAGCACTTAGTACAGTGCTCTGCACACAGTGAATGCTCAATTAATATGATTGAATGAATGAATGAATAAATACCATTATTACTCTACCTCCTAATCAGAACTGCCTATAGTATTCTGGATATGACCTTATCATTACTTTTATATAGTGATGGAACTCCAAAATGCTAATACAACTCAAGTTTTAAAGCCAAACATTGTAATTGTGGACTTTTACCCCAGTATCCCCAGTCCACTCCTTTAGATCAGTCCTCTATTTTTTTTGGCCCTCTTCTCTCCACTTTCCAGTTAAGTCTCTCCTTCACCCTCCCTATTTCTTTCTTTCAGTCCCAGTCCCCTTGGTGAATAAAGCCAGAGGATAAAACAAAGTCAGTGAGGAGGAAGGCGTTGGGGACAAATTGAATTTAATGAAGTTATTATTAATCCAACAGTCCCCTGTTTACTGCTTGTATGGTCCATGTCCTGATGCTGATACTCACATTAATGGTATTCTGGCTGGCAGATAACTGGGTATTTCCATAACCACCGACTGTATGTTTAGTATAAGCTTATTCGTTTGTGGGTTTTGCATGGTATAATATATTGTGGGATTTATGGTCCCTGGACATGGTTGATAGGAAAAATATCACATCCAAATATCCCCTCTAGTTAATCAGGGAGGAAATGGAATTTCAGAAGTTTGAAGAAGATAGAGAATGAATGTTGGTAACATCTTCTATGTGTTTCTTTTCCATCTTCCAACTGTTCTTGAGCTGAGTGTAGTTCTGTGGATTTCTGAAACAAGAAGCTGTCCAACTCTCAACCTCTGCAGAAAGCTGTGTACCGTGCATTGCTTGTACATATCTACATACATACATTACATTATGGTATTTGTTAAGTGCTTACTATGTGCCAAGCACTGTTCTAATCACTGGGGTAGATACAAGGTAGTCAGGTTGTTCCACGTGGGGCTCACAGTCTTAATCCCCATTTTACAGATGAGGGAACTGAGGCCCAGAGAAGTGAAGTGACTTGCCCAAGGTCACACAGCAGACAAGTGGCGGAGCCGGGATTAGAACCCATGACCTTCTGACTCTCAGGCTCTATCCACTACGCCATGCTGCTTCTCTGTAGCACCTTTCCACTGAGAAATGTCATGGCTACATACTCCAAGGCATTGCTTTAAGCCTGAAGAATGGGTCAAATTGATCATCCCTATTTTACAGATATAAAATAATGTAAATGATCACAAGTCTATTTAGAGAAAGCACCACGTCTTCTCACTGATGTCCAGAATAGTACCTCCTAGTATTTAGGAAGCGTTAGTTTTTTCTTTGTGGTGTTATAAACAACCAATCAATCAATGGTATTTATTGAGTGCTTACTGTGTGCAGAGCACTGTACTGAGCACTCGGGAAGTACAAGTGAGCAACACATAGAGACAGTCCCTACCCAACAGCGGGCTCACAGTCTAGAAGGGGGAGACAGAGAACAAAACCAAACATACTAACAAAATAAAATAAATAGAATAGATATGTACAAGTAAGATAAATAAATAAATAGAGTAATAAATATGTACAAACATATATACATATATACAGGTGCTGTGGGGAAGGGAAGGAGGTAAGATGGGGGATGGAGAGGGGGACGAGGGGGAGAGTCATTATAAGTCATTGATGAAGACAGAAATAGATTTTAAATGTAGATTTTTGCTCTAATGCCTTATGTTTCTCATTTTCATGGCCCTCCTTGCGTTATAGTGTGAAAAGACACGTCTCTGTAATCTAGCTTTCTCTTATTAATGCAGAGAATCTGGGTTTTGGGGCTTAGTGAATATTTGTGGTTTTGTGTACGGAATGTGCAGCTGAAGGAGTTTGGCAGGGGAGTCTGGCAACGGACACACTAATTGATAAAGATCTATCTCATTTTGCTTGGGTTTCTTTTCGTTTCCCTGCAGTGCAGAAGAACTCCTCACTTTACACTTTCAAGTGATTCGTTTTCTCAGAGTTAAATGACTGTTCCTCCCAATCGAAGTTTAGAATTGTACAGATGGTCCGTGGTTTAATATCATCTTCCACGTCCGCTGCTGTTGGAATGCTTTATTTCCTCCTTTGAGATCTCCGGTTTCATGTTGCAGTCCTACACAGTGGTGACATTTAGCCTTCTTCCACCTCCCCTCTTTGCATTAGTATAACTGACCAAAATAATTGTAGCCTGCTTAGCGGTAAGGTCTGTCATCAGAACTGGGCTGTCATCCCAGAAGAAGCAGCGTAGCTCAGTGGAAAGAGCACGGGCTTTGGAGTCAGAGGTCATGGGTTCAAATTCCAGCTCTGCCAATTGTCAGCTGTGTGACTTTGGGCAAGTCACTGAACTTCTCTGTGCCTGTTACCTCATCTGTAAAATGGGGACTAAGACTCTGAGCCCCCCATGGGACAACCTGATCACCTTGTAACCTCCCCAGTGCTTAGAACAGTGCTTTGCACATAGTAAGCGCTTAGTAAATGCCATCATTATTATTATTATCCCCCGCCTCTGGGTGAAGCTCTTTTTTAGTGACATTTTTCAGTTCAGAACCATATTCCCTTAGACTTGAAGCCCACCATGGACAGGGAACATGTCTACCAACTCTGTTGAATTGTACTCTCCCAAGCATTCAGTACAGTGCTCTGCCCACAGTAAATGCTCAATAGTTACGATTGATTTATATTCTCCTGCTGGGAATGTGGATTTTTCAGCTTTCCCTCGCATTTGATTTCAACTGGAAAAAGACTTATCCTAACTTTGGCACAAGATTAACATTTCAAAACTAAGGCTGTCATCAGCTGCATTCCGACACTTGGCAAATTACCAGAGCTACAGACTTCCCTCCCCCTAATGTGCTCTATGGAAATTGGAAGAATGTATTGGTGAAATTGAATAGTGTTATTCCACTGGTGACTCCCCTTTCCTTTGCTTTTGATATTGAGGGAAATAGTCAATCCTGGGAAAGACATTTTCAGCCAGAACTGCTGAAGTTGTATGGTCGATGAATAAAGTGGCCAGAAACCCTATGAGAGAAAAAAAAAATATTTTAATATGTTTTCTTAGCACCTTAAGGTAGAACTATCAAGTTTCTTTTTCTAAATGGTAGCTCACAAGCAAAGGAGGAAGAAATAAACAACAAATTAATCAGACAGGAAGCAAATAACCACAGAAGGATGTGTGTGTCTCTGACTCACTGTGTCTCATTTATCGAGCAGTCCAGAACTGGTCTAAAATGGCTGGCTTAACTCGAGCATGCTTTAGAGGAAGATTCTGTTTTCAGTGAAGGTTTAGAAAGTCTTATTCCACTTGTATCGCCTGTAGCCCCTGATCATTCATGTTCTGCAGTATCATATCACGGTAAGAGAAATTACATTCAAAACTAATCTTATTTCCTTTGCAACCAGCCAGACAGAGCAAAAAAGCTTTTACTGGCATGCACTTTGCCAAGCTAAGTAGCTTAGTTTCAAGTGAAAGCTCACTTCTTTGTGTGTTTTGATCCATCTTAGCCCACAAAATGGTATATGATTGGTGCTAATAGGAGTTAGTGGCTTATTAGATATAATTTAATAGGCAGGAAACTCCCACTATAGTCCTGATAGAGAGTTTCTATTCTCTGAAAAATAACACTTTTAACTGTTGATTGTGATATCTGCGGGGGCAGATGTGAGTCTTTCAGCCCAGGCATTTAGCTTTTCATTGAGTGTTGTGGGTTTAGCCGGTTCCAGGGACCTGGTCTTCCTTTCTAAGAACTGGAAGCCTCAATGGGAGTTTGTCTCTGCTGCATTAGTGCTACAGGAATTTCCATCTGGCTGTGATCATAATGTTTTTTTCTTGGGCAAGAGCTCAGTCCCCAAGGAAACACATTTTTTAAGGAATCGATCAGTAGGAAAAAAGATTTAACGTCATAATTTATCACATTAAAAGAATTGTCCTTTCAAATGAATCTCTGATGCATTTTTTTCTAAGTTTACATGCATTGTGGTGAATAATTTGGCAAAATTTTAAAATTCCCCATCTTGAAACTTTCATACACCATTTCAAGGTGTGACCTAGTGGATAGAGAAGGGCCAGAGAGTCAGGAGATCTGGGTTCTAAACCCAGCTCTGCCATAAGCTTGCTGTGTGACCTTGGGCAAGTCCTTTACCTTTTCGGTACTTGAGTTTCCTCATCTCTAAAATGAGAACTAAATAGTCTCCTTTCCCCTTAGACTGTGAGCCCCATGTGGGAGAGGTACTGTGCCTGTAGACTGTGAGCCCCATGTGGGAGAGGTACTGTGCCTGATCTAATTATCTTGTGTCTGCCCCAGCGCTTAGTACAGTGCTTGTCAGCAAGCACTAACAAATCCAAAATTATTATTAAAGGAAATGTAGATTTATGTCTGTCGCCACAACCGTCACAACTTGCAAGTTTTTCCTGAAGACTCCGACCATTTCATAGAACCTGAGTATATCCAAAAGACATTATTGCTGTAATAGCTCAATTTTAAAACGTCTCCTTCCACACTTTTGAATATCGAATATTATTTGAAGTGGTGTTTTCTCAACACATAGAATCATTCACAAATTTGTCCCTTGCATATCACCAGGCTGTATTTTGGTAGGAATCCATAACAAATTGGATGCAGAAAATACAAATGGAAGGACTGGAATAAAGTAGAACACATTTGGATAATCTTTTGGGAGAGCAGAAATTCTCACATCTACCTTTCCCCATTGATTTGTGAATTTGGGGGATGTGGAAGGGAAAGCTAGATGAGCGTTTCCCGTGCTGTGACTTTTTTCGTGTTGGCTTTTTAATCTTTCATTGACCTTGGTAAAGCGGAGAAGTGGGCTGGAATGATTAGGATGAAGCTCAGAAGGATAATTGAAATGGACAGAGAAAGGGCAACAAATCAAAAGGCCAAACTGGGTCTGGACAAACAAGGCAAATTTACACAAGGTTGATATGAATGGTATAATCTAGAATGCAAGTAGGGTGCCTGAGTTTTCATCACTTCCTGCCGGGTTCCTGAAACAACCTCAAGCTCTTTTGTAAAGTGAGCATTAAGACTGTGAGCCCCATGTTCTCTCTCCTATTTTTTTTTTCTGGTATTTGTTAAGCACTAACTATGTGCCAGCCACTGTACTAAGTGCTAGGAAAGATACAAATAATCAGGTTGGGCAGTGCTAAGCCTCATTTTACAGATGAGGTAACTGAGGCACAGAGAAGTTAAGGGATTTGCCCATGGTCACACAGCAGACAAGTGGCAGAGATAGGATTAGAACCCAGGTCCTCTGATTCCCGGGCCCGTGTTACTTCCGCTAGGCCACGTTGCCCCTCATGGCCTAGACTGGGAATCCCATGAAGGACAGGGACTGTGTCCAACCTGATTATCTCATATCTGTCATCATCATCATCATCAATCGTATTTATTGAGCGCTTACTATGTGCAGAGCACTGTACTAAGCGCTTGGGAAGTACAAGTTGGCAACATATAGAGACAGTCCCTACCCAACAGTGGGCTCACAGTCTAAAAGAAATGTGGTAACTATCTCCAAACCTTATGAAAATGTGGTGTAGGAAGGCAGCATAGCGTAGTGGACAGAACACAGGACTCAAAGTTAGGAGACCCGGGTTCTAGGTCCATCTCTGCCTCTGGCGTACTGGGCCAACTTAGGCAAGTCATTTACCCTCTCTGGGCTTTAGTTCTTCATCTGTAGAAGACAGATTGTGAGACCCAGGTAGGAAAGAGAATGTAGAAACCTGGTATTTACTTCACCAGGTGAAGTATGTAGTGCTTGATGAATGCCATAATTAATACTTTTTGGTGCAGATCAGGACGGGTTCAGCCTCCGTAGGTGCTATTATCAGCACCATGGCACATGGTAATAGAGAAGCAGCGTGACTCAGTGGAAAGAGCCCGGGCTTCGGAGTCGGAGGTCATGGGTTCAAATCCCGGCTCCGCCAACTGTCAGCTGGGTGACTTTGGGCAAGTCACTTCTCTGGGCCTCAGTTACCTCATCTGTAAAATGAGGATTAAAACTGTGAGCCTCCCGTGGAACAACCTGATCACCTTGTAACCTCCCTAGTGCTTAGAACAGTGCTTTGCACATAGTAAGCACTTAATTACCATTATCTTCTAGACTGTGAGCCCGCTGTTGGGTAGGGACCGTCTCCATCCCCCCCATCTTACCTCCTTCCCTTCCCCACAGCACCTGTATATATGTACATATGTTTGTACATATTTTTTACTCTATTTATTTTATTTGTACATATCTATTCTATTTATTTTATTTTGTTAGTATGTTTGGTTTTGTTCTCTGTCTCCCCCTCTTAGACTGTGAGCCCACTGTTGGGTAGGGACTGTCTCTATATGTTGCCAATTTGTACTTCCCAAGCGCCTAGTACAGTGCTCTGCACATAGTAAGCACTCAATAAATACGATTGATGATGATGATTGAAAGAATGAATGGTAAGGGCTGGAGGAGGGGAGGCAGAAGTACTGGCCTGTGTCTGCCTTCTTCCTCCCATGCGTGTACTTACATCCTTGCTGCCACCACACTTTTTTTTTTTACCTTGGGTAACACCCCACACACACACATCACAAGTGCAATCTCCCCCACAGTGCTGGGGGAAGGGGGCCTAGTCACACAAACCAAGGGCAGGGCAAGTGTGGCATTTACACACTCACTACCCTAACTTTGAGACTTTGTGTGAGCAATATTTTGGTTTCCACTACGAACCGGACAAGGTTTTAGGCTACAGGACAGTCTAGGCAGGAGGGAGAATCGAGTCCCCATTTTTCCCCAGATGAGGAAACCGAAGCACAGAAAAGTCAAGTCACACAGCAGGCAAGTGGCAGACCTGGAATTAGAACCCAGGTCCTCTGACTCCAAAATCCATGATGGTATTTGTTAAATGCTTACTATGTGTCAAAAATTGTACTTAATGTGGAGTAGATTAAAAATAATCAAGTTGGATCCGGTCCCTGTCCCGTATCAGGTCCACAGATTAAGTAGGAGAGAGAACAGGTATTTCATCCCCATTTTGCGGGTGAGGAAACTGAGGCCTTGAGAAGTTAAATGCTTGCCCCAAGTCACACAATCAGGTAAGCAGTGGAGTTGCAATTAGAACCCAGGTCCTCTGATTCCCCTGTCCTTCTCTTGCTACTAGACCATGCCTCTTCTCTATTCTAAGATACCAAGAAGCAGGCTCAGATTCAGACTCAGCAGGCGGTGTAATCCCGGCCCCATTGCCTGCCTTGTGACTTTGGGCCAGTCACTTAACTTTTCTGTGCCTCGGTTTCCTCCCCTGTAAAATGGGGATTAAGACTGTGAGCCCCAGCTGAGACAGGGACTGTCTCCAGCTTGTTTAGCTTGTGTCTGCCCCATCAATTCAGTCAGTCAGTCAGTCATATTTATTGAGCGCTTACTGTGTGCAGAGCACTGTACTAAGCGCTTGGGAAGTACAAGTTGGCAACATATAGAGACGGGCCGTACCCAATATCGGGTCACAGTCTAGAAGGGGGAGACAGACAACAGAACAAAACATGTAGACAGGTGTCAAAATCGTCAGAACAAATAGAATTAAAGCTATATGCACATCAATCAATAAATCATCATCAATTGTATTTATTGAGAGCTTACTGTGTGCAGAGCACTGTACTAAGCACTTGAGAAGTACAAGTTGGCAACATATAGAGACAGTCCCTACCCAATAATGGGCTCACAGTCTAGAAGGGGGAGACAGAGAACAAAACCAAACGTACTAACAAAATAAAATAAATAGAATAGATATGTACAAGTAAAATAAATAAATAAATGATATTTATTGAGCAGTTACTATGTGCAGAACACTGTACTGAGCACTTGGGAGAGTACACTACCACAGAATTAGTAGGCATGTTCAAGTTTAGTGTTTAGTGCAGTTCTCGGCATATAGTAAGCACTTAAATACCTTTAAAAAAGAAAAAAAAAAACCACCAGACCTTGTATGGAGAGAGCCATTAATGCACAGGAATCTCATCTCAGAAGGATGGGTCAGTCCCACACTTATCTTTTCAGCCACGCTCACACAGGCTGCCTTCAATACTGCCATATACAAAAAACAAGGACAGCTAGCTATTCATATTGATAGTAGAAAATAGTTCACAAACGATGACTCCCTCTCTCCTTTTGTCTCCCCTCCACTCCTCTGTAAGACCTGAAAAACAGTTCTGACACAAAGCTGTTAGTTTTGCACTTCAGCAAAGTGTGTGGTTACTTATACTGCTGGATCCAAGTCAAGGAAGCAGCCCTTAAAAGAAAATCAGAATTGATTTTCAGAGTCACGTTGGTCTTGGTCTCCGGATCTTTTGGGCTCTCTGGCCTTCCGAGACCCGTACACAGCTTAATTCAATAATGTTTCAAATACTTCAAGATGGCCACTTTGAAAAACTGGCTTTCCACTGTTTATGTGAATGAACTGTAAAAAGATTTTTTTTTAAATAGCCCCGGGATTTGCTCAGTTTGGGTTAGAAACAGGAAGATGCCTTGAAGTTTGGTTGCGGGGTGGGGGAGATGGTATAATGCATTTAAAACTATAGTTTTAAATAACTGAACCGGGGGGGAAGGAGTGAAATAAACAATTCTCTTTGGGGCTGGCATAGGACATATCCTACACAACTTAATCAAGGGAGAGAGAAATGGAAAAAATCAGTAACCAAGCTCAGCAATTAATGTGCTTGCAAATTGAAGTTTGTTTAGTCCAGCCTATACCTTCTGTCTCTTCTTTGGTCACTCTTTAAACTGGCATTGTTCTCTTTTACCCACATTGTACAGTCTCTTCATATATATCAGTAGGTCACTGGGAAAGCCCTTTCTTGAGGTACCCCTAGTATACAGGAAACTAAAGTGAGAATAACTTTTCAGCCTTGTGTGTCAGAGGTTTATAAATGGCAGCACAATACACTCAGAAGGTTTTTTTTTCTTTTGTTCTTTTTTTTTTTGCCATACCACAGTATAGTAACTACAGGCAACAACAGCTGTAAAAAGGTTGTGCTAAAGCAACAGGATGGCTGTGGTTTGCTTTAGCATGAAAATTTTCCTGTTGAGCATTTTTACAGGAAACTGAAGAACAAAGCAAAATTAATCTTAAATAGTTCTAATAGTTTTCAGATCTTCAATTTATATGTTTCAGAATCAAAATATATTGCCATTTGGTTTGTTGATTCTCACTGGTAAAAAAGAATTGAACTGTGAAAAACTGGAGAAGAATGTTTGGAACTCATGAGCTCTCTTTCAAAATCCTTGCAGTGTATAGGACCTGTTCTATTTTTTCCAGTATAACTTGGTATAGATTCAGCACGGATGCAATTCACTTCTTAATTTTCAAGTAATTTCTTCATTAAGCACTGTCTTTATGCTATGAGTGACCATTCATTGTGCAACAAATTGGAAACTTTTGTTCTCTTTTGATCTCCGGATTTCATTATAGCTAACTGAATCTAGCAGGAACAAATTGTTATAGGATTCTCTTTAAGAAAAGGAGAATTTTCTTTACAGTATTTTCTTTTTGTTGACCCTATATCTAGCAAAGTGTTGAGGGATACTCCAAATGATGTTCAGTTAGAGAAATTAATATGATTGGATTTATTGCACCATGTTATAAAATCAAGAAGGCAAATTAGACTAAAGGACTGCGTTTGGCCCACCTGTGATTCTATCCAGCCCAGTCAATCAATCAGTCATATTTATTGAGCACTTACTGTGTGTAGAGCACTGCACTAAGTGCTTGGGAAAGTACAATCATTATGTCCAGCAAAAGTCAATATATACATACTAGTCCATGAGAATACCTGTATCAGTAATAATAGTGGAATTTTTTAAATGCTTCATATGTGCCAAGTACTGCAGTGAGTGCTGGGGGAGATATAATAGAAGCAGAGCAAACCACAATCCCTAGCCTGTATGGGGTTGTCAGCCTAAGGAGGAAAACGAATAGATGTCTTAACCCCATTTCTACAGATGAGAAAACTAAGGCACAGAGAAGTTGGTTGACCAGTCCAAAGTCACACAGCAGGCAAATGGCAGAGTGGGATTAGAACCCAGGTCCCCTGACTCCCCAGGCCCATTTTCTTTTCACTAGGTCACGGTACTTATTAACATTCATTCATTCATTCAATTGTATTTATTGAGCACTACTGGCTGCAAAGCACTGTACGAAGCACTTGGGAGAGTACAATACAACAGACGCATTCCTTGCCCACAACAGGCGCACAGTCTAACATGTTCATAGGTATTGTAACGTTGTGTAGAAATAACCTGAAGGGCTTCTTAATCCATAAATGCCATAACAATTATATTAATAGATATCATAAATACCAAATATTTTACACAAGGAGCCCTCACCAACTGGTTAAATGGCCTTTTCGCCTAAATGTATTGCCCACCCTTGTTTTAAGAGAGTCTATGTAGCTTAGAATACTGTTGATGTAGTGTAGTAAATGCCACTAGTTAAATCTGTTTCTCATATTCCCTATCTCTGTGCCGATTATTCCAGAGAATTAGGAAAATTTGGCCCTTTATGAATATCACTCGGTCTGCATGGAGTCATGTAGGAAAATTGCTAAACTTCCTCCTACTCCCTACAGCCATTCTGAATGCTTTGGGTCGCAAACTTCTAAAATAGAATCGTGAACTGGCAATGAAAATAAGGAAGAAAGAGTGTCCTTAAATAACAAGTACGTACTATTTTTCCAGAATTGTTAATGTGTTTTCTATAGAGTAATCATCCCCATTTTCTAGGGAGAGAAGTTTGAGGCGGAAGAAATAGATTGGCTTGTCGTAGTTCATATTGATTGTTAAATTGGGCACAAAATCTAAGTATGGGCCAGTGCTGCATCCAGATGGTGAATCTGGGAGCTGAAACTCAAATCCAACACTTTGAGTCCCGTGTTCGGTTTTAATTTGGCCGTGAAAAAAGCAAGTTTGGCATTTGGATCTTGGGAAAACTGAAGGTCAGAGAGGCGGAACCGACACCGAGTTTCCAAAATAGAGAGGCAGGGAGCCACTCCGCGGGCTCCGTGGACTGAGCCCGGAGCCACCAGGTTAGAGGTTCAGAGTCCCAGCTGCGACAGATGCCATTAACATCTCACCACCAGTGCAGCTGCCCCTCCTCTGGAGGTGAGGGAGGAGACTGGTGGGGAGAGAAAGGTGCAAGGAGATGAAGGGGAAGGCTCAGTAGACAGGAATTCCGTGTGTCCCAGAAGCAGGGGTGCCAGTATCAGGCCTGCAAACAAGTATTACTGTTCTCCAGGGAGAGTGGGCAGGAAGGTGATTTGGAAGGAAATGGAAAGATATAACTATTTAGGATCTGGAGGGACCCAGCTCTAAATCAGGGGTGAGAAAGTTATGAGGTTCTTTAAAAAAAATGACAGCTCATGTACGGTTCTTAACTTCTTTAGGTTAATGCATTGTGGGGGAATTGGAGTAAGAGCTGGCCCTGCTCCAGGCTCTCAATTTTCTCTCAACGATGAGAAGATGCGTGGATCGGTAGATAGAGCACGGGCTTGGGAGTTAGAAGGACCTGGGTTCTGATCCCAGCCCTGCCACATGTCTGCTGTGTGATCTTGGGCAAGTCACTTAACTTCTCTATGCCTCAGTTACCTCATCTGTTAAAAATGGGCATTGAGTGTGAGCCCAGTGAGGGACAGGGACTGTGTCCAACCTGATTACCTTGTATCTACTCCAGTGCTTAGAGCAGTGTTTAGCACTAGTAAGCATTTCACAAGTATTGTTATTATCACTTCATTCATTCATGGCATTTACTCCATTCTGAAAGGAAGAAAAATCACTAACTGGAACTCTAGTGGCCTCTGCGGCCCTCCCCTCGGCTCCAGAGGAGAGGAGGGTGAGCTTTGGGTGCGGGTGTGAATGTCAGCAGGTTTAGGGAGGTGGGGAGAGTAGGCTCCAGTAAAATGGGAGAGGCAGGTGGTGGCTGCCCTTGACCGAAGAGACAGCAGGAGCTGAGGGTGAGGTGAGGTCGGGCACAAAGCCCTTCCCAGCTCAGACACTGCTGCCCCACCACTTCTGCCACCTTCCCCTCTCCCCTCCTCCCCCACCCACCCTGGGAACATCCCATTCCGTGACTTCCTTTCACCGCAGTTGAGTCCAGACCAGTTCCCACTTCCAGCTCTGCATTTACTTATCAGTTATTGAGCGTGTACAGTGTAGAGCACTGTACCAAGCAAGCGCTTACTCTGAACTCTTAACTACATTTGTAATAGTAATAATAATAATGATGACGGCATTTGTTAAGCGCTTACTATGTGCAGAGCACTGCTCTAAGCGCTGGAGAGGTTACAAGGCAATCAGATTGTCCCACGGGGGCCTCACAGTCTTAATCCCCATTTTACAGATGAGGAAACTGAGGCCCAGAGAAGTTAAGTGACTTGCCCAAAGTCACACAGCTGACAACTGGCGGATCCATGACCTCTGACTCCAAAGCCTGTGCTCTTTCCACTGAGCCACCCTGCCTCTCTAGCTTGTAACTTCTCTAAACTTGTAATGAGTTTCACATGCACTGTGAAATGATTTCACAACTGTTTGTCTCTTTGACTGATACAAATGATAGATGTTGTAGTTGCTGCTTAGTAGGCCTGATTTAAGGGCTCAATTGGTGGATGTTCTATCCAAAAACTATTCCTTCAATTTGTAATTGGTGGATGTTCTATCCAAAAACTATTCCTTCAATTTGTCTTTCTAACCTCTAGGAATCATTCCCTTTCTATAATGTTTGTCTCCCCCTCTAGACTCTAAGCTCCTTGTGGGTAGGAATGGTGCTTACCAACACTATGTATTGTTCTCTTCCAAATGCTTAGTACAAAGCTCCGCACATAGTAAGGACTCAATAAATACCATTGACCATTAATGCATGTCGTAAAACCGTATTAAGCAATAGCATGATTTTATTCTGTCTGCAGTAGAGATACAGTGTCAACAACTGAAAAGTAACTATTAAGAGATTCTGATACCATCTACCATAAGCGAAGCTATTTGAACAATTACAAATTAACATGAATTCTTCTGAGGGAAAGGGGAATTATTTTTTTCAATTAAGATGAACTAAGAGAAAAGATTCTAACCAATTTTCTTTTTGACAGATTGAAGAGGAACCTGAGCAGTACACGTGAGGGCTTCATCATCAAAGATGCCTGTCCCTCCCCCTCCAGCCCCTCCGCCCCCTCCAACATTTGCACTGGTTAGTTTTCTATTTTATGAATTTGTTGTAAATACCTTTGCTGTGCTGCTTTAAAATCCAACACCCAGCTTAGGATTCATGAAGGTGCAAAATGGGCACAAACTGAAGTAGTCGTAGTAGTCGTATTTATTGAGCATGCACTGGGTGAAATGCCCTGTACTAAATGCTTGGGAAGTACAAAACAGAGAAGTGACATGTTCTTCAGTGGCTTCAGGGAGATCAATCAATCAATCGTATTTATTGAGCGCTTACTGTGTGCAGAGCACTGTACTAAGCGCTTGGGAAGTCCAAGTTGGCAACATATACAGTCCCTACCCAACAGTGGGCTCACAGTCTAGAAGGGGGAGACAGAGAACAGCACAAAACATATTAATGAAATAAAATAAATAGAATAGATATATACAAGTAAAATAAATAGAGTAATAAGTATGTACAAACATATATACATATATACAGGTGCTGTGGGGAAGGGAAGGAGGTAAGACAGGGGGATGGAGAGGGTATGTCTGGTTCCACGCTCCTCCTGGAGGTTAAGATGCTCCCTGTTGTATTGTAGCCTCTCAGGCACTTAGTAGAGTACTCTGCACACAGCAAGTGCTCATTAAATACAATTGATTGATTGCCAGTACAACACCACCTCCAGAGCAATGTCAATCAATCAATCAGTCGTATTTATTGAGCACTTACTGTGTGCAGAGCACTGTACTAAGTGCTTGAGAAGTACAAGTTGGCAACATATAGAGACATCACCAGTGGCCTCAGACAAGGCAGTCTCAATGGAGTGAACAGACCTAAAGCCTGACTGTAGTGGACCATTAAAAGAGCTCGTGGAGAGGAAATTAGGGCAGGAGGCATATACATCCTATTCCAGGAGTTTGGTTAGGAATGGGAGCAGAGAAATGGGGTAACAGCTGGAGGCGATGCAGGATTGAGAGAGGGTTTTTGTTTTTTTTTTAATTTTTCAGAACGCCTGTGAGGGAAAATGATCTCGCCCACAGGCCAGCCACAGAGCTGAGCCGGCAAATCCCCGTCTCCCAACTCCCTGACCTATGCTCTTTCCGCTAAACTACAGTCCCTCCAAAGGTCCTGCTCCTGACTGAGGTAGTGAGACAGAACTCCTCAGTCAAAGGGGCAAACCACAAAGTGGAAACCAAACCACTACCTTCCTCTTCAGCATGGCATCACTAGCTGCCATTGCTGCTGCTGCCACTGCTATTCCCACCTCAGCTGAACTGGCCTTTCTTGCGGGGGGACTTTCTGACACAGTCAGAAGCGCATCATCCGCTCCTGCTGGAAACTCCCGGCCCCAGCCCAGAAAAGCCAGTTGGGGAGCAGCCGAGCAGTTGTCCGGGCACAACTATTGCTAGTCACTGCTCACCACCCCCTGCCACCCATTGAACATGGACAGCAAAGGAGGACAGGCGGACTGGAGCAGGGAGGGGATGGAAACTGGTGGGACAAGTAGGTTGTGGGAGAAGAGGAGAGGTCGAAGGGAAGGAAGAAATCACCCCCTCTCCTTGACTGTACCTCATCCTTTCTCTGCATATTCCCTTCACTCATTTCCCTTCCTTGTTCTCGCCTGTCCCGCCATCGACCCCCAGCCCACGTCATCCCCCTAGCCTGGAATGCCCTCCCTCTGCCCATCCGCCAAGCTAACTCTCTTTCTCCCTTCAAGGCCCTGCTGAGAGCTCACCTCCTCCAGGATGCCTTCCCAGACTGAGCCCCTTCCTTCCTCTCCCCCTTGTCCCCCTCTCCATCCCCCCATCTTACCTCCTTCCCTTCCCCACAGCACCTGTATATATGTTTGTACGTATTTATTACTCTATTTATTTTACTTGTACATATCTATTCTATTTATTTTATTTTGTTAGTATGTTTGGTTTTGTTCTCTGTCTCCCCCTTTGAGACTGTGAGCCCACTGTTGGGTAGGGACTGTCTCTATATGTTGCCAATTTGTACTTCCCAAGCGCTTAGTACAGTGCTCTGCACATAGTAAGCGCTCAATAAATACGATTGATGATGATGATTTTGTTTCTTCCCTCTTCACAAGAAGCTTCTATTCTAGAAAAGCAGTATGGCCTAGTGGAAAGAGCACAGACCTGGGATTCAGTGGATCTGGGTTCTAATTCCTGCTTCACCATATGTCTGCAGTGTGACCTTGAGCAAGTCACTTAATTTATCTGTTCCTCAGTTACCTCATCTGCCAAATGAGGACTAGGATTATGAACATCACATGGGACGTGGAGTGTGTCCAACCTAATTAGCTTGTATCTACCCCAGCACTTAGTACGGTGCCTGGAACATACTAAATGCTTAACAAATGCCATAAAAAAATCTGACAACAGAGCAGGGCACGGGGATTAGGTTGGTCTTAGAAGAGCAGAGTGTGCGTGCCGGCTGGGCTGCAGTGGAAGAGAAGTAAGGGAAGAAAATAAGGCTGTTTGAGCGTTTTGAAGTTCTTCTCTAGAAAGTAAGTTAATTATGAGGAGGAAATGTGTCATTAAGACATTAATGCCTGGATTTTTTTGGAAATTAGCTTGGATTTGGCAGTTACAGTCACTTTGTTTTTCATCGTTCCCATTGTTGGAATTTAGTTGTGACCTATAGGAAAAGAAGTCCTACAGTAAATTATATACTGCAGCATAAACTCCTTAAACTTCAGCTACAGTCTGACTCCCAAATAGGCTTTTACTATTCCTGGAAATCAATGGACTATGGTTCTGTTGGGTAAGGAAAGGAGATAAGGAGGAGCCAAGAGACTGCTTTTGGTAACACCTTGGTCCTGTTTCTCAAGGGGTGAATTTTGGAATTGAGCCCAAGGGTGTACCATAGTGCTTGTCAGGTAACCACTAAGAAGATGGTCTCCAGTAGAAGGGAGGCACAAGTCCTTTATTGCTTTAATCTATCAGTGGTGTTTATTGAGCACTCACTATGTGCAGAGCACTGTACTAAGCACCTAGTCCTTTATTGCTTTAATCAATCAGTGGTGTTTTTGGAGCACTCACCATGTGCAGAGCACTGTACTAAGCACTTGGTAGAGTACAATACAATAGAATTAGCGTACACATTCCCCATCCATAAGGAGCTTAGAGAGCTTACAGCCTAGAAGAGTTTATAGTCTACTGTACTCTTCAAGCACTCAATAAATACCATTAATCGATTGATTTTACCCCAGATCTTAGCACTGTGCTTAGTACCTAATAAATGCTTAATAAATACCATAATCATTACTTGTCATCATAGTAGTAGTCAGATGTCTTGACAAGTATCCAAGACGGTGTGTTGTACAAAGTTAGCAGTATATAAATATTTTAATGTTGTTGATGATGATGACATTGTTTTAATAATGAGTGCTCTGTGGGGGTGCACTTTATTGGTTAAAGAAGGAACAAAATAGACATATTAGGGTATGTCCTGGCAAACACCTGGGACACCCCAGGACCAGGTTAAGCCAGTTAAGAGGGGTATGCCCAGGGAACAAAGCAAGCCTATCACCTCTAGACAGTTCAAGGCAGGTCACTGCTGATAAAACCTGCCCCATATCCTGTACCGAGGTAAGAAAGGTCCTCAGCACAGGTAATATCTGCCCAGCAGCAATCATGCATTAGTATTTATTGAGCAACAGCTGTGTATGGTGCTGCAAGGCCAATTCTGCCCTTGGGAGAGTTCAATTGAAGTAATCAGAATAGTGGTGATAGTGATGATGATGATGGTGGCATTTGTTAAGCGCTTGCTATATGCCAACCACTGGGGTGGACACAAAATAATCTGGTCAGACACAGTCCCTGTCCCTCATGGGACTCGCAGACTATAGTATGTATTGAGTGACCTAAGCACTTGAGGAGTACAAAGCAAAGAAGCAACACATTTCCTGCTCCCAAGTAACCTACAGTCTGACAGGGGAGATGTACAAAATAATTTATCAATAGAAAATAAAAGAAAAATGGGTATGCGGATGAATAAGTGCTTAAATAGTTGAGTTTATAAGTTGATATGTACAGAAGTGCTATGGGAGGGAGGGAGTGAATAGTTGAGGCAGAAGTGCTGAGGTAGTTAAGGGGACTATGACTCAGAGAGAAGAAAAGTTACTGGGGAAGGCCTTCTGGAGGAGCTGCAGTTTCACCAGGGCTTTGGAAATTGGGAGAGCTGGGATCACTGAGAGTAGCCTTTAATAAGAGATTTTACTTGCAGCTTCACATTTTGTTCGGCAAATGGGGATAGGGTAAATTGTGTTGGGGCATGGTTGGAGGAGTTTGGGGCTAGGCAAAGAGAGGTTGGGAGGAGCAGGTAGGCAGGAGAGGGAGGGGAGTTAAGTGAAGCAGTGACTGGGGTCCCTCGAAGCAGCTCGAGATGGTGGGATAGTCCTAGACCTCCAGACAGGAACCAGAGATGAGGATTAGAGCCCTTTCCCAGTTCCTTGGACTTGCCCTTCTCAGCCCCTCACCTTAACATTCCCCGAATTCTAGACCTCAAAGCTAAATCTCCCCATGCGCGGTTCAGATCTTCTTCAGAAATGCTACCTTGCATGCTTATTTTTCAGGCGAACACAGAAAAGCCTTCCCTAAACAAGTCTGAACAGGCTGGGAGAAATGCTCTTCTCTCTGACATTAGCAAAGGAAAAAAGCTTAAGAAGGCTGTAACCAACGACCGAAGTGCACCCGTCTTGGACAGTAAGTACAGAAATGAGTTGTAGTGATGCCGAATGAGGTATCACTTAATTTGGAATGATTCTGTTGATTCCTAGGTGTCCTGGGAATGAAAGATTTCAGGGCTTGTTGCAGTGCATCTTCACTGGGCAGGATGTATGAGGAGTTTGGATGACATTAGGACACCCAAACAGCTGCTGTATGGCTAAATATAGAGGGAAAAGAAAAAACACTTTAAAAGCAAAATGTGAAACCTCAAATGATGTGTCAAAGCAATAACATGTTAGGTGATAACAGCAGAAGGCAGATAAGCCTGACAAACGGCAATTAGAAATGGGGTGACTGCCTTACCAGAACAGGGCCTTTGGAGAGATTGTCTCTCCAAGGGAAAGAAAATTGGACAAAGTCCAAGGAGGAATAAATGCAACGTGCACCAAGGGGAAATCTGTACATGCACCTGATGTGGAAAGAATGGTCAGTTAAAACATGGACTTTAACAGCCACATTTCCAACAAAAAAAATCTTGCCATTGGTCATGTCATCTTCACACTCAAAGGACTGTTGTATGTGCATAATATGTATATAGTGTGTATGTATCAGGCAAACTTCTATACCTGTCAAAATTTCTAATGAAGTTTAGGATGAATGGGCACTTTAACTCACTATGAAGGGAGAAAGTCACAGGGTTCCTGCAATGTGAAATCAGAGTCAATAACCCTGTGGTTGGAAGGGGACCCCTGGGTATAATATATTTAGGTTTTCAAAAGGCCTTTGTTAAGGCTTCACACCATAGGCTTTTATAAAAACAGAGGAGTCTTGTGATCGAAAGGAACGCCCCGTTGTGGATAGTAAAATGGTCAACAGAGGGGTTGCAACGGGTAGAACAAACAGCCACTTTTGTGAATGAGAAGTGAAAATAGCGGAGGACTAGAGGTTACCCTTTGAAAATTTAAGGTGGGGTAGATTGAGGAAAAATAAAAGGAAACACTTCTTTTCCCAGAAGATGTAGCATGGAGTTTATTAATACCAGAAGTTATGAAGCCAGAAGATGTCAGAAGGTCCGATAATCAGACACATTAACGGTGCACGGGGCCCAGGTAGTAGGTTCAGCAGCCAAAGCAGCAAGGCCTAATGGAAAGAGAACAGGACTGAGAGTCAGTGGAACTAGGTTCTTATCCCGGCTCCACCACTTGCCTGTTGTTTGACCTTGGGCAAGTCTCTAGGCCTCAGTTCCCTCATCAGTAAAATGAGAATTCAGTGCCTGTTCTCTTCCCTGCTAGCACGTGAGCCCCAAAAGAGACAGGGATCTGACTGTTTTGCTTCTACCCCAGCACTTAGCACAATGCTTGGCACTTAGGGGTTAACAAATACCACAGTTGTTATTAGTACTACTGTTTGAACGTTACTATGGTGGCTAGAGGGAAAGTAAGGTATGTTTGAAGACTCAAATAGGATTTAAATCAATTGGATGGTCCTACTTCGTTAGTAGGAAGAATCAGAAAGAGTAGAAAGTACATCCCTGAGAATGACTATCGAGGACAACCATCAGATCATTCCTTCTGCTTTAGGGCTAATGTAGGAGATGAAATACTGAGCAGAATGGATGAGTGGTCTGACTCAGTATGGCGTTGCTTAGGTTTCATGTTCAAGTAACAACTTCATTAGTCACTGTGCTTCCCAACCCTTGCATGGGAGACTCCTCTAACATTGCAGGAAGCTGGAATAAGACTTCTTTGTCTCATTCACAATGGAGTGTTTCTCGATAGAAAGTCTTTTCTAAATATTGCTTCTCATTCATTGGGTTGAAAGGAAGTAGTATTAATCATAGTTGGCAAAACATGAGGCCTGATCTGTGGACCTTAGCTTGCCCTATCTAGGAAGAAAATCCAAGCCTCTCAAATGGCCATCTTCTTCTCCCTGACTTGCCTCACTGTCCATTCCTAGACAACATTGTCTGGGAATTCACATACCTCTCTGCAAGAGAATGATAAATAGTTTCTGCTACAGTCTTCCCAGGCCTGAACCTGAGTTAATTCATGGCTCGCCAACCCACGGCATTCCTTACTTACCTCATACCTTCCACACCAACCCTCCTTCCACCCCAACCCTCTCCTCTAACCCACCACCTTCTCCCAAGGTCCCTTAGCCTACATGACCCAAATGAATTCATCAGGAAACAGATTTCTGGGACCTTTCTTCCCTATGTCTGCACATGCTCCCATTGGTGCCTGGAGGGTGGACAGCCTAAATCTGAAGGCCCGAAACTTGAAATCCCCACCCAACCCATTCAGATACCATTATGCAGGACATGATTTCCTTCTGTTCTTTCTCCATTCTTCCCAGTCATGGCTCTGTCCTAGAGCGCGCGCGCTCTCTCTCTCTCTCTCTCTCTCTCTCTCTCTCTCTCTCTCTCTCTCTCTCTCTCTCTCTCTCTCTCTCTCTCTCCCTCTCCCTCTCCCTCTCCCTCTCCCTCTCCCTCTCCCTCTCCCCCCCCCCCCCCCACACACACACGTGTGCTGCCATGACTCTGCCTCTCTCAGCCCCATGCCAATCCCCCAAGATGGACTGACTTCCTGGGTGAAGCGAAGGAAGCCTTCGGGCAATAAGATTAGCCAGGGCAGGTAGGGAGTTCTGGGAGCAGGGAAGGGCTCTGGGAGCAGGGAAGAGGGTTGAATGGATGCTCTCAACCTCCGGAGATGGAGAAGGAGGAATCTCCTACCCATCCAATATGACCCTGTTCAGGCCCAGAATAATGGTGGCATCAGTTACCTCGAGGCACCTTTCTTGTCCGGCCTGGCCCAGGCCCAGACAGAATTATAAAGTAAGAAGATGCTTAAAGGGAACCCTGGTTGGGGAAGAAAGAAAATGAAGAAGCGGAAACATCATCGACGCCTCAGCAAGCCACTCCCTAGATGTATGGACAAGTGTCTATTGAGCAACAGTGAATGCTTCACACCCAAAAGGGAACTGCTGACTTCTTCACTTTTGATTTGAGGCTATTTGGCAACCAAGCCATAAGCTTCAAAATTGTCATTGTTCTTCCTGAAAGAAAAGGAGAGGGACTTTGTAAAGCTTGGGTAGGGGGAAATCTCATTTTGGGGGGAAATTCTACTTCCTGTATGTGTTTGGCCAACAGTCTGAGGCCTGTGTGAACTATGGGAATCTGAAAATCACCCATTCCCAGGAAGGATGACATGAGTTGCTCCTCCAAACCAAAAGCTGAGGGCCTTTTATAGCATCAGGAAGAGTCAGGGAGAGACTCCGTCTTGCAGGAAATGGTGCTCTTTTGTGCTTGAAGCTGGCTCAGGTTTCCCACAGGTGAGAGACTGCCCATCCACCTAACGAAGCAAATATGCCAGCCCTGATCGGAACAGCATTGAGCTGGAGGAGAAAAGCGCCTCTTGGGAGTTTCAGGAAGGGCCAGGGTGATTCCTGGACTGGCGATCCTGTAGAGCTGGTGTTTGGAAATGACCCCCGGCCCCATTCTCCCAAATTCTAGAAAGGCTCTGATACAGGGAAGGAAGTCTATGGGGGTTAGTAGGAAAAATCAAACAATCATAGTTATTGAGTGCTTACTTGGTTTAGGGCACTGTACTAAGTGCTTGAGAAAGTTCAACACAACAATATAACAGACACATTCCCTGCCCACAGTAAGCCTAGAGGGAGAAACAGACATGAAGATAAATAAATAAATTAAGAATATGTACATCATCATCAATCGTATTTATTGAGCGCTTACTATGTGCAGAGCACTGTACTAAGCACTTGGGAAGTACATAAGTGCTCTGGGGCTTGAGAGGCCGGTAGTGAATAAAGGGAATAAATCAGAAATTATGGAGTTTATTAAGCGCTTGTTATGTGCCCAGCTCTGTCTTCAGCTCTGGGAAAGAATACACAGGTGAGAATTAGACATGGTCCCTGTCCCTTGGGGGTTCTCACAGTCTCTTGTTTGGGCTGGACCTTCCCACTGGAACAGAGGAAGGATGAAACATCCAGAACTGCCCTCAGACCCCTGCAGGGCCCCTGAAATGAGGAGCCATGTCCAACTCCTTGGGATGCCGGGAACAGGTTCATTCATTCACTTGTATTCACTGATTGCTTACTGTGTGTAAAGCACTGTACTAAGCACTTGGGAGAGTTCCTCAAGACCGCCCTGAATGCCATGGCCATCCCTGGCCACTCCCTTCTCCCAGACCCCGGGATGCTGGTTGGACCTGCCCATAGCCCTGCATGGTCAAGTCCGTTGGCACAAATGTCACGTCGTCATTTCGGCATGCCACTGGCTGATCGGGAGCAAGTAAAAAATGAGCCCACGGGGAAACATCCTCATCTCCCCTGGCTGTGTTTAAGGTGCTGTTTTCCTTCCCTGCAGAGCCTAAAGGAGGCGGAGGTGGAGGCGGAGGTGGAGGCGGCGGTTTTGGCGGAGGCAGCAGTGGAGGCGGGGGCAGCGGAGGAGGCTTCGGAGGTGGCGGCGGCCCACCTGGTTTAGGCGGGTTGTTCCAATCAGGAATGCCAAAGCTGAGGTCTACTGCCAACCGAGATAACGGTAATAGGGTTTGACCCCTTTCTTGTCCAGAGCCGGAGACTCCCTTCTACCCGCTTTCCCTCTCCCCTCCGTCTTTTCGTTTCTAAGAATGGGTTATGAGCAAGAGAATCAGCTTGACGTTACTCTTTCTAGTAAATATTGGGTGAGCATTTTCTCAGGCCAAATAAATACAGAGTAATTGTTATCTCCTTGAGTTTGGCGTCACCAGCTTGCCGCTTGTACCTAAAATGGTGCTGAGGGCTCCGGAAGGCAGCCAAAAACTGTTGGTTGAAGATGTTTGGTATTTATCTGATTCTGGTGAATCTAATGTGGGGAGTTTTACAGTATGGCTCCTCCCCACTTTTTTTTCCTTAGGAACAGTAATTCAAGAGAACTATTTTAAGAGTCACCCCAGTAGTGTGTTCTTAACCTTTCCAAAGTAGGCGTTTCTAAATTGTTGAAATCATTTTTGAGAAATGAGGAGAGGGCATGTCCAGAAGCGTGAAAATCCTCTCCTTCTCTTCCCTGTAGGGAAGAGGAAAGGGGGATAGGGGAGAAAAAAAGTGGGTAGAAAGCAAGCAGCACAGGGCTGGGGCAAATCCCGTCACAGACTGTCACGTCCCAGTGGGGGTTCCACTGGTTACCAAGCACTGGTTTGCCAACACAGTAGAGCCATAATGAATTTGCCATAAGCCTTCATTTCACAGCTAAAACAGAATCTTGGTCCCTGTGTCTTGTGCTTTGGGGTGAGCTCATCTTTTCCTAGCACAGGGCCGTAAACAATCATTTTAACCATGACAAATCTTAGTGCTTATTTCAACATTCATTGAGGGAATTGGGGTTAGTTCATTTCACCTCTGCCTTCCTCTCTCCCCTCTTCTCCCCCCCACCCCTGCCTCTTGCTTTTCTTGTCATCTTCTTCCACCTTCTCTCCTTTTTCTCAAATGCCCACTTCAAAATTGTAAAATTGCCTTGGAAAAATGGTAGTTACACACACACACAGAGTTGTGATGCTGATTACAAACTACATTTGTTCCTGTAGAGACTGGCTTCAGACCGTGCTCTTAGCTCAACTGATTTTTTAGAGGTGGTGAGATCTAATGGGGATTTTGCTTCTTGAAAATTTCCTTTGTTACGCTAGAGTAGTGCTTTCCCAGACTGTGGTGAATCCCTAAGACGAGCTTGTCAAACTCAAGTGTACTGGTGGATCAGATAAATTCTTATGAAAATGCAGAAGGGGTTCATGCTTACAGTAGAAAGGGAGTGGAAAATGCTGACAGACAGCTAGACCTAGGAACCACACCCACCCCATCCCTGCTTTGTGTACAGGCCAATCCAACCGTAGTTGCATAACAAAAGTCCCTATCTACACTTCTCTCATTTTCTCAGCTCTCCCTCTAAATTATCCCTGCCCACCCCACCACTTCAGACTCATCTGCCCCACTACCACAGGCACCCACACCTTCTTTTTCTCTCTCTCTCTCTGTCTCTCTCTGTCTTTGTCTCTCTCTCCCCCCCTCCCTTTTTTCCCCCTTTCAGGCCCTTTATCCAAACACCTTCTCTCCCTTGTGGACATCCGCACGGATCACTTTGAAGTCCAGGGCCTTTCCCTGACGTTGGATTTCAGGAATATTGGGCAATCTCACCCAAACAGGAATAAAGACAGACTGGGGACCCATCCTCCACGTCCACTCACCCTTCCCTTCTCTTCCTCTTGCTGTTCCTATTTCCAGCCTACAAATGCCATTTGTCTTTCAAGAGAGCTGGGACCAGTTGAGAGCCATAATTTTGACACCGGTCCTAGGAGCAATGGCAGGTGGGGTGGAGGGAAGAATTATTTTGCTCAGCCCCAACGATTCAGGATCAAACATGAATAGTTAAGTCCTGGCGTGACAGTTCTTAAGTGGACACAGTCCAGTTGGGAAGGTATTCATATTGTTCCCTCTCAGTCAGGGGCTCTGCTGTGGCTCAGGAGACAGTGTGGAAGATGTGAACCCAGAGAAAACAAGGTTTTGTTTTCAACCTTGAAGGAGAGAGGAAGATAATGGACAAGTTACCCTGGACTTTATACACACTAATGTCTGTCTTTAGAGGTGAAACTGCATTTAGTACCTGAGCCTGCAGTGCTCCCAAAACACGCTAAATTGCAGTGTCAGGGTCACTCAAGAATCTGAGGAATCACAGCACTGGGAGAGACTCAGAGATCATCTGTTCCTTTGCACCGCCTCCAGGCAAGACTGTATTTCACCTGTCCTACTTTATTGCCCTGGGTCCCCAAGCAAGGGACTTCCTCATGCAAGGATGTGTGGTGTATCTTCATGACATTGCTAAAATCCGCCCTTTCTTCTCTATCCAAACTGCTACCCTGCTGATCCAAGCACTTATCGTATCCCACTTTGACTATGATATCTGCTTCCTCTCTCACCTCCCTGCCTCCTGTCTCTCTCCACTCTAGTCCATACTTCACTCTGTCGCAGGGATAATTTTTCTAAAAAAATACGCAGAGAGTGGTTGTCCATCCACCTCTGCAAACAGAAACTCATTACTCTTGGCTTTAAAGCCCTTGATCAGCTTGCCCCATCATACCTTACCTCAGAGATCTCCCACTACAGCCCAGTCTGCAGACTTTGCTCCTCTAGTGCCAGCTTACTCACTGTGTCCTAGTGTCGTTTACCTTACTTCCGACCCCTTTCCCACATCCTCCCCCTAGCCTGGAAATCTCCCCCGCCCTGGCCCCCCCATATACCAGGCCACTACTCTCCCCACTTTCAAAGCATTGTTAAGATCACGGCTCCCCCAGGAGGCTTTCCCCTGGCTCCCTTTCCCTTTTATGTTGTCTATACACTTGGATTTGTGACTTTGGGGCATTTGATATTCACCCCACCCATAATCCCGCAGCACTTATGTACATATCTTTGTTATTTATTATAAAATTTATACTTATATTAATGTCTGTCTCCCTCTTTAGATTGTAAACTTATTGTAGGCAGGGAACATGTCTGCCAACTCGTATTGTACTCTCCCATCCGCTTAATACAGTGCTCTGCGCATAGTAAAGGTTCAACAGATACCACTGATGGTGGTGATGATGATGGTGGTGTAGCAGGTCTCCATGCTTATGCCCAGATTCCTCATCTGGCATTTTCCTTTTCTCTTTTAAGACTCGGGAGGAAGCCGGCCACCAATTTTGCCACCAGGAGGAAGAGCCATGTCTGCCAAACCCTTTTCTCCCCCCAGCGGCCCACCGCGGTTCCCGGGATCTTCCCCAGGCCACAAAGTTGGTGCTCCTGAGCTCCAGAGGAGCCGAATGCCTCCCCCACCAAGGCCCGACGCCAGCTGTAAGCCCGACGGCGGGCCTCCTCCCATCCCAAACACTCCAAGACCCTTCCAATCCAGCTTCCACAGCCGGGGCTCTCCTCCAGTGCCGGGAGTCCCCAGACAGCCCGGCCTGGGACCGACCCCGCCACCTTTTCCAGGGCACCGAAGCCCAGCCTCCGGAGGAGCCATCCGTCAGTCATCCCCAGGCCCCCCGTCTCCCTTCTTCAACAGGCCCCCGCTCCCTCCAGCCCCCGGCAGGGTCATGGAGGACAAGCCACCACCTCCCCCTCCTCCATTGGGAAATAGGCCAATGATCAACAGGGAAGGGGCGCCACCTCCCCCACCTCAAAACAACAAGCCCCCAGTGCCTTCCACCCCTCGGCCATCCACCACCTCACAGGCCCCGCCTCCGCCACCTCCTCCGTCTAGGCCTGGCCCTCCCGCCTTCCTCCCAAGTTCCAGTGGCGGTGATGAAATTCCCAGGCTCCCCCAGCGGAATTTATCCCTCACTTCCTCCGGACCCCCCTTACCATCAGCGGGGCGATCCGGACCCCTGCCGCCCCCACCCATCGACAGGCCACCTCCTCCCGTGAGAGAACCGCCGAGCAGATCAGGTATGGCGCGAACTAGTGAATCTGAGCCTCTTCATTCGAGGCGGCCACCCCTTGCCCGGCCGATTTATACGTACTATGTCGGTTGTGTGAATTCCGGGAGCACACCTCGCGAAAGCGGTCTCTTGTTTCAGCCTTCTAAAAACAGAACTGTATAAAACAGTCCTGCAGATATGATTAGGAGCTGTTGTCCATTCTGAGTTTCTCCTCCTACCATTTGGGTATTCCCTTATTTCATTGGCACCACCTCCAGAGGACCAGCTCCAAGGGGGAAAAAGGTGGTATTTAAATGAATCATTGTTTCTATTTAAGAGCTCAGCAGTTGATTTGAAAAGGCAAAAGACAGAAGCTATTGGCCAAATGATCTGGGATTGTGAACCTCATTTATTCCAAGATATCACCATTCTTCATTACCCTGAGTAATTGGGAATTGACTCTATAAAGAATTTGGCCATCATCCAAAATGTTTGAGCTACTCACCCTCCCTTCAAGAGAGTCACAGGTAGCAAAATCAGTAGAACGTGAATTATTCTCCTGAGGTAAAGTGTTATTTGTTGAGGGACTAGTCATAAAGCTGTACGGTATATGTGAACTATTAATAAAAATGGGTGAATTATTCTGCACAGTCTGTGCGATCAGTTGTAGCCTAATGGGAAGGCAGCACAGCTTACTGGCAAGAGAATAGCCTGGGAGTCCACAAAGCCAAGTTCCAGTCTCAGAAGTTTCTCTGACCTCCTATGTGATCTTGGGCAAGTCACTAATCTCTTTGTGCCTCAGTTTCCTGTTTTGAGGATAAAATGAGATCATTCATGTGAAAGTCCTTTGGAATAATAGAAGGGATGTATAAAACCAAAATATTATTTCAATATTTCCCTTTTCTAATCTTAACTTTACCTAGATTTTTTTTTTTCCTTTTTAGCCAGCATCAAAGCAGAACAGGTGATTTGTAATGTGGTGGCAAGAAGTCATCACTTCAGTAAAGATTCCCCAAATGTAATTCATATATAACTCATGTCTCAGGGAAACAGTTCTTTTTAATCCCAAAATCTCCTTTGTCGATGACACAGCAGTACTACCCAGTGGAAAGCCCACGTTGTCTGCAGAAAAGCAGGCTCTAATCAAGTCACCTCAGAACCCGGCAGGAGTTTGGGAAAAATGGTTTCCCAACTGATTAGTGTTTAGCATTTGCCTAGACCAGGGAACAACCCTGTAAAAATCAAGTAATATTCGTTTCTCTTCCCATTTTACAAAAGGGAAAACTGAGGGGTAGACACTGACTGGCTTTCCAGAGATCAAACAGCGAAGTAGGGGCACAGCCTGGATCAGAGTTCACAGCCTGGACATTAACAGTTGTTTAATATCTCATGGAGTCTCTTTAAAAAAAATAGAAAAATTAAATGAAGATCATTGCTGTTTGGTATCTCAGGGATTCTCCTGCCTGGGAACAAACTGATCAAGATTTCAAAATGTTGTGAGTGATAAGGAATATTTAAACTCCTCATGAAGCCTTTCCCAACTGGACTGACTATGGCTTAGGCCCTACACATCCTCTCACTCCTTCCACAACCCACCTACCTCCTCAACTAGTATGTTTTATGTTTGCACACACATACATAAACCCAATTCCATGTGGCTCTATGCATTACATCAATACATGCCTCTGCATCTCGTCCCCACCCTTAGATTAGTCTCCAGTGGGCTGACAGTGCCTCATCTCCATCCTGTGTAAGATTCCCCACTGTGCCTAGTATATGTGCTGTGAATATATGGATGATCACGATGGAGCTAGAGAAATGTGAGATTCAGGATTTAATGTGCGAATCTCTTTTCCGTCAGGACCTCTTCCTCCACCGCCTCCTATAAACAGAAACGGTAACATTGCACGGGCATCGCCCGCTCCCCAGCTACCCTCCAGAGGTGGATTAGACACCCAGAGGAGCAGCCCAAGGCCTCCACTCCCTCCAGATCGGCCGGGCTCCGGAGCCCCGCCCCCTCCACCGCCACCATCCTCTTCGGTCCGAAACGGTTTCCAGGACTCACCCTGTGACGGTAAGACGTGGTCCTAGTTCATTTTCACTAAAAGCTGACCCCTTTTTTTCCCAGTGCCTGTAGTTCTGATGGAGCATGCCAATCCTTGGCAGCTTTTCTGCTGTTGAAGTTCTCTTATGTTAAAGTTATTCATTGCTCAGTTGCCTTCACACACTCAATATTGTAAGTGGAAAGCACACCCTCTCTGACCTAGCCACTTCGCAACATTTCATGAGCACCACATTCAGCAAAAAAAGGGGAGATTTTTCTGGCCTTTACTTTATCAGCTTCACCTGTCCCCTGGGGTCAGGGTAGGTTGGAGAGCCTGAAAGGGTCAAGGTCATAGAAAACCCACATTTCAGGAGAAGCACTATCACATTCCTCTAGTTCTCCCTACACGTGTTTTTTTTTTTACCTTTCTGAAGGCGTGAATCTGGAAGGGAGAGGACTGCAGACTGCAAGATCCTTGTGGGCAGAGAGTACATCTACCAACTCTGTTGTATTTTCTCAAGTGCTTAATGCAGTGCTCTGCACACAGTAAGCACTCAATAATTACCATTGCTTGATTGAGAGGAGCAAGGAGAGGTGCCAGTGTAAGGGTTCCCAACTGCCTCTGGGAAATAAGATGCCATCAACCCTTAGAGTAGCATTGTGGTCCAGAGCACAGGCCTGCGAGTCAAAAGGACTTGGGTTCTAATTCTGGCTCCACCTCTTGTCTACTGTGTGATGTTGAGCAACTCACTTAACTGTTCTGTTCCTCAATTTCCTCACCTGTAAAATGAGGATTAAGATTGTGAGCCCCTTGTGGGATAGGGACTGTGTCCAACCTGATTAGCTTGTATTTACCCCAGGGCTTAGTACTGTACCTGGCACATATTAAGTGCTTCACAAACACCATTTAAAAAAACCCAAAAAACAAAAAAAGCTCTTCCTCAGCTCCTGAATCTCATTTACTCCTGATGGCTTAAGTGACCAAAGTTTTTGGGTTTTTTTGTGATGTTATGACAGCTTCCTAACAGAGCTCTTTTGCAATAATTTAATATTCTTAGTCTTTGTCATCACATTGTTCATTTGTTTCACTTCTAGTTGCTTGCCACAGTTCTATCTGAAATCCGCTGTACTCCTTGGCTTGGCTAACCCTTCCACAGGAGAGTATGTTATGAAAACTGTAATGGGCCATTTTGCCTTTTTCCCCTCAGATGAGTGGGAAAGCCGTTTTTACTTCCATCCAGTATCAGACTTGCCACCTCCCGAGCCTTACGTACCGATGAACAAGAACTACCCCAGCAAACTGGCACGAAATGAAAGCAGAAGTGAGTATTCTTCTACTCTTATTTGGTTACTGCTTCCATCTAGAACTGAGCAGCACATTTTCCTGGCGGGAGTATTGGAGCATCAGGACCCGAGCGGCAAGAGCGGGTGTGGGCCGGAAGGGCTTGGCAGAGCCCCAGAAAGGCTCACCAGCCCAGATCTCGGACAGAGCCAGTAGTAGGAGTGATGGACTGGGGAGGGGAGAAGACCCTTCTCCCCTCCACCCACACATATACCACTGATTCAGGTCAAGCCAAAACTGCTTCCCTGTGTGTCTCTAGAATGGCCTTGATTTGGGATTGGGACTAAGTCAGCTTCCATTATAACTGGTCTGGCCTCGGGGCAACAGTCCTAAAATTTGGGGGCTTTGACCTCAGTCTCCCACCAGGGCAGGAAAGGACCTCAAACTCCTGATTTTATAGGGACTATGGTTCTTTGCTAGCGTCCATCCCTGCTCCCACAGGGTAATGCGGCTTCTGCTCCACAGTGCTCTGAGAGAGACAGCGAGTTGGGATCGGCCGACAGGAGAGGGGGTTGTTGGCTCCATCTTCCTGGCGCATCTAGCTCCTAGGAGGGAAGCCAGTTTGCAATGGCCCTCCCCACCATACAGGAACAAGAACCAACAAGAACCAGCCTTGCAGATAGATGTGATAAAAAAAAGTGATAATAATAATGGTAATTGTGGCCAAACACTGTGCTGAGCACTGAGTGGCACAGTCCCTGCCCCTCATGGGGCTCACAGTCTAATGGAGAAGGAGAACAGGTATTTCATTCTCACAGATGACACTGAGATGCAGAGAAGTGAAGTGACTTGCCTAAGATCACACAGCAGGCGAGAGTGGTGGAGACAAGATTAAGACCTAGATACCCTGACTCCCGGGCCATGCTGCTTCTCATGTGAAACAAAATCTGCCAAATTGCATTCTTCCCACAGCGGGTCATGGGGCTAGTTGAGAGAGCTGGTGGTTTGCGGAGCCAAGAGACTCAATTCCTGGCTTACCTCAGTCAAAAGCCATGACACAGTGTTGCTGCCCCTGATATCACAGTGGGCAGAAGTATCCTGAGGAAGCCAAGGCTCCAGATTCAATGGCCACTCATCGGTCGCTTTTCAGTCGTAGTTCAAATCTCCCCCCTTTTCTGATTTCTCACCTGCTTGCCTTCGGGCCTGGAGGCTTTGGGCCTTGCCCTCTTCTGTTCTACTCAGCAGAGTTTTGCTATTGCTAAATCAGGTGTTGGAAGAATGGCAGTGTGAGGCGAAGAAGTGATGCATCTTACTCAAAGTCATCTTTTATCTTCTCTCCCACTTTGAAGGTGGTTCCAGTAGGCGAGAAAGAGGAGCTCCTCCTCTCCCGCCCATCCCGAGGTGAACAGGGGCCCCGACTTCCCAGCCGGACCACTGTGTTTACCTGGACTGAACGGTTGCTTTGTTGTTGTCTCTGGAAAATTGCCATTTTTTATATGCCTTCCATGTTGGCCAAGGGGCAAGGAGAGGATTTTCTGAGAATCAGCTAGAGAAATGCAAGTAGAGTTTGATGACCAGTAGATGCCCAAAGCTTTGTGTTTGCTTCTGCTGCAGCCAGTGTCAATCAGCATTTCAGGGACCACATCAGGCAATAGATAAGTCCTCGTGATGAAGGATGGGACAAGCGTTCAGATTTTAGGTCTGGGTCAGTCATTTAAAACAGTTCAACTGCCTTCTGCTTCATTGCCTTAAAGCTAGTCATTGCTGGCATTCCTCACCGGCTCCCCATTTGCTTAAAGAGACCTGTTTCATAGGAAGCTTGCTTTTTGTGTGTTTTCGCATTTTTTAAGTTGTTTTTTCGTTTCTGGCATTCTGGGGATGGCCTATTTGCTGTGTGTGCGTGAACCACAGACCATCCAACTGAGTTTGCTGAGCCTTGTCAGCCTGAGGAAGCCAGAAGTTGGAGGGGTACAGTGGGAACCTGTTTTTTTTTTACAGAAAATGAAAATGGTTGAAACCCAGAGAATGTTCTAGCAATTCAGGTGGGAGAGAGCTCCAGACCTTGTTTTGCAGTTATTTGCAGGCTAGATTTTTGTACTTGTATCCAGAGGTGCTTATGAGGAATTCAGGTAAGGTGTAGACCTTTAATTTCTTAGGATCACATGGAACAAAATGGAATAAAGCCATAATTAAATGGAAAGGGACTTGTGAATCTCCCTGCTCAGCACTGGCTGGTAGATCTGGCTGGATGCCAGTTGGATTCCAACTCTTCAGGTTTGAAGCAACATAACCCTTAGCCTTCCCTCTCTTTCCCTGTGACCAAGCTCTGTGTCTGTGGCCCAGCATTGTCGGTTGCTTTGCAAAAAGTCATGGAAGCAGGAGGCTTGGAAAATGTTGCCTCATTTTCTAGCATCCCAGACATTTAGAAAGGGAAGTGAGTTTGAGGTTGCTAGGCATGTACCCCCCTGAGGGGATCGGGAATGGAGTGCCACAGGAAACCTGCGTTGGAAAATGAAAATTGTTCATTAAAAACCCCGACCAAGCGAAGTTCGTGTTGGCACCATGTGAACGAGCCTCCAGAAAGGACCCTAAGAAAAGTCAGCCTTAACTTCTTCAGCCAATTTTGTTTACAAAGCCACATTGAAACCTTTTAATCTTGTGATATTTGAAAAAAAAAATGCTTCCATTTCCGTGTTTTACACCTAAATCCAGTGTTTATAATAGTTTCCCCTGCTATGGTAGGTTATAAAGACGGCATGTGATAGTAACAAGCATTTATGCATCTACCTAAACTGGGTATTAGTGCCCATTTTTCATTTACAGGTTGCTGGGTGATTCCAACATAAATTCAATCCAAAGAGGGATTATTTAAAAGATTTGTATTTATAAAATAATAATTGTATCCATTTATATGAAGAGAAGCATTCATATGGATTTCTAAAGAAATGTGAAATTCCCAATTTGAGCAGACTATATTTTTTGTACCTTTGCTGGCTAGAAGTCCTGAACTTAATTCAGTACTTCCCTTCTTCCCTTCCATCTTTACACTTATATTTCAAGCAGTTGTTGGGACTCTACCCAGAGGTATTTTTGGTATGTAGAAGCAAAAGGAAGCAGAATTTGCCTCAGTATGTAGTACAGAGCAAAATCTGCCCTTTTCAGGGTTTTTGCTGCTGCAGTAAGGGGTGAGGAAAGATGCCATATGTCGTTCTTTGATCTCACTTTAGCCTTGATCAGTGAGGTTCTCAGCAGTTTAAATCCTAGGTAAAGCCTTCTTAAATCTATTAATCAGCCTTATATTAAAGGCTGATGTCTTGCGCTTTTGAAATGATGGAATGGATGGTCTTCAGGGTGGGTGAAGCAAAGACATGAAAAAAATCCCACTCTTCCAGATGACCAGATGTTTGTTTCTGTAGAGGCCAATTGTGCAGTTGTAGTTCGTTTCAAAAATTCCCTATTTTTAGAGATCTGCTCTCAAATGAAGATAAAATCCCAGCTCGTGGTTGCCACCTGACCAGAATTTAAGTTGGACAAGAGACTCTGCCTAATTGTCACCTGTGTATTCTTTCCCAGCACGTAGTACAGGGCTTTGCACACCGTAAGTGTTTAGTAAGTACTATTATTGTTATTACATTTGCCCAAACTGCCCATTTCTAAAAGTTGGCAGGCCTTTTCCAGCTAGAATTTTGTACAGTATTCCTTTGCAAATGTTCTAAGAAAACTACCACAAAAGTCACCAAAATAAGTATTTCCTTTCCCCAAATGAGGTTCCTACATGTGCTTTCATTTACTGTAAAATTTCCAAATATATTCAAGATGCAATACAGTATTTTAACATTCCTCATATCATTTTATATTAAAAGTATTTACAGTATTAAGATTCAGTATTTATTTCACTATGCATTTTGTTTAGAAAAAGGAATAGAGCAGGAAAAAATGCTAAAAGCAAGTGGTGCCTTTGTGATTTAAAATAGACTGTTTATGCCCAAGCCAGAGATTATTTTACAGATTTGTAAAAATGGTTAGTTTTGTTTCCATTTGTATTATGAAGTCCAAAAAGTCTGTTGTTGTTGTGAGAGTGAAACTAGAGATGGAGTGATTTTAAGATTCCCAGTGTATTTCTGGCATAAATTGATCTTCCTCTCTCTCCTTCCCCTCTGTCTTGCCTTCATCCCCTAGTTTACAATCAGGGACTGAAGGGAGAGAGGGATTTTAACGGCACTGTGATCTAAACACACATATTTTGGTTCCTTTCTATCATAAGAATAAGTTCACTATGAAAATTTGTGTCTTTGTAAGATAGCAAAATAATAAATAAAATCAGAAAAATGTATGTCAACTTGTAGTATTTTTCTATTCATGTTTTCCACAAAACTATGGGTGAAAATCATGGGCTTGTATTTCTATTTTCTACTCTGCTGGTGTCAAAGTGAGCTTTTTCTGTAATGAAGGGAGTCGTGGGTTGCTGGATGCAAACTCCTGAGAGGTTTTTTTTTTTTTTTAATTAGCCATTTCCGGGGGAGACTCGGAATCCCAGCACAAGAGAATTCAGAAGAACAGTTTCTTTTTGGAACTTCCCAAATACGTCCTCACATTTGAAAGGAGATAGCTAGAAATTGGGACAGAGGTGTTTAGCCTGGCGGTAACCCACTTCACCAGGGTCCTGATAACACCCTACCTCTCCCACCTCAGCGTTCAAAAGACGATCAAGGGAATTTGCTCCCCATTGCTATTTGGTTAAACCTGTGCTTTCCAAGCGGTGACCTTTCATTTAAATCCATGTTAAGAAGCCTGTGCTGGAAGACTCATGGTGGTTGGGCAATGAGATCTTACTATTTCTTCATAGAGCTCCAGAGAATTGGATGTTCACAAGCCTATTAAAGAGAAGTAACAAAGGAACCTTCAATCTCACTTTGTTCCTCGGTAAGCACATTGACAAATTTGCTAGTGGTCTCACCCAAGTTTCATTAGCCGAGAGCTGACGGGAGCCCTCAAGTTACTGTCATTTTGCTACTTTAATTGTGAGTTCGTTTTAAGTCTCTCTTCTTGGTAGAGTGCTACCTTTGGCAGGGTGAATGTCTGCTCTTCTGATGGCTAAAAACATTAACTGCAATTACCCGGACAAATAGCTTGACCTAGTGGAAAGAGTACCAGACACATGGGTTCTAATGCCCGGTCTGTTGCTTACTTTCTGTGGTACTTTGATTGGGTCACTTAACTTCCCAATGCTTCAGGTTCCTCGTCTGTAAAATGTTAATTAAGTTCCTGTCACCCTGTCCTCCTTAGACTTTGAAGCCTATGTGAGATTGGGTCTGTGTCGGATCAAATTGTTTCGTATCTACCCCAGCGATTGGCACATTGTAAGCACCTAACATACCGTTATTACTGTTATTATTGTTGCCATTATTATCCTTATTATTGTTAAATGCTCAAAAATATTATTTAGAAATGAGGTAAATGACTGAACACCAGGAAAATCTAATCAGGGAATTCTTGAAGTGGAGCAGAACAGGAGCAGAAGACAGAATAGTTTTAAAGATCTTCCCTCGGAATGAAAGGAAAAATGTGAGGAAAAGTACACTGGATATCTCTTTTGCTTCAGTAGTTGGCGATAGGGCATTATGTTCCTTGACCATTGCTGGGCACTACAGAGTAAAGAAATGAGATGGAGCAGAATTAAGAGGAGAACTAAGAAAATCCTTCTTTGGAAAAGGTATATTTAAGATTTTGAAGGTGAATCTAAGTCAACCATGTAAATAAAGGGCCCCTGGTTGAAGGACAACGTGCAACGCCCCAAGCAACCGGATGATCTGTTGAAGAGGAAGTGCCCAACCGTGGAGAGACACAAGTGCTTAGGTGATGGACAATTTGCCTCTCCTCTTCTCTGCTCCCTTATCCTGCTTCCCTCTTGCAATTTCTCCTTTTTTCCAAGAAGAAAAGGATGAAGAAATCATTGCAAGCCACCTCCTTCCTCTCCTTTTTCCTCCTGGATGCCCCAAATTAACTGAAGTTAAATTAGCTGATTGAGAGTCAGAGGAGAATGTGGAGACCATAGTGGTCACCCCTATAAAAGGTGAGTGTATGGAGGGAGATAAATTTTCAGTAGAAGCTGTCCTTTCTGCCACAAGCACTTACCTGCTGCTAGTGTTGTTGCCTAAACTGTATCCCTTTTTTATTGCTCCAGTTCCTTATGTAAGTCTGTGCACACAGGGGAAAAGGACCAACAATGGTAACGTGAAGGAGTTTGTGATGGCGGAAACTGTAAGTGAGAAGGCCTAATGAAACGAGGGATCCTGGGCACGTGAGGGTTCCTGGTAAGTAAGAAAACAGCCTTAAAGGTCACAGTAAGTGGAGCAGGAAAGCTTCCTGAGGACCAACTACCTGTGAGCCCGCTGTTGGGTAGGGACCGTCTCTATATATTGCCAACTTGTACTTCACAAACGCTTAGTACAGTGCTCTGCACACAGTGCTCAATAAATATGATTGAATGAATGAATCCTAGGAAGCAAATCTAGTCTATGGTGGGGCAAAATAGATTTTTTTCATTCTTTGGATAAAGCTCGAAGGGTAAGACTCCTGTCAAAGCAAATTGAAGGAAGTAAGATGTGTTGTGTGGTTTTATTGTGATAAGCCACAGAAGCCATGTGGCCTAGTGGAAAGATCACAGGCCTGCGAGTCAGAAGGACCTGGATTCTAATACTGGCTCTGCACTTGTCTGCCCTGTGACCTTGGGCAGATCACTTAACTTCTCTGTGCATCAGTTATTTTATCTCATCTGTAAAATGGGGATTAAGACTGTGAGCCCCATGTCAAACATAGACTGTGTCCAGCCTGATTAGTTTGTATCTATCCCAGTACTTAGGATGGTTCCTGGCACATAGTAAGCGCTTAACAAATACCATAGAAAAAAAATGCTCCCCTGCTCCCACTCCTATTGGTGGGGTCTTTTGTAGCTGTTTGTGTCCCCCTCAAGGATAATAATAATAATAATGGCATTTGCTAAGTGCTTACTATGTGCCAAGCACTGTTCTAAGCGCTGGGGGGGATACAAGGTAATCAGGTTGCCCCAAATGGGGCTCACAGTCTTAATCCCCATTTTGCAGACTCACAGTCTTAATCCCCATTTTACAGATGAGGTAACTGAGGCACAGAGAAGTTAAGTGACTTGCCCAAAGTCACACAGCTGACAAGTGGCGGAGCTGGGATTAGAACCCATGACCTCTGACTCCCAAGCCCCTGCTCTTTCCTCTGAGCCACACTGAGACTAAGGTAGCCATGTGGCACTCTCTGATACTAGACAAAGAGATGCACATCACATGCACATAATAATGATGGTGATGATGATAATGATATTTGTTAAGGCAAACATGTGTTAAGCATTGCTCTAAGCACTAGGGTAGATACAAGATAAGCAGGTTGGACAGAATCTGGGTCCCACATGGGGCTCACAGTCTAAATGGAAGGGAGAACTGGTATTGAATCCCCATTTTAAAGATGAGAAAACTGAAACCCAGAGATGTGAAGTCACTTGCTCAAGGTCACACTGAAACCAAGTGGTGGAACCACGATTGGAATCCAGGTCCTCTGACTCAGAGGCTCTTTCCACTAGGCCATGCTGCTCCTCACTTCACACATATCATGTTGATATCATAGATGCCATTTTCTGGAAGAACATGAACCAACAGCATTTCTTTGGGAGACTCCTGAGCCCCTGACTTGCTCCATAGCGCTTCATTGCCCTCCCATGTCAGCATGAAATGTAGTGGCAGTGCCAAAAGGAGACAGAAAAGCATCCATCTTCCTGTCAGTACCAAACAGGTGACAGGCCTGCTGAAAACGGATTGTCCTGTACAAAACCAGATGACTGGCCACTCAAGGTGAGACAACATGCTGAAAACTAAGAATTAGAGCCTACAATTGTCAAAGAAGCAAATAAGCCTGATTGTGTTCTGAGGAAAGTGATTTTATCCAATCCGAGCTCTGTTAGGCTCATTTATTCTCACCAAGATTTCATCAGTATTTATCTCTTTTCCCTCTCCTTCATGGTAATCCAGGTTTTCATCTCCTTTCTTTTCTTTTCCTTAAACTTTGCCCCCAAACTCTGGGCCTGAAATAAATATCATTAGTGAACCATGACTTTACAATCTGAAACTTTAACATCTGTCTCCCCCACTAGATTGAAAGCTCTTTGAGGTTAGGGTTGATGCCTACTAATTCTACTGTACTCTTCCCAAGCATTTAGTTTCCTACTCTGCTCCCAGTAGGTGTTCAGTAAACACCATCAATTGGGTTTGATCATTTGTGAGCCCCATGTGGGGCAGGGACTGTCTAATCTGATAACCTTGTATCTACTCCAGGTGTTTAAATTGATGCCATAATTGTTATTATTAGTAGTAGTAGTAGTATTTGCTTTTGCAATATATATTATTACTATATATTGGACAGGCATTTTCCTGCTGCCTTTTGTCTTTGGTGTTTTTGCTTTCATTCCAAATCCTAATAGGCCAATAGCCAGTACCCTCTCGTCCCTGCAACACAGGGGAAAATCCTCAAAAGGATCTGGAACCATTTCTTTGACATCTGATCTTAAGTCATCAATTTATCATCTTTACTTTTTCCATCCATTCAGTTGGAAAAAAAAATCCAAATAGCGATCAAAGATTTTAAAAATCAAAACAAAATACCAAAATCAGGAAACAGATGATTCATGAGAGCTGTAACAAGCCTTCATCCTAATCAGCATCTAACGGTTGAATAATGATCCATTCCTTTCAGCTGAAGCACTTATGGTCCACCTTAATGTTTTCCCATCATATAAATAACTTGGCTATTAGGTTGCTATTTTTCAATGCAGATTAAATTGATGTATCTTTGTATGGGGTATTCTGGCATAGCCAAACTGTTACTCTGTAGGTGGGGTATTTGTAATTATTATAATCAGAACAATCTTTAAAAGTGCTCGCAAGGGGATGCCAGATTAGTGATTGGCAGTTTTCAATCACTTTCTTTATTATGAAGGGACTTTTTAAGCAGCTTTTAGACACACTAATGGCATACAAAATGAAGCTATTATGGTCAGCAACAAAGAGCATTTTGAGGGAGGTAATTAGAACTCGAGATTGGGAGTCAGAATTTGCTGGCTTGGCTTGTGGCAAGATGTGAGAACCAATCCACCTCTATAGTTCTGGTCACCTACTAATTAGATAAGGTGTATGGTAGGAGAATGCTTTGACTGTGAGCCCACTGTCGGGTAGGGACTGTCTCTATATGTTGCCAACTTGTGCTTACCAAGCGCTTAGTACAGTGCTCTGCACACCGTAAGCGCTCAATAAATACGATTGATTGATTGATTGATTGAAGTGGGCAGTGTTTGCCAGGAATAAGTGGGTTAAGTAGTCTTAAGTGGGCACAGAACTAGTTTGAAGGCCATACTCTGCCCCAGAAAGCTGATTCGTGAGTGCCCCTTGGTGCAGCGTATTTCCATCAAGAAGTCAGATGCCTGGAAAGATGGCACATGGCACTATCCTGGGTAGAATAGCCAGCACTTTGGAGGACAGGTTTAGAACTCTAATAGCTTGGAGAAAGAATCAGAATGATGTGCACCCTGGAAAGGAACCTGTAGACCCACCCCACAAATCCCCCAGTTGGCTCTGTGCTGCAGACTCTTTGTCCCTTCCCTTTTTACCCCCACCTTCCTGCACATCCAGACTCCTTTCCCACAGCTTTGCTTGGCACCTCCCAACCCTGTATAAGTAAGAACCAGGTGGATCAGAAGTAAGGGTGGCCTGCGGTGAGGGTTTATAGAGCTGTTCGCACAGCTACCCCTAATTACTCTTAATAAGCCCTGATGAAATGCCAGGAAAGTGCCGGGATGAGGAATTAGATATGGCCACGATCCTTGGACTCCCAATCTAAATTAGGCCCAAAGGGCATAGTCATAGGAAGCAGCATGTTTGACTTTTCGGGATAACTTGAAAAACAAGGGGATTTATGCCATGCAATTGGGATTGATTAATATGTTCACTAAGTGTATTAAGTATGTTTGCTAATATGCTAATTTGAGTGGTTAGCATTCGTTAATATGCTAATTAGATGGTCCAATGCAAATGTAATACCTGGGATCAACACATGTCAGCCCCACGAAGTGTGAGAGAGCAAGGGTAAAGGAGAGTAGGAAAACGGGAGGACTATAATAATAATCGTATTTCTTAAGCACTTACTATGTGGCAAGCATTTTTCTAAGCACTGGGATAGATATAAGGCTATCAGGTTGGACATAGTCCCTGTCCCGCAAGGGGCTCACAGTCTAAGTTTGAGGGAGTAGGACTTAATCCCCACTTTACAGATGAGGAAGCTGAGGCGCAGAGTAGTGAAGTGACTTGCCCAAGGTCACACAGCAGACAAGTGGCAGAGCCGGAATTAGAACCCAGGTCCTCTGACACTCAGGCCCGGGCTCTTTCCACTAGGCCACGCCGCTTCACGGATGGTTTCAATGCCAGTAATGCTAATTGCTCTTGTTCCAGGGAACTGACAGTGACAGTGGCTTTGGAGTTAGTGGCAACAGCAGACCAGACAGGGCTCTGACCCGTTTGGCACTGCTGTTTCACTGTCCTTCCTGCCGGTCACTCAGAGGACTCACCCCCAGCCCCAGCATTGCCTCGGTCTTCAGGAAACTAATCTGTCACTGGGGACTCCCAGCTCGGCAGGCTGATGTACATAGAGAGGACAAGTGAATTATAATTCAGGGGTCGGGGGTTCCCACGGTCAAGGAGAACCATGGCTCTAAGATCCATCTGGAAACCTTTCAGCTCCATCAACCCTGCAGGATCCCTTCACTCGCCTGTGCCATCCAGGCTGGCATTCCCAATTAGAGAGAGTAGAGGCAGCAGCCTACCCAAAGCTAAACCCTTCCACCCACAAGCAGGCCCAAAATGTGGTTCTCGCAGACACTCTCTCTCCCTAGATCCTACCCCTCCAAAGACTAATCTGAGGTGGAACCGAGGTAATTTAACTGGTGTTTCTTTAAAAACAAGCACCATCAAGATCCACTCTAGAGTGCTTTTTATGAAATGCACTTGGAAAGCGCCATAAATAAGCCCCATGAAACTAGGTAAACAACGATTTTCTTTATTCAAACCCCAAATGACTTGTTATCCTCCTCTAACTCCTCTGAAACCCAAGGGCTGCCTGCTCTCCACTCTGAATTCTAGTCTCCTCACTGTTCTCAATGCACAGGAGTCTTGGCTTGCCACAAGATCAAATCCTCATTAGTCTAAAAGGCAGCACATAAGGATGTTTTCCTGTAACAGAAGGCCACTTTCCAGTTCATTGGTTGTTTTGCGGAAAGGCGTAACTACGGGTTGTCCTGGCTCAGCCTCCCCAAGCAGTGCCCAGCAGAGAGCCCAATGAACCAGAGAAAATGCTCTGGGCATCAGCTTCTGACAGTCTCTGATGTCCATCTGCCTTCAGAGTCTCGGCCCCCACTGACTCAGTGGCTGGGTCAGGAAAAAACAGATTTCACCATTATTTTTGTATTTAGGGTGTGTTTTCCAAAAAGAGTCTTAACTCTAATGACATAGCGGACAGCCTGACTCAGCCCTTGCTGTCAGGTAAAGCTGATTTCCCTTACTGTATTCTGGCTAAGTGGGAGTGAGTTCTCTAAACCCTTCCTCCAGGAGGCTGTCTTAGAAAGAGGGAGTAGGTGGAGAGGAGGGGCAAAAAGAAATGGCACTTTGGGATTATATCAGTGCCTCATGGGAGGGGAGAAATGGGAGGTGGTCAGAGGTATGTGCAGGTGTTTGAGCTGAAAGAGGTTGAATCTGCACTTAATAAGAGTGAAAGCAATGTATTTCTGCAAATTAGAAGAGCTCGAGGAGTTTATGAACACGATGGATGGGGGAAATTGACAGCCAAAATTTCCTCGCAAAAACAGGGAAGCGGGTCCTTGATGCTAAGGGGTTTTTTTCCCTCTTCTGAAGACTTTCCTAGAATAAGTAGTGACCTCCTAGCTTTGATGATGACCCTGGCCCACACTGTGGCAGGAGGCCCCACTGCCTATGATGCTGTAGAAGGCCGAACTGAATAAATCAACTTCTGGGAATGTCAGGTAAAACAAACTGTGTGGGAAATGGTGCCAATCCAACTTCTGAATGCAGTTTTATTATTAGTAGTAATAATAATAATACTATTTGTTAAATGCTTACTGTGTGCCAAGCACTATACAAGATAGTAAGGTCCCACATGGAACTTACAGTCCAAGTAGGAGGGAGAACAAGTATTGAATCCCTATGTTGAAGAGAAGGGAATTGAGGCATCGAGAAGTTAAGTGACTTGCCCCAAAGTCACCCAGCAGAGAAGTGGAGGAGCTGGGATTAGAACCCAGATCCTCTGGCTCCTAGGCCCGGGCTCTTTCCAATCGGCCTTGCTACTGTTTTCTCTTTAATGAGCAGAGCAGCTGACTTTGGGGGTTCTAAGATCGGCCCATTTTGAACAGTGCCTCCCAGGACTAAATGTGTGTGTGAATTTTGTTCTGCCTATGAACTTCAGACACGGTGTGTCCCAAAGTTCTCCTTCCCAAAAAGCAAAAACAACATCAGGTGCTGCAGTCATTCAATCAGTGATATTTATTGGGCGCTTACTGTGTGCAGAACACTGTAGTAAGAACTTGGGAGAGTCCAATATAACAGAGTTGATAGACACATTCCCTGCTGCAAACATCAAACATGCATAACACCACAAGGGACAGCCTTTATGCAAGCACCGTGCAGTATTAATACTAATAATAATAATAGTGATATTTGTTAAGTGATTACTATGTGCCAAGCACTGTTCTAAGCCCTGGGGCAGATGCAAGGTAATCCGGTTGGACACAGTCGCTGTCCCACTTGGGGCTCACAGTCTTAATCCCCATTTTACAGAAGAGGTAAATGAGGCACAGAGAAGCTAAGTAACTTGCCCAAGGTCACACAGCAGACGTGGCAGAGCTGGGATTAGAAACCACATCCTCTGACTTCTAGGCCTGTGCTCTTTCCACTAGGCTACACTGCTACTCTACTATGGATCCCACTTAAGTGAATTTTACCATCAAGGGTGTCTTCTTCAAGCGTGAAGGACAATTATGTATATATCTATACGTCCGTCCAAAATGAGGAACTTCTGAAAGGCAGATTTTTACACCATAGACAAGAATCATCATCATCAATCGTATTTATTGAGCGCTTACTGTGTGCAGAGCACTGTACTAAGCGCTTGGGAAGTACAAATTGGCAACATATAAAGACAGTCCCTACCCAACAGTGGGCTCACAGTCTAAATATCACGGACCTGTGTCCTCAGCTGCCTTCACTGGTCTTTAAGTTGGACACCCAAGCTTGTTCAGCCCAGGTGTCCAACTAACACCTGAGAGTTTCCAAATGAGGACTGAAAAGACAAAAATGGTGGCTTTCTGGCCTATTAAGCTCTTCAAAGCCTGCCAAGCAAACAGTGGTATATATTGAGTGCTTACTATGTGCAGAGCACTGTACCAAGCACTCAGGAGAGTACGATTTATTAAAGTTGGTAGATTTAATCCCAGCCCTCAAGGACTAATCAGTGGCATTTCTGCGTGCCTACTGTGTGCAGAGCATTGTCCTAAGCGCCTGGAATCAGAATCGAGGAGATGACAGTCTAGGCTTCATCCCCTCTAAAATCTCTGCCTTGTTTCCACCCCCATATACAAAATGAAAAGTTGGACCCTCTGCCCGTATCCAGCATGATGTAACTGAAATGGTCATTTACCTTCATTAAAACTCAAAACAAAACAAACGGAAATTCCCACTGGATTGTCAGTGAATGGACTTTTAAAATGTGCATGTTGGAAGAGGGGGCAGTGAACAACAGAGCACAGTTCCGTTAATCAATGGGACTCTGTCCTACATTAAATTCTAAAAGAAACTGCAGAGGAATCTTGTTGAAAAAAGAGCAATCTGATTGCCATTTGCTGTTGGCATCCTGTTTATAGTTAGATGGGTTAAGAGGAATGTGGGAAAACTTCTTCCCTGAAAATCTTCAAGAGTAAGATAGAAAGCTAAGTGAGATGGCTCAAGACAGTCCTGCTAGGAGCAGGAGGTGGATTCAATGTTCTCTAGACCTCTCTGCCCTCATTGGTGTTGAGGGCTGAAAAGGGAACTTGAAAATGACCATTTGACTTCACACCATCATCATCATCATCATCATCAATCGTATTTATTGAGCACTTACTGTGTGCAGAGCACTGTACTAAGCGCTTGGGAAGTACAAGTTGGCAACATATAGAGACAGTCCCTACCCAACAGGGGGCTCACAGTCTAAAAGATGGTAGTCAAGGAGGGAAGAAGGGAAGGGGTGAGTGTTTTAAAAAGGTATGAAAGGGCACAGGTGGAGGGGATAGATATAGAAAGGAGGTGAGAGACCTCTTGGGTTCCTGTGGGGAATATAAGGAGAGTCACTCATTCTTGATAAGTGAACTAGCAAGTATAGTGGTTCCAATTTCCATTAATTTCAACCATCTCCTCAATGTTTCCTGATTTTGTGGCCTTCGAAAAGCATTTCCCAGAAAAGACATTGGTTTGCAGTTTGAAAACTTAAAAAATAATTTTAAGGTTATTATTATTTCTGGCATTCATTAGGCACTTATGCTAAGCACTGCTTTATGCCCTGAGGATTTTGAATCAGAAACTGTCCCCGGCTGACAATCTAAAAGTTGGGGAATGGCAGGGAACAGTCACACTGGGAAAGAAATAACCGGGCAAACTAATATATCATCCCAAGCGCTCAGTACAGTGCTCTGCACACAGTAAGCGCTCAATAAAAACGATTGAATGAATGAATAATATTTGTGGTACTTTCACTGATGATGAAGAGGAATACTTGTAACGGTTAAGTGCTTACGATGTGCCAAGCACATAGATACAAGATCATCAGATCCCACATGAGACTCACAGTCTAAGTAGGAGGAAGAACGGGTATTAAATTCACATTTTGCGGGTGAGGGAACTGAAGTTACGTGACTTGACCAAGGTCACACAGCAGGTAAGTGGCAGAGTTAGGATTAAAACCCAGAGCCTCGGGTGCCCAGGCTTTTTCCATTAGACCATGCTGCTTCCCTGATAGAAAGAGCTAAGTCCTCTCCCCTAAAGTTTCCTCCCAGTGCGTGGCTCCAGCCCCCTCCCAGAAATCTGGGCCTGTCACGAGTTTCAGTGGTGCAAAAGGTCTCCCAAATGGAGGCTCTCTCAGCCACAAGTTTCTGCAGCAGTCTCACGTGTAACATGGCCTTGGGTCAGTTGTCTAAACAGCTCTCCAACAGATGGCTGCTATTCCAAGTTCGGCAGCAAGTTCCTTACCAACCAGTAAGGACCTAAACTCTCATTTCCTCTTCTTGTGTGTCACCTTTGCACTTGGATTTACACCCTTCATTCATCCCACCCTTAGGCCCAAAGCACTTAGAGAAGCAGCGTGACTTAGTGGAAAGAGCAGCGTCTTGGGAGGCAGAGGACATGGGCTCTAATCCTGGCTCTGCCACTTGTCTGCTGTGTGACCGTGGGCAAGCCACTTAACTTCTCTGTGCCTCAGTTGCCTCATCTGTAAAATGGGGTTTAAGACTGTGAGCCCCATGTGGGACAACCTGATGACTTTGTATCTACCCCAGCTCTTAAAACAGTGCTTAACACATAGTAAGTGACTGTGAGCCTGTTGTTGGGTAGGGATTGTCTCTATCTGTTGCCAAATTGTACTTTCTACACACTTATTACAGTGCTGTGCCCGCAGTAAGTGCTCAGTAAATACGATTGAGTGAATAAGTACGATTGAATGAATGAATGAAGTGCTTAGAAATACCATAATTACTATTATTATGATGATGATGTACATACCTGTAATTTAGTTATTTAGATTAATATCTGCCTCCCCCTCTAGACTGTAATTTCCTTGTGGGCAGGGAACCTATACCAGCTCTGCTATATTTTACTCTCCCAGGTGCTTAGTACAGTGCTCTGCACACAATAAGCCCTCAATAAGTATGATTGACTGATCTGTAGTTGGCCCAGATCTCATGAGTACAGGGTTTAAACTGATCCCTGAGGTCTTTTGGAGCAAAATGCTTCAGTGGACATGGCCCGTGCAAGTTGGGCAACTTTGTTGACATTCCCTTCCTTCCCTTCCTTCCTTGTAGCCCCTTCCTTCCTCTCCCCCTCGTCCCCCTCTCCATCCCCCCATCTTACCTCCTTCCCTTCCCCACAGCACCTGTATATATGGATATATGTTTGTACATATTTATAACTCTATTTTACTTGTACATCTCTATTCTATTTATTTTGTTAGTATGTTTGGTTTTGTTCTCTGTCTCCCCCTTCTAGACTGTGAGACCGCTGTTGGGTAGGGACCATGTCTTTATGTTGCCAACTTGTACTTCCCAAGCGCTTAGTACAGTGCTCTGCACACAGTAAGCGCTCAATAAATACGGTTGATTGATTGATTGATTGATTCCAGGGACCAAACTGAAATAACCGAAATGGCTGAGGAAGTAGATGCTCCCAGAACTTCAGTTCTTTCTCTTATGGTCTAAAACTGGATCCCAAAGACAAAGGTGTTGTTTTCACAGAGACCACTAGAGGGCACTTGCGATTTATTAATGTACTTAAATGTAGATGCAAAAGAGATAATTTGCAATAATCAATCAATCGTATTTATTGAGCGCTTACTGTGTGCGGAGCACTGTACTAAGCGCTTGGGAAGTACAAGTTGGTAACATATAGAGACGGTCCCTACCCAACAGTGGACTCACAGTCTAGAAGGGGGATAATAATAATGATAATAATATTATTATATTAATGATAGTATGATAATATGATAATTATGATACTATGATGATGATATTAATGATAGTAATAATAATGATGGCATTTTTATTAAACGCTTACCATGTGCAAAGCACTGTTCTAAGCGCTGGGGGCGGATACAAGGTGATCAGGTTGTCCCACGTGGGGCTCACAGTCTTCATCCCCATTTTACAGATGAGGTAACTGAGGCTCAGAGAAGTGACTTGCCCGAGGTCACACAGCAGACATATGGCAGAGTCAGGATTAGAACCCATGACCTCTGGCTCCCAAGCCCCGTGCTCTTTCCACTGAGCCATGGGAAGGACCCCACTCAATTACTCGACACTGTGTGGCAATTTTTAGTAAAATGTATAACTTGGTGAAAATAGGTATGTTAACAAAGTGAGGTTGTTCCTAATCAGAAACTGATACAAATATAGTAGGGGTTTGACCAATAGTCAATTAATCAGTGGTATTTATTGAGTGCTTCCTGTGAGCGGAGCATTGTACTAAGTGATTTGAAGAGTTCAAACGAGGTGGTAGGCACGATCACTGCCCTCAAAGAGTTTACAGTCCAGTGAGGGAGACAGAGATTAAAATAAACTACAAGTAGAGGAGCAACCGAATATAAAGATATTTAAATAAGTGCTGTGGATGATGGGGTGAGTGTCTAAGTGCTTAGGGGATGAGGACTCAAAGCAATAAATCAATATTTTTTTCTGCTACTATTGAAACTTGGCGGAGTGGGGAGGCCTCAGATGGAGCAGTCAGGTCGATGTCTCCAGAGCTAGGACCTCAAAGTCAAGTTTCTCACAGGCCTCTTCTCCCCCAGATTCTCAGGACAGCTATTCCCCAGCCATTTTCAATCTTCTTCCCCTTGCCCTATCACTACCACCTGACAGCAGCATGGCCTAGTGAATAGCGCAGTATGGGCCAGGGATTCAGAAGGACCTGGGTTCTAATCCCAGCTCCACCACTTACCTGCTGTGTGACCTTAGGCAAAGTCACTTCACTTCTCTGTGCCTCAGTTACCTCATCTGTAAAATGGGGATTCAGACTGTGAGCCCCATAGGGGACATGGGCTGTGTCCAACCTGATTAGCTTGGATCTACCTCAGTGCTTAGTACAGTGCCTGGCACATGGTAAGCGCTTAACAAATACTGCAATTATTGTTATATTATTATTCTGAAATGAAATTGTGCCATCTAAAACTCAATATGTCCAAGACTGAACTCTTTATCTTCCCTCCCAAACCCTGCCCTCTCTCTGACTTTCTCATCACTGTTGACGGCACTACCATCCTTCCCTTCTCACAAGCCCGCAACCTTGGTGTCATCCTCGACTCTGCTCTCTCGTTCACCCCTCACATGCAATCCGTCACCAAAATCTGCCAGTCTCACCTCCGCAACATCGCCAAGATCCGCCCTTTCCTCTCCATCTAAACCGCCACCCTGCTGGTTCAATCTCTCATCCTATCCCAACTGGATTACTGCATCAGCCTCCTCTCTGATCTCCCATCCTCCTGTCTCTCCCCACTTCAGTCTATACTTCACGCTGCTGCCCGGATCATCTTTGTGCAGAAACGCTCCGGGCGTGTTACTCCCCTCCTCATAAATCTCCAGTGGCTACCAGTCAACCTACGCATCAGGCAAAAAATCCTCACTCTCGGCTTCAAGGCTGTCCATGACCTTGCCCCCTCCTACCTCACCTCCCTTCTTTCCTTCTACAGCCCAGCCCGCACCCTCCACTCCTCTGCTGCTAACCTCCTCACTGTGCCTCCTTCTCGCCTGTCCTGCCGTCGACCCCCGGCCCACATCCTCCCCCTGGCCTGGAATACCCTCCCTCCGCACATCCACCAAGCTAGCTCTCTTTCTCCCTTCAAAGCCCTACTGAGAACTCACCTCCTCCAGGAGTTCTTCCCAGACTGTGCCCCCTCCTTCCTCTCCCCCTCCCCATCCCCCCCGCCCTACCTCCTTCCCCTCCCCAGAGCACCTGTATATACGTTTGTACAGATTTATAACTCTATTTATTTTACTTGTACATATTTACATATTCTATTTATTTTATTTTGTTAATATGATTTGTTTTGCTGTCTGTCTCCCCCTTCTAGACTGTGAGCCCGCTGTTGGGTAGGGACCGTCTCTTTATGTTGCCAACTTGTACTTCCCAAGCACTTAGTACAGTGATCTGCACACAGTAGGCGCTCAATAAATACGACTGAATGAATAGGTAAATGCAAAGCTGAAATACAGACAGCTGACATCAACAGTGGTGACCATCTGGGTTGAGGTTAGGGTACTGGCCACCGTAAGGGTTTATATTTCATATCACAAGCACATTCTGTCCTACTCTACCCATTCCCCAGACACTGGAACCAGCAGGGGTTTGGACCCACGATTGTAACAGAGATGGGCAGTGTTAGATTTTCTAAACCTATGTCATCACTATGATTATGGGCAGAAGGGCTTGAAGGTAATTTTTGGTCTTGAGGGTTTACGACCCAGTGGGGAATAAGGACTCGATTCCTAATTTTGTCTGTGAGTCAGTGTGACTGGACAATAGGATTCTATCATTTTCTCTGTTTTACAGAGGGAAAACTGCAGAGTATCTCCCGAGTGCTTTAAATATGCTGCAGTGCTTCTGAAACCTACGTAGTTTTATTACCAAGTGCATTCATTACCAAACTTCCTAACGCTACTTTTTTGTGATTTATTTTTGTTATCCTTTTTTGACTTGTGTGCTTTGAGATATTTGAAAAGCCCCCAAATTTAAGCTGTATAAAATTGGCATCACATATAGTAGTGTATGTGATAATAGTATGAAATAGACCATTCCAGAGTTCAGATAGACAGTAATACTGTATAACCGCCGGTATCAGAAAGGGAGAATCGTGGTAGTTGTATAATGGTTAGTCCATTTCAAAGGGAAATCGAACTTAATGCCCCCAAATGGCTGGTGAAAGGCAGAAATTTTTAACTCTGAGTTAAACGAAGTTTGCTCCACTGAAAGCTAATTCTCTGGTGTTTCCCAGCCACATTTATACCGTCATGGAATGAAAAGGACCTCAGTGTTTCTCTTCTCTTCTCTTCTCAGTGCTTAGAACAGTGCTTAGCACATAGTAAGTGCTTGACGAATGCCATCATTATTATTATTATTGTTCTCTGCCCAAGACCACTTCTTGCAACATAGACCAGAGCAAGAGGAGCCAAGGAAGCTAGACAAACTGGACAGAGGTTGGCTCAGTTGGAGATTATGAAAAAAGGGCCCATCACAGACAAAGGAATAGGGCATGTGATAACCCAGCGCTTAGAAGTGCTTAACAAATACCATCATTATTATTATAAACACCTCCACCGAAGACCTGGGGCCCAAGGGGAAGGTCTGTCTAGCTACATAACCTTATTTTTATGGTATTTGTTAAATGCTTACTGTGTGTCGAGCACTGTTCTAATTGCTGGGGTAGTCAGGTTGGATGCAGTCCCTGTCCCACAAGGGGCTCATCGTCTAAGTAGGAAGGAGAACAGGTATTTAATCCCCATTTTACACTTGATTAAACTGAGGCACAGAAAAATTAAATGACTTACCCAAGGTCACACAGCAAGCATTTGGCGGAACCAGGATTAGAACCCAGCTCCTCTGACCCCCAGGCCTGTACTCTTTTCCCCGACACTAACAAGTTATGTATTGTCTTATCAAACTGACCAAACTTCCCTCAGCTCCAGGAAGGGAGCAGGACCACTAGAGCCAGAAGAGACCACTTTTCACAAGTTGGTTTGGGACTAGCATGAAAGGTGCAGGACAGCACTTGGGGTGGGCTGAAAAGCAGATTTGCGAATATTCTTGAGAAGCAGTGTGGCCTACTGGAAAGACCACAGGCCTGGGAACAAGAGGACCTGGGTTCTAATCCTGGCTCTAGGACTTGTCTGCTGTGTGACCTCAGCCAAGTCACTTAATTTCCCTGTGACTTAATTGCCTCATCTGTAAAATGGGGATTAGAACTGTGAACCCCATGTGGGACAGGAACTGTGCCCTACCTGGTTAGCTTTTATCTTCCCCAGCACTTGGAACAGTGCCTGGCACATAGTATTTAATTAACACAATAATAATAATAATAGCCCTGAGCTGGAAAAAATAGACTCGGGGTAGAATTTAAGACCAGAAGAAGAATCGCAAAATGACTACTGTTTGGGTTATACATCCCAGACTCAGAAATTGATGACTTTTTCTGTCAGAGAGGAAGAGAAAAGGGTGGCAGAAGCTATGAATTGAGAATCCATATTGCAGCAATCCTGGTCAGATTGGGATTGGCCGTCTTGCACCTATTCAAACATACGAATAGCTCATGGAAGGGGAAAAAAGAAATATAACTACTAAAGCAGAGTCTAGGGTAATGGAAAAAAGACTTCAGAGAAGGCTTACTTATTCAGCTTCTACTGATGCATACCGAACTAATGTTTCTTTAAAAGACCAGCAGATGCCATCTGGAAATATGTATTTTTAAAGCAAATCTAGCCCACTGCACTACCCAACTTCCAGCTGTGGCGTCAGTTACATATCTTCCGACCACAAAGATGAGATTTAAAATCTGAGGTTTTTCTTCACTTCCTCTTTGTAGTGTCTCAGCAATTAATCAGCAATTAGTTAACAATTTTGAAAATGATTTTGACTTGAGAAACCCTAGCCCCCTGCCCTGATGTTTGCTTTAGCTTTTCTTTAAAACCTGCCTTTCAAGTTAGTTGTTCCTTAGCCTAACTAGTAGGTATAAAACCTCATTCATCTGTTTTGGAAGTAGAAATTGCTTCCACTTTTTTCAGTCTATTTTTAACTTGATGGACTCTTCCTTTTCTTGTACCTTCTTCTGCAAATACCACAATTTGTAAATTGCCATTATCATTATTACCACTCGCAGAGCACATGGCTTCTACCATCACTGACCTTGATCTCAGAGAATAAGTTCCAGACTTTACTTACTAGAGCAATTAACAAAAACCCAGAGCTTGTTCGCTGGGGTCACAAGCAGGATCACTGAAGATCCATCTGGGGCTCATTCCCTCAAATCACAGAGGAAAAACAAAACATGTCCCCTGCCCTCCAGCACCTTATATTCCGGTGAGAGAAAAGCAGAGTTCCAGTTTGGTGAAAAGGAGGAGGGGAGAAGGAGGAAATGTACAATGTGGAATGGAGTGTCTAAAGTCTGAAGTTCTGCTTGCCAGGAGCAGAGTGGAGAGTACCTCCTTCCCTTCCCCACAGCACCTGTATATATGTATATATGTTTGTACATATTTATTACTCTATTTATTTTATTTGTACATATCTATTCTATTTATTTTATTTTGTTAGTATGTTTGGTTTTGTTCTCTGTCTCCCCCTTTTAGACTGTGAGCCCACTGTTGGGTAGGGACTGTCTCTATATGTTGCCAATTTGTACTTCCCAAGCGCTTAGTACAGTGCTCTGCACATAGTAAGCGCTCAATAAATACGATTGATGATGATGATGATGAGGCCAAATGGGATAAGGAAACGACATCTGGTGCGTACATAAAACCCTTCTAGACTGTGAGCCCGTTGTTGGGTAGGGACTGTCTCTATATATTGCCGACTTGTACTTCCCAAGCGCTTAGTACAGTGCTCTGCACACAGTAAGGGCTCAATAAATACGATTGAATGAATAAAACCGATCATCAGGATTTTTGAGCTGATCCTTGCATCACCAGGGATCCACTTTAGGATTCTGTGATGGAGTGGAGTGATTAAAAAGATGCCTGACAGAGATTCAATTCTAGCTCCTGGGCGAAGACGGAGTCAGTCAGAAGAAGCTGAAGACCAGAAAACCAGTGAAGAGTTGCAGTCATTCAGGCATTATCTGTTACAACCAGATCAAGGCTGTTCATTCCAACAGGAAACAAACCTGAGGAGGTTGCCTGAGCTTTTGGACAATGCTCACTGCAGCGGTTCCAGGGAGCCGTGACCTGTTGCATTCTTTTATTCAAGGTGATGGGCTCAGGGAAGGGTCAGAGGTTGAGAGGTGGCCTTCTGATTTGTTGGTTTTAATTTAAAGCTGCCTGGTGGAGATTTTCTTCACCAAAGCACCACATTATGGAAGATCAGGGTTGGGGGGAAATCTATAAGAAGGAATGTTAAATCAATTACATTTACTTTAATTAAAGTAAGTGGAAATCCCCAGTGTTGTATCAAATTCGTCCCTGCCCAGGAACAGCTGAATACAGACGGCCATTTCCAAACTTCACTTGGTTTTAATCAATCAATCAATCGTATTTATTGAGCGCTTACTGTGTGCAGAGCACTGTACTAAGCGCTTGGGAAGTACAAGTTGGCAACATATAGAGACAGTCCCTACCCAACAGTGGGCTCACAGTCTAAAAGGGGGAGACAGAGAACAAAACCAAGCATACTAACAAAATAAAATAAATAAAATAGATACGTACAAGTAAAATAAATAGAGTAATAAATATGTACAAACATATATACAGGTGCTGTGGGGAAGGGAAGGAGGTAAGATGAAGGGGATGGAGAGGGGGACGAGGGGGAAAGGAAGGATGGGGACAATCAGCAATTCATAGTGCTTTCGCTTCCAACCAAACTGTAGGATTTTCCTTTCCAGGGCTATTCTCTTGTTAGCCTGCACTATTTGGCTTTTGATCCATGAAATTAATGATTAAACCTCGTTTAGATTGCCATTCCATGAGTTCCTTGCACCAATCTGAGTAATGTGGTGTTCCATACTGTGAATTCATTTTCTTCCTCCATGATATCCTTGCTTGCGCCTTCTGGCTTCTTTCCTTATGTTTGAAATTCTTTTTCTCCTTTCCAAACTTTATGTAACAATGGTTTGGATGTGCAAAACAGTCCACAAGAGCTGAAGCTCCCCAGCTGTGCCATGCACAGGTTTGAAATAAAAGTGATAATAATAATGATATTTATTAAGTGCTTACTATGTGCTAAAATAATCAGATTGGACGTGGTCCCTAGCGCCATACAGGGCTTACAGTTTGAAGGAAGTACAGATAATAATTATAATTGTGGTAGTTAAGTGCTTACTATGTGTGAAGCACTGTATTAAGCCCTAGGATAGATGCAATATAAGCAGATCGGACATAGTCCCTGTCCCGCATGGTGCTCATAGGCTGAGCATGGGAGACAGGTATTTAAGTGCTTAGTACAGTGCTCTGTGAGCATTAAGTGCTCAATAAATATGATTGAATGAATTAATTTAATCCCCATTTTCTGGATGAGGGAACTGAGGCACAGAGAAGTTGAGTGATTTGCCCAAGGTCACATAGCAGGCAAGTGGCAGATCCAGGTTTGGAACCCAGGTTCTCTGACTCCCAGTTAATCAATGATATTTATTGAGCACTTACGGTGTGCAGAGCACCGTATTAATAACATGGTACCAGATCCATGCTCTTTCCACACTACCATGCTGCTTCTTGTATCATCATTTTATATCATCTTTATCAGCATTTTACCAATGAGAGGACCAAAGCCCAGAGAAGGTAAGAGATTTGTCCAAGGACACACAACAGGTAAATGGCAGAATCAGAACTAGAACCCAGGTCTCCTGATTCCCAGCCCATGCTCTTATACACTAAGTCCTACATGTTTTGCACCTAAAGAGCACTTGGCTTTGCACATAGTAAGTGCTTAATAAATGCTATCATTATTATTATTATTATTAACCTTATCGTATTTTGGCAAGACCCTCTACAGAGGTCAAAAGCCATCAGAGGTGTTTCTGTAGCAATACTGAAAAGTACATTCTTAACCATGAATGAGCAGCAGTGACAGGATAGAAATGATTTTCACATTGTAATTCATTACTAGGTTAAAGATTTGGGCGCTACAGTTATTTCTTGGGGATTTTTCTCCGGGAAACATACATGGTGAAAAGTGTTTGCCTCTGAAAGGATGAGACCCAATTTATGCACGTAGCCTTGGCTGAAGAGATCAGTGCTCTGCACACAGTAAGCGCTCAATAAATACGATTGAATGAATGAATGTGCAGCCAAAATCCATTCCACATGGTGTGAATTTAAACTTAGTTCTTTGCCACTGACATTGATTGGGTTGCCAAGTACAGTGCTTGGCATAGAGTAATTAACAGTTTACATGGAAATAACATGTTTAAAAATAGTTAAGCACATCCAGACACTATAACTTTTCCAAACTAATCGATTTCAGAGGCTTTGTTTCTTCCATCAGGTCACATGGCTCATTCTGCCAGGGAGAAGGGAGAGGACTAAGGACTCTGAATTTCCATTTTTGGAGGTCTTTAAAAATAGGTTAGATTGACATCTGTCTATGAATGGTATAACTGTGGTTCACTCCCATGGTTAAAATCTGACCTACGGTTTTGTGATTCCCCGAGATGGACTAGGGAGAAGAAAGTGTTTTTTAAAAAAAGCCAGCCGTGTGGATGGGAAGGGGAAAGTTACAGGGGGCAGAGAGGGTTAGAGAGTCCAGCCCTTTTTGTGTTCTCAATTTCTACTCTTTTCTTCTTCGTTTCTTCAGCTCCTCCCACTTGTCAGTTTACAGTCGCTCTTGTCAGCCATCTGGACTGCAATGACTAGGAGGATAATGGAAGGGAAGAAGTGGAGCTGCCCAGACAGGGTAGATGACATGCAGAATTTGGTGCACGAGGTGGGGACTTTAATAGAATACAGCTGCATTTTATTCCCTGGATTGGGTGAGACTTTCTGCACGTGGCTGTATTTGCCATGATTGTAATTAATCCTGTCCACCTCCACATTTCTATCGGGAGGCTCCTCGGGTCTAGTTAATCATAACAAAGATACTTGTTAAGCTGTCATTGTGTGCCAAGCACTGTTGTAAACACTGGGGTAGATACAAGGGGATCGGGTCGGACACAGTCCCTGTTCCTAGCTAAGCCAAGCTAGCTCTCTTCCTCCCTTCAAGGCCCTACTGAGAGCTCACCTCCTCCAGGAGGCCTTCCCAGACTGAGCCCCTTCCTTCCTCTCCCCCTCGTCCCCCTCTCCATCCCCCATCTTACCCCCTTCCCTTCCCCACCCCACCTGTATATATGTATATATGTTTGTACATATTTATTACTCTATTTATTTATTTTACTTGTACATATCTATTCTATTTATTTTATTTTGTTAGTATGTTTGGTTTTGTTCTCTGTCTCCCCCTTTTAGACTGTGAGCCCACTGTTGGGTAGGGACTGTCTCTGTATGTCGCCAACTTGTACTTCCCAAGTGCTTAGTACAGTGCTCTGCACACAGTAAGCGCTCAATAAATACAATTGATTGATTGATTGACACCTGCCCACATGTTTTGTCGTCTGCCTCCCTCTTCTAGACAGTGAGCCCGTTGTTGGGTAGGGACCGTCTCTATCTGTTGCCAACTTACTTCCCAAGCGCTTAGTACAGTGCTCTGCACCCAGTAAGCCTCAATAAATACGATTGAATGAATGAATATTTGTACAGATTTATCACTCCATGTATTTTACTTGGACATAGTTACATATTCTATTTATTTTATTTTGTTAATATGTTTGGTTTTGTTCTCTGTCTCCCTCTTCTAGACTGTGATCCCGCTGTCAGGTAGGGACCGTCTCTCTATGTTGCCAACTTGGACTTCCCAAGCGCTTAGCACAGTGCTCTGCACACAGTAAGCGCTCAATAAGTACGATTGAATGAATATTTGTACAGATTTATTGCTCTATGTATTTTACTTGGACATAGTTACATATTATTCTAGACTGTGAGCCCGCTGTTGGGTAGGGACCGTCTCTGTGTGTTGCCAACTTGTACTTCCCAATCGCTTAGTCCAGTGCCCTGCACACAGTAAGCGCTCAATAAATACGATTGATTGATTGATTCTATTTATTTTATTTTGTTAATATGTTTTGTTGTCTGTCTCCCCCTTCTAGACTGTGAGCCCGCTGTCGGGTAGGGGCCGTCTCTCTATGTTGCCAACTCGGACTTCCCAAGCGCTTAGTCCGGTGCTCTGCACACAGTAAGCGCTCAATAAATACGATTGAATGAATATTTGTACAGATTTATTACTCTATGTATTTTACTTGTACATATTCACGTATTCTATTAATTTTATTTTGTTAATATGTTTTGTTTTTGTCTCCCCCTTCTAGACTGTGAGCCCGCTGTCGGGTAGGGACCGTCTCTCTATGTTGCCAACTTGGACTTCCCAAGCGCTTAGTCCAGTGCCCTGCACACAGTAAGCGCTCAATAAGTACGACTGAATGAATGAATATTTGTACAGATTTATTGCTCTATGTACTTGTACATACTTACGTATTCTATTTGTTTTATTTTGTTAATATGTTTTGTCGTCTGTCTCCCCCTTCTAGACTGTGAGCCCGCTGTTGGGTAGGGCCCGTCTCTAGATGTTGCCAGCTTGGACTTCCCAAGCGCTTAGTACAGTGCTCTGCACACAGTAAGCGCTCAATAAATACGAGTGAATGAATGAATGAATGAATGAATACGACTAGAATGAATGAATGAGCTGTGGGGCGAGTCCACGCGGGGGGGGGGGGGGGTGCGCCGTGGAGTGTCGGCCATTTTGGGGAGGAGCGGCCCGCGCTGGGGGGGCGGAGCCGGGGAAGAGGGGGCGGCTCCTCCTCCTCCTCGGGCTGGTGCTCGTGCTCCGGCTCGGGCCCGCGGGCACAGAGGCCGAGGGGGCCCGGCCCTCCCCTCCCTTTCCGGCCCCCGGCCCCGTGGGCAGCGGCGGCGGCGGACCGGACCGGACCGGACCGGAGCGGACCGGAGCGGACTGGAGCGGGCAGGTGAGGCGCGGCCCCCGGTTCCCCACGGCGCCCCCGGGCCCGCCCTGCTCGGCCCCGTCGTGGGTTTTCCCGGAGATCCCGGGGGGAGGCCCCGCGTACGGCTCCTGGTTTCCCGGCCGGTTGGGCCCCCGCCCGGGATGCCCGCAGCGCCACCCTCCTTCCCCTCCTTTTCTTCCTTCCCCTCCTTTTCCTCCTTCCCCTCCTTTTCCTCCTTCCCCTCCTTTTCCTCCTTCCCCTCCTTTTCCTCCTTCCCCTCTTTCCCCCTTCCCTGCCCCACTTCCTCCTTCCCATTCTTTTCCCCCTCCTTTTCCTCCTTCCCCTCCTTTTCCTCCTTCCCCGCCCCACTTCCTCCTTCCCATTCTTTTCCCCCTCCTTTTCTTCCTTCTCCTACTTCCCGCTGCCTTTTCCTCCTCCTTCCCCTCCTTTTCTTCTTTCCCCTACTTCATCATCATCATCATCATCAATCGTATTTATTGAGCACTTACTATGTGCAGAGCACTGTACTAAGCGCTTGGGAAGTACAAATTGGCAACATATAGAGACAGTCCCTACCCAACAGTGGGCTCCCTGCCTCACTTCCTTCTTTCTCTCCTCCTTCCCCTCCTCCTTCCCCTCCTTTTCCTCCTCTTTCCCCTCCTCGTCTTTCTCCTACTTCCCCCTTCCCTGCCCCGCTTCCTCCTTCCCCTCCTTTTCTTCCTTCTACTTCCCCCTTCCCTGCCCCACTTCCCTCTTCCCATCCTTTTCCTCCTCCTCCCCCTCCTTCTCTTCCTTAATAATAATAATAATGATGGCATTTATTAAGCGTTTACTATGTGCAAAGCACTGTTCTAAGCGCTGGGGAGGTTACAAGATGATCAGGTTGTCCCACGGGGGGCTCACAGTCTTCATCCCAATTTTACAGATGAGGTGACGGAGGCACAGAGAAGTGAAGTGACTTGCCCAAGTCACACAGCCGACAACTGGTGGAGCCGGGATTTGAACCCATGACTCCAAAGCCCATGCTCTTACCACTGTGCCACGCTGCTTCTCTTCCCATCCTTTTCCTCCTCCTTCCCCTCCTTTTCTTCCTTCTCCTATTTCCCCCTTCCCCGCCCTGCTTCCTTCTTTCCCATCCTTTTCCTCCTTCCCCTCCTTTTCTTCCTTCTCCTATTTCTCCCTTCCCTGCCCCGCTTCCTCCTTCCCATTCTTTTCCCCCTCTTCTTCTTTCTCCTACTTCCCGCTTCCTTTTCCTCCTCCTTCCCCTCCTTTTCTTCTTTCTCCTACTTCCCCCTCCCCTGCCCCGCCTCCTCCTTCCCATCCTTTTCCTCCTCCTCCCCCTCCTTTTCTTCCTTCTCCTACTTCCCCTCCTCCTCGTTTCCTTCTTCCTCCCCTTCCCGTCTTCTCCTTCTCCCCTTCCCGTTTTCATTCATTCAGTCGTATTTATTGAGCGCTTACCGTGCGCAGAGCACTGGACTAAGCACTTGGGAAGTGTTGCGGATGTGTAGTTCCCAAGTGCTTAGCCTAGTGCTCTGCGCACGATAAGCGCTCAATAAATACGACTGAATAGATGAATGAAAATACAATTCTTCCCCCTTCTTTTCTTCCTCCACCTCCCCGTCTCCTCCTCCTCCTCTCCCCCCTTCTTCATCCCTCCGACCCAAGGCGCTGAGCCAGTCTTGCCGCGGTGAGAACCAGGCCTCCTCCCCCACTTTATCTTTTTTACTGCAAAGGGGGCCAGTGGCCATCGCCTCTTCTTTACCGTGAGGAAGGAAAGAGGAAACAACGTTGTGCAGGTCTCCACCCTCTGCCTTTAATAACAGGATTTGGGGCATGGCTTAAATGGAGTTAATGAACCGTTAAATGTGGTGATATCTGACGGCTTGTGGATTAGTCTGCTGGTTGATGTTAGTAAAGTGGTGCTCAGTAATCTGATTCCAGTTTTCCCTAATTTCCCGGAGGGATTAAAAGATTAGTGCCTTTTTAATCAATCAGTGGTATTTGTTGAGGGCTTACTATGTGCAGAGCACTGTACTTAGCAGTACAATACAGTAGAATTAGTGGACAGAGTTCTCTGCCCATAATGAGCTTACAGCCTAGAGGGAGAGGGAGTTTCAAAAAAAAAAAAAAAGGATCTTGCTTGAAGCTCTATTCCTCCCTTCCATTTTCTCTTATTTTCTCTTTCTTACGGTCTTTATTAAGCACTTACTAGGTGCCAGGCACTGCTCTAAGTACTAGGGGAGATACAAGCTAAACAGGATGGATTCAGTGGTATTTGTTGAGGGCTTACTATGTGCAGAGCACTGTACTTAGCAGTACAATACAGTAGAATTAGTGGACAGAGTTCTCTGCCCATAATGAGCTTACAGCCTAGAGGGAGAGGGAGTTTCAAAAAAAGAAAAAAGGATCTTGCTTGAAGCTCTATTCCTCCCTTCCATTGTCTCTTATTTTCTCTTTCTTACGGTCTTTATTAAGCACTTACTAGGTGCCAGGCACTGCTCTAAGTGCTGGGGTAGATACAAGCCAAACAGGATGGATTCAGTCCCTGTCCCGTGGGGGGCTTACAGTTTGAATCCCCGTTTTCCAGATGACGTAACTGAGGCCCAGAGAAGTGAAGTGACTTGTCCGAGGTCACACAGCAGACAAGTGGCAGAGTCGGGATTCGAACCCAGGTCCTTCCGACTCCCAGGCCTGTGGTCTGTGCACTGGGCCATGCTGCTTCCCCCGATTCCTCTAAGGGAGTTATTCTCAGCACACCATTCTCCAATGCATTTGTTCTATCAAGAGTTTAAAGCTTGCAAGCCTTTGTTCTGGAAGTTCTGCACCTTTTTTTAATATGGCAACCCAGGTCCTATTTTTATAGCAGTGGTGATTTGTTTGGTAGTTTGAAAATATCTACTTTAAAATATATATTAAAAATTTGCATTGAATACTCGTCTATTGTTTAAAACTCATATTTTCGGTCTTTTAGTCAGTTGGTAGTAATGAATGAGCACTTATTATATGCAGGGCACTGAACTACGCACTTGGGATAGGACAGTGAGGGCTTATTGTGTGGAGAGCACTGTACTAAAGGCTTAGGCGAGTACAATATTTCCTGCCCACAATGAGCTTACAGTCTAGAGGCATGATCCCTGCCATCAAAGAGTTTATAATCTACTAAGGGAGGCAGGCACTAAAGTAAATTACAGGTAGGAGTAAGTAACAGAGTGAAAAGATATGTACATAAGTGCAAGTAGGGGCTGGATGTGAGTACCCAATGGCTTAGGTGATGCAGAAGTACTGAAGTAGCAGCTGTGGAGTAATAGTTCGGGGAGAGGATAAATCTATCCTCAGGGAAGACCTCCTGGAGGAGATGTTATTTTGGAAGGATTTTAAAGATGGGGCGGGCATTGGTCTGCTGAACGTGAGGAGGATGTTCTAGGTAGAAGAGAGTATGTGAGCAAGAGGCCAGTAGCAAGAGAGGAGGAGGAAGCATAGTGAGAAGACTGGCTTGAGTGGAATGAATTGTGCAAGCTGAGGGTGAAGTGGGAGAGGAGTGTGGTTAAATAATGGGGAGGAAGAGGTGATCACCTTAAAGCCTGTGATTTCTGCTTGGGCATAGAGGAATGGTGAACGGTGGGAAGGAAGTTTTTGGTGAGTGGGAAGACATGCACAGAACAGCGTTTTAGGGAAATGTTATCAGCCAGCAGAGTAGAATACGGGCTGGAGAGGAGGCAGACTTGGAGGCAGGGAGGTGTGCAAGGTGGCTGGTGCAGTGGGTTAGGGTCAGGATGCCTCATGGAGGCAGGGAGAATGGAGTGGAAGGCGAGGATTCTGGACATGTGGAGGAAGAACTGACAGGATGTGGGGAGAAACTGATTATTGGGCTTGAAAGAGAGGACAGTTGAGGACAATGCCAAGGTGCTTATGGGCTTGAAAGATGGAGTGGATGGTGGTGTTGGCAATAGTGGTGGAAAAGCTATGAGGAAGAGGAGGTGAGCTCAGTTTTAGCCATGTTGAGGGGAATTAAAGGCCTGGAATGGTTGGTGGGGGCAGTGGGTGTGGGAATCAATAAGAGGATAAATAGTGTAGCTAGCAGGTGAGGATGAATTTTAGGTGGCTGGGGTTCCATGTAATTTAAAATAAATTCACTGCTCAGTAGAGGCATATTTGTGATAGATAATATCGTCATTTCTTCATTGAAAATTGCTGACATGGTCTTTGTCTTCTCACATTGACATTTGCATTGTTGAGCATATATGATGATGATAATGGTATTTAAGCACTTACAGTGTGCCAGGCACTGTACTATATATATGGACTGCAGGGGAGAGAGTGAGTACAGCACTGATTTCCAAACCGTCTAGTCTAAGGTAACCTTTAAACAAACCAGGAATACTCTGAGAAAGGGTAGGGAAAGCCGGGAAAGGCATTTGGTTCCATGGTGTAAAACCAGATTGACGGCAAGAGATTAGGTTTGGTGTGTTCAACCCTCGCATCTAGTTTCCTTGCAGATGGTGCTTCAGGAAATTAGAATGCTCAGATAATCCCGGTTAAAATTCAAACTTTGCATGAAGGTCCAACATTGAAATTACTGGTGGCAGTAGGGAAGAAAATAGCTCCCTCTCCCATGCCTTTCATTTCAGTTCTATGTGTCATTAGAATTCTCCTGAATCTGGTATGAGTGGTTGGGAACTTCCTGGGCATTGCTGTTTCTCTCAAGAAGAAATGAACTTATTTGTATGGAATTTCATCCCTTGTTTGAAAACGCAAAATTATTGCGTCTTATTTTGACTTAGCCCTAGGAAGTTTAACAAGTAACATTTATAAATGCAAGTGTGGGTATATTTGTGTCCTTGGTGGTAGCAGTAATTTGTTGATCTACGAATTAGTTCCTTGATTCAGACTCACTAATTGTTACATGATCTGTGGAGAAAATTACCTGTGTAATGTTATTGGTGTCTTATGTGTGTTGCTGCAATGAAGAGGTGGTTCATTTTCTGCAAGTGAGGGGCAAAGACTTCTTCCAGGTCTGGAAAGAGTTGATTTCTCCCCCAAAAGTTAGCTGATTTGACATGCATAAAGTGGAATGAACTTAGTTTTTATTTTCCATTCACATTCATTAAGATGATCCAACGACACTACACATACGTAGTCATGTCTGTTTGCAGCACGGAAGCCCAGCTCTGCTTTTGCCTCTTGATCTCGCAATCCTTTCTAAGTTCCTGCTTAAAAAGAACTGATCCTTTGTTGATTGCAATATACCATTGCTGGTCTAACTTTAGGAATTGATAGTTTTCAGTTGAGATGTAGCATTGTCTGAAGCTCTGTTTTTTTGGCTCCTTAAAACATTTCTTCATACTCCTAGCTTTCAGTTGCCAAAGTTCAATTGCACCATATGGAAGACGCTTAGATATTCTACTGGCATTCATTCTCTTCACACATCCTACCCAGTATAGTTGTTTAGAAGTGAATATAAATGCTCCGTAAAATGCTCAATAAATACCATTGATATGGTGGTGACTAATATAACTACAATGATAGGAGACTGACTTTGTTTCTAATAATTTAGTGATTGTGATCCTCTCTTGCCATGTGATGTTGACTGTAGTCCTTAAGTGATGGAACTGCGCAAGGAGTAAGATGTGGCAGTTTGGCTGTCATAGAGCCCACTGTTGGGTAGGGACTGGCTCTATATGTTGCCAATTTGTACTTCCGAAGGGCTTAGTACAGGGCTTTGCACATAGTAAGCGCTCAATAAATATGATTGATGATGATGATGATGATAGAGAAGGCTGATTTGTCCTATAGGTCTGTAGACCTCAAGTTTGGTCTAGAGCATTTTACCCTGCTGCCACACTTTTTTTTTTTGTCTACTGTGGGACGGTGTGCTGCTGAGATGATAGAATTCTGTGGCAGTATTTAACACACCCAAGCCAATATAGATGTGTGTATCTTCCCAGGGCAAATTGACTGATTATCTCAGTTTTCTCTAGATTTATCAGCCTTTTATACCTGGCTGATTTGGCATACTGTTGACTGCAATTTGCATGTTATCAGTCAATTGTATTTATTGATAATAATAATAATGATGGCATTTATTAAGTGCTTACTATGTGCAAAGCACTGTGTTCTAAGTGCTGGGGAGGTTACAAGGTGATCGGGTTGTCCCATGGGGGGCTCACAGTCTTAATCCCCATTTTACAGATGAGGTAACTGAGGCATAGAGAAGTGAAGTGATTTGCCCAAAGTCACACAACTGACAGTTGGTGGAGTAGGGATTTGAACCCGTGACCTCTGACTCCAAAGCCCGTGCTCTTTCCACTGAGCCACACTGCTTGCAGGGCACTTTACTAAGCCTTGGGAGAGTGCAGCACAGTATAACAGACACATTCCCTGCCCACAAAGTGCTTATGGCCTCGAGTGGGAGACAGACATTAATTTAAATAAATAAATTACGGATTTGGACATAAGTGCTGTGGACTGCCAGCAGGTTTGGTGAGTAAAGGGGGAGAAAGTCAGGGCAATGCAAAAGGGAGTGGGAAAAGAGGAAATGAGGGCTTAGGGAAAGCTTCTTGAAGATGTGCCTTCAGTAAGCCTTTGAAGGGGGGAGAGAAATTGTCTGTTGGGGGCACATTCTAGGCTAGAGGCAGGACTTGGGTGAGATAGGTGAGCTCTAGGTACAATGTAGATATCCCACCAACACCTCAAACTTAATATGTCCAGAACAGAACCGCTCATCTTACCACCCAAACCTTGTTCTCCCCCTGACTCCCATTACTGAAGACAACACCACCCTCCCTGTCGCACAAGCCCATAATTTTGGCATTATCCTTAACTTATCCATCGCATTGAACCCACATATTCAATCTCTCACCAAATCCAGTCGGTTCCACCTTCACAGCACTGCTAAAATCTGCCCTTCCCTCTCCATCCAAACTGTTATTATATTGATCCAAGTACTTACCCTGTCCCACCTTGACTACTGCATCAACCTCCATGCTGATCTCCCTGCTTCCTGACTCTCCCCACTCCAATCCAAACTTTATTCTGCTGCCCAGATCATCTTTCTAAAACACAGCTCAGACCATGTTTTCCCCCCTCCTCAAGAATCGTGATTACTGTGAAACAAAAAATTCCTTATTATTGGTTTTAAAGAACTCAGTTCCCTCCCTCCTGTCTTTCCTCCTACAATCCAGCGTGTTCACTTCACTCCTGTCACACCAATGTACTCACATTATCTCGATCTCGTCTACCTCACCACCTGCCCCTCGCCCATGTCCTTTCTCTGGCTTGGAACTTCTTCCCCCGTCATCTCCAATAGACCATCAATCTCCCCACTTTCAAAGCCCTACTAAAATCACATCAATTAATCAGTTGTGTTTAAGTGCTTTCCATGTGCGGAGCATTGCATTAAGAACTTGGGAGAGTACAGTATAACAGAGTTGGTAGACCTATTTTCTGTCTAGCAGGAGCTTACAGTCTAGAGGGAGAGTCAGACATCAAAATAAATTACAGATATGTACATAAGTGCTTTGGGCCCGACCAGCCATGTATCCTAGCAGAAAGATCATGGGCTTGGGAGTCGGAGGACCTAAGCCTGTCGCCACCAAGTGCTTGCTGTGTGACCTTGGAAAAGTCACTTAACTTCTCTGTGCCTCAGTTTCCTCATCTGTTAAATGGGGATTCAGTACCTCTTCTCCCTCCTATTTAGACTGTGAGACCTGGTGTGGGATGGGAACTGCATCTGACTGACATGATTATCTTCTGTCTTCCCCTGTGCCAAGAACAGTGTGTGGCTCAGTGGAAAGAGCACGGGCTTTGGAGTCAGAGGACATGGGTTCGAATCCCGGCTCCACCACAAGTCTGCTGTGTGAGCTTGGGCAAGTCACTTAACTTCTCTGAGCCTCAGTTACGTCATCTGTAAAAATGGGGATTAAGACTGTGAGCCCCACGTGGGACAACTTGATCACATTGTACCCCCCCCCCCAGTGCTTAGAACAGTGCTTTGCACATAGTAAGCGCTTAACAAATGCCATCATTATTACTATTATATAGTAAGTGCTTAACAAAATACTTTCGATGTTGTTGTTATTCTATTATTACTGTTATCATTGTCAGTAAAGGGAACAAATCCAAGTGCAAGGGTGACGCAGAAGGGAGAGGGAGTAGAGGAAATGAGGGCTTAGTTAGAAAAGTCTTCTTGGAGAAGATGTGATTTTAATAAGGCTTGGAAGGTCGGGCAAAGTAATGGTCTGTTGGCAATGGAGGAAGTTCCAGGTCAGAGGCAGGCCACAGGGGTCAGTGGCAAGATAGACAAGATGGAGGTATAGTGACTGGGCTGTTAGTAGAGGAGCGAAATGAGCATGCTGGGTTGTACTAGAAAAATCAGAAAAGGTAGATGGGGGTAAGGTGATTAAGTACTTTAAAACCAATGGAAAGGAGTTTCTGTTTGATGGGGAGGTGGTGGGGCAACCGCTGGAGGTTCTTACAATTCTCCTCCAAAGACTAAGCCCTCATTTTCGCTACTCCCTCTCCTTTCCGTGTCACCCATATATTTGGATTTGTACCCTTCAAGCACTTTATATCCACCCCACCCTCAGCCCCACAGCACTTATTACATATCCATAATTTGCTATCTATCTACCCCTCGTGACTGTAAGCTCCATGTGGGCAAGGAGCGTGTCTATCAAGTCTTTTCATATTATACTCTCCCAAGTGCTAAGTATAGTCTCTGCATGTAGTAAGCACTCAAATATCTTTGATTGATTGGTTTCATGTCTATAATGATCGTCTTAATTATTTTTGAACGCCAGGCTTTTTTCCTGTATTAGATAGCATGGAGTGGCCCATTTTTAGGTATTAAGAAGTGTTTGAGTTTTTCTGCTTGTGTGGTGGCATCGGTTTAATAGCATATTCCTTTGCAATTCATCCAAAATATAACTTTCACCCCATGCCTAAAAGTTGGCTGGTGAATAGCCAAGCATTACAATTTTATTAGCCTTTTCATTGTCTAAGGCTGAAGCATTAAATGATGCCCTGTTAAATGAACTGCAGTGGATTTCTGCCTTCCAAAACATGAAATGGCTGGATTTTAGTTGCTATTTGTAGAATATATGTGTCTTTTTAAAGTTATTTATTCTTCCATGCTGAACTACAGTACCCCCAGGTCTCCTATAACATAGGGCTTATATTCTTGCAAAACCCCGGTTGAAGGAAAACTTGGCATCCATTACTGTACTACGCACATTCCCTCAAACCATTTCTGCTAATCTTGCGGTATTCCTTGTCCATATAGACTTAGCCTCCCTGATTCCCTAATGCTAGTCTAGCCAAAACGTGCAGTGAAAATGCAGATACTGGCAGAAATGAGTGTACTTTATAGGGTCTTTGCATTCTAGAGTTCTCATATATAAGCTATCTTTTGTCATATTTGATCAGTTCTCTTCCTGACTGCTTTACGTGAGTTTTTAAAATGGGCACTATCTTTTTGTGGTGTTTCCTAGTCCTGACTGTAAGGAGAGACAGCTTGTTGGTGCAGCTAAATTGCTGATATTACCCCCTTTTCTTGCTTAAAGGTACATTTTTGTATGTCCTTGCTTTGCCGGTGATGTAGTATGTTTAATATATTGCCCAAACAATCCCTTTGGAATAACTTTACATTCAGTCATCAGTGGTATTTGTTTAACACTTACTATGTGCAAAGCACCATACTACAGCGCTTGGAAGAGTACAAGACAACAGAATTAGTGGACACGTTGCCTGCCCATAACGACCTTTCAGTCTAGACGGGGAGACATTCAGTCCTGGAATCCAAACTGGGAAAAGTCTTTGCTGTAGGGCCATGTCCCATGGGGTATTCAGCATATGCAGGGCCTATGTTCTTGAGGAACCCCAAGTTAAGGAAAACTTATTACAGTAGGCCAGCCTTTGCCAATGCCATGCACATGAGCACATTGCATTCTTCCAACAGCATGGTCTATCCAGGTAGGCATGAATTGCCAGGGGAACATTCCCATAATCTCTAACAGTGCCCTCTCTAAAACACGGAGAGACAACATGTGTCATCTTGAATAACACTGACTCTTCCTGTTGTTTCCAGATTGCAACATAGAGTTGAATGGAGTCAGCTAGTGAGAGAAAATGAACGTCTTTTCCGACTTGGCTGCAAAGGACCTCCCTGCTTCACTCAACATGTCCAAGTCTTTGCCCGGAACACCGGACTACGGATTCAATTCTACCAGTGGCCCTCCGTCTATGTCAATAACAAGACTTTTTCCAGCCCTATTAGAATGCTTTGGCATAATCCTTTGTGGGTACATAGCAGGAAGAGCTAACATCATTACAGCCACACAGGCCAAAGGACTAGGAAATTTTGTCTCTCGATTTGCACTGCCAGCTTTACTGTTCAAAAATATGGTTGTACTTAACTTTTCCAATGTAAATTGGTCCTTTCTCTATAGTATATTAGTTGCCAAAGCTTCTGTATTCTTCATTGTGTGTGTGTTGACCTTACTGGTAGCCAGTCCCGAGAATCGATTTAGCAAAGCTGGACTGTTCCCTATATTTGCTACCCAAAGTAATGACTTTGCGTTGGGATTTCCTATAGGTAAGGTGTCATCCTTTTCCATTTAAAAAAATTTTTTTTATCTTGTTAGGTGTTTGATGTAGACAGACAACTCATGTTTCCGTGCTTCGTACTGTTTCGAAGGCCCAAGCCTATAAACCTCCCAATCGATACCTGAGCTTCTCATTTTTGAAGTGGGGATGACGTGATTTGCCAAGTGCCATGGCCAAAGTAATGTAGGTGATTAGACTCATTTAAAATGGGCCTTGCCATACTGAGTTTGAACTTAAAACCAGAAAATGCATCTATTCTTGATTTGGCAAGCAAGGGATGGAGTGTATTCTCCAAAAATATGGGAAACATCCCCCCCACTAAAGGGAGAAATTTGGATTAATATTTTCACTATCGTTGCCATACTGTTGGGTGCACACTTTATTTTGCTAAAAACTGGTGATTATTCATCCTTAAGGGTTTGTGCTGAATGCAGCCTTTGAAACAAGCATACCCTGGATTACAGCCATCCATGATGGGGCTAGGTGCAGCACTTTTTGCTGAGTTAGTGCAATATAGGTACCCCTTGATACCAAATCCAGGCATTGTTGTCCAGTCCTTCCTCACCCCTGTTGGGGTCAATCTTCTTCCCTCCCTTACCACCATCCTTAGCCGCTCACTCTCCTTGACCTTTCGGCTGCATTCAACATCATGGACCACCCCTCTCTTCTGGAAACCATATCTAATCTTAGTTTTTCTGCAGTAATTCTCTATGGTTCTCCTCTTCCTCTCTGATCCTTCTCAGTCTCTTCACTGGCACTTCCTCTGCCTTTCACTCTCTATCTGTGGGTGCCCCTCAGGTTTCTCTTCTGGGTCCCCTTCTTTTCATAGTTTACACCCACTCCCTTGGGATGCTCATTTGTTCTCCCAGCTTCAACTCCCACCACTTTGTGAGTGACTCCCAAATCCACCTCATTCACCAGGCTCCTGCAATCTCACATTTTCACATGCCTCTGGAATGTCCCTACATAGTTGTTGTGTTGGCTCCTCAATCTCTGTATCTCCAAAATTGAAGTCCTCATCTCTTCCCCATCCCAAATTCTCTCCACCACACTTTGTTGTACAATTCAGACAGATTTCTAAAGCCAGACTTTGAAAAATAAGAGACTGGGGGCGATGATGTCCACGCAGTAGCAGCCATGGTTTCATTCTATCAAACCAAAACCTTTTGAGGCATTTCATTTATAAGTGGAAGTATGTTGTTTCTGTAGTGTTTGGAACATTATTGAAATACAATGTCTTAGGCTTTGAACGCAAACTAGAAACAAGAAGATATGGTTTGGCGTTCAGTTCTTGAGACAGTACTTATATATTTTTGTTACCATAAAACCTTGTCAAATAGGTTTAAAGCTTGCTGTGTTTTGAAAATACACAGGTTAGAGGGTATGTATTGATCTTGGAAAAGACCTAGTAGAATAGGAGAGCCATATTAATAACTCATTTTCTTTCCACCATAGAGAAATCTCTAGCTATGGTATGTAATATTCTGGTTTAACTATTGCTTTTTCTTAGACTTTATCTTAGACTTTATCTGCCCTGCAGTGTTGACAGGAACAGTATCATAGCAGAGGGGTTCTAACCCAATTTCTCTGGCCGATTTACTAGGCCTGCTTTTTAAATTAAACTCAGGGCCATGGGGGAAACTCCAGCAAAACCAGACCATAGACAGTTTTGCTTCATGTCCTTTATTAATGTATACTGGGGAAAACAGGCACAGAGGGGATAAGTATCTATTTTTTTTTTCTTTTTCATATCTCATACCCCAGGATTTTCTGATACATTTGTAAATTGTGATTTAGTGAGATGGGGCAATACTCAAGGAGTGTCAATTTTGCAACTCCCAACTTTTTGGTAATGAAATATTCTGGGGACTACCATAGGCCCCCCCTCCATAGCCCATAATGCAAAAGGAAACCAGTCTTCTAGACTGCATTCCCTCTGACATTTTCAGAATGCAGATTGTGCAGGTAAACTCTGAATTTCCAAAATGCAGTGTCGACTCAGCAGATTGGAATGGTTCCTTGTTTCCTTCATTAAAAGATCCTAATCAGGTGCAGTTAAATCCCTATAATTTATTCGTCAAACAATGCTGATGGAATAAGTACTGTGACTAATAGTAATTATGCTGTAGTGCTTGAGCTGTAAACAGAAAGGAAATGAAGCATTTAACCTGATCATATGCAGTAAATAACTGAATAGTGTTGCCTAGGTTTTCATTTTCTTTTCTAGGGACTGAAACATTGCGGGAATCGAAATAGGAGCCCCAGTGGGTGGCTAATTTTGTTCTGGTAGTTCTCCAAAGCCATATAATAACCTCTCATAGTTGTTGTTTTTTCCACCTTGTCAAGAGCCTTATTTATAAGCATCAATTAATTAGAACTTACAGTGTGTATGATGGTAAATCTAATTTTAGTTAATAATCCATTTTTCTGTGTGAAATGTATAGGTTACTGGTCTGGCACCCACATATTATCTCGTCTCAGTTCCAACCCTTGGAGGGTCAAAGGGACAGCTGTTCTAGACTTTTTCAGGTGGAGAAACTGAGGCACAGAGCATTTCTGATATTTGGTCAAATCATCCAGTGGTAGAATTAGACAAATCTAGCTCATCTGGGTCTGCAGTTCAATGCTTTTTTTTTATGGTATTTAATTGCCTTCTATGTGCCAGGGACTGTACTAAGTGCTGGGGTAGATACAAGATAATCAGGTTGGACACAGTCCATGTCCCACATGGAGCTCACAGTCTTAATCCCCATTTTACAGCTGAGGTAACTGAGTCACAGAATTGTTAAGTGACTTGCCCAAGGTCACACAGCGGACAAGTGGCACTCTATCCTATAGAATAGGGATTGTCAACTTGAACATCCGCAGGAGCACTGCATAGCACCTGGGGGGGACCAGTCATTATGGCAAACAGTGGGATTTTTAGACTGTAAGCCCACTGCTGGGTAGGGACTGTCTCTATATGTTACCAACTTGTACTTCCCAAGCACTTAGTACAGTGCTCTGCACACAGTAAGCGCTCAATAAATATGATTGATGATGATGATGATGATGATAACTCCACAGTCAGAGCAAAACCAAGTGATCAGAGTTAGCTTCACTCCGTGCTATGAGCTGCAGCTTTCTGCTCCACCAGAATAGTGTGAACGGGGACTTTGGGTAGGACGCCCCTGAACCAGTGAGACTTTGGGTTTTGTTTTGTTTTTTCCTTGGTTTTTTTCCCCCTACAAAAGGTTAAAAACACCTTCTCTAAGCAGTCTGTTCTGTTTTTTGTGTTTTTGATTTTTTTGTTTTTTGTTGGTTTTTTGTGTTTTTTAATTTTAACTCTTAGGTACCACATGAACTAGAGCCCTGCAGGATCAAGGAGATCTGGGATTTGGACTGCCCCAGTCCCTGCTCTGGCCAGTACCTGCTCCAGCCCCTAACATCCAAGCCCCAGAGTAGAAGAGAACCAGGGCCAAACCAAAAGTGGGTTCAGATTCACTTCTGGGAAATGTGTTTTGCACCTGTGCATTTGCCCTCAGACTAGTGGGCATTGTGGCCCCAGTAGCCGGGAGGTTACCACGCATGCTTGTCATATGCTATAGAGTCTCGTCTGTCACATGTTGTCCTCTCTGAACTGAAACCCCAGAAGCAGTTGGGGGGGGGGGGGGGGGAGCTAAATTTGTGGTTACGGGGAACTTTGTGAGCCTGTCTGATGCGATGCCAGCCCCCCCTCCCCACCAGGCTTAGAATATGAGGAACCCCTGGGCCAGGCCCAGCCCATGCAGGACTCTTGGTGAACTACCAGAAAAGTGAAGTTGTGAAACAAATGCTCTTATTTTGCATGGGCAATATTACATGGAAATGAGTGAAAAGGGAAGCTTTGGGGAGTGTGTTAGCCTCCGTTTATGCTTCTATTTGAAAGCTAACCAATTTGGGTAAACGGCAGGTAGAAACATTTCCCTGAAAAACTGGAGGCTTGTATGTTTGGTTTTGTTCTCTGTCTCCCCCTTTTAGACTGTGAGCCCACTGTTGGGTAGGGACTGTCTCTGTATGTTGCCAATTTGTACTTCCCAAGCGCTTAGTACTGTGCTCTGCACATAGTAAGCGCTCAATAAATTCGATTGATGATGATGATATTTCCTGGGAGGTTTCTTCCAGTTTTTCAGTGGGGCCAAAAATGGGGTCCAGACTTCCCCTCAGGCCCTCGCGCTCTTATTCATCACCCCCCCAACCCCAATCAATCAATCAATCGTATTTATTGAGCACTTACTGTGTGCAGAGCACTGTACTAAGCGCTTGGGAAGTACACGTTGGCAACATATAGAGACAGTCCCTACCCAACAGTGGGCTCACAGTCACCACTCCACACAGTAAGGCACCTAGACCCCAGACCCCTGCAAAGTCCTCCTGCAGAATATTTCTTTCTCCTTATGGCCCCTCTTTGGGTGAGAATATAGCCCTGTTTCTCAACATGGAATAACAATAACGATAATGGTTTTTAGTTAGGAACCTTGTTTAAGTTTATTACCCAGAGTGATTTGAGGAACGTGTCCTTAACCCTCTTATTTTTTTGTTGAGTATGTAGTAGAACACATCTTGGGCTTACATATGGTGACTTTAGTAAGCGAATACTTGGAGCAGAATTTTTGCCTATCTTGGGTCCCCCATACATTCATAAACTTAGTCTTGGACAGTGATTTAATAGCTGTCTGTTCACGTGATTTTTTTTTTTGTTTGTCTTTTCTGTCTGCTTAGAGCCCAACTACCAGTATGTATGAGCTTTTAAGTTATTTACAGTGTCAGCTCCCAAACACTAGGGTGTTAACAGCATATGGGTTACAGAGAGTAGACAACGGCCGTTGGATGACTGAACTGAATGTGGGAGTCCTGGTTTTGGAGGCCTCGAAGAGAGCAAGTAGACCTAAGTCTACTCTGAATGTCCGTGTTGGTGCTTCAGCAAGATTGTGATTCATTTGTGGTGTGGGGTCCTTAGACGGCTCAAACATTTGCATTCATCCCCCTCTGACGCTCTGAAGAAAATACAGCACTCATGGAAGCAGTCCCAGCAATAGAGCGGGCAGTGACATAAGTAATAGTGGGCTTAGTCTCGGGAGACTGGGAAGGTAATTTAGAGCCCATAACTCCCAGGATTCTGGGAGCCTGGTGTGTGGGGGAAATCAATCAATGGCATTTACGGTCACATCTCTTCCAAGAGGCCTTCCCCAATTAAGCCCTCTTTTCCCCTCCTCGCTCTCCCCTCTGTGTCATCTATGCACTTAGATCTGTGGGCTGTTGATATCGGCCCCTCCCTCAATCCCGCAGCACTTATGTACGTATCTTTAAATTATTATAAATTGCTTATAGTGACGTCTGTCTTCCCCTCTAGGCTGTAAGCTCATTATGGGCAGGGAACATGTCTGCTAGTTCTTTTGTGTTTACTCTCCCAAGTGCTTACTACAGTGCTCTGCACATAGTAAATTGTCAATAAATACAACTGATTGGTTGAGTGCTTACCGTTTGCAGTGCACTGTACTAGGTGCTTGGGAGAGTACAGTACAACAAAATTAGCAGACACATTCCCTGCCCTCAACAAGCTTAGAGTCTAGGGACTACAGACTTCGGGGGGAAAAGCTGAGTATCCCACAAGGTCCTAATCCGTGATTCCCAGGCAGTCTGGCAGGGCTACCACCACCATCCTGGGCTCCTGCACAGTTGGTTTTCTTTAGCCTGTGCAGTTAACTCATGATCTCCCATAGGCACAGTGTCAGCAAAGGTCCTTCCCCACCCCTATTGTAATGAACTTGGGTCAGTGTGGGAAGAGAGTGTGATCTGCACACAGTAAGCGCTCAATAAATACGATTGAATGAATGAATGAATGACAGGGAGGAAGGGAGTTGACCATCCTAGAAACCTAAGGCCCTGCAACTCTGCAGTCTGAATCCTGAGTCTGCTACCAACCATGTGATGGAGTTTGTGCTAATCTTCCGTACTTCAGTTTATTTGGGGGAAAATGAGGATAGGAATATGACTCTTATTCACAGTGTATTTGTGAAAAATAACTAGTAAGTACATTTAAAGATAGTCACTGGGCGTCATAATGTTTAGGGAACCGTTGTTCCCTTATCATTCACTCCCAGATACTGGCCGCAGTGAGAATGCTATTTTAGTAAGTAGGCTAACGAGGGCTACAGAACATGTAGGTTCATTGACATGTTTTAACAAATAAACCAAGAGCACCATTTTTTGATATTTAAACATCTCTGTGGAAACCGTTCCATTAACTTCAGATTTTCTGTTTTCCAGTTGAAGCGTTATATCAAACCACTTATCCCGAGTATCTTCAGTATATTTACTTGGTGGCGCCAATATCTCTCATGATGCTAAACCCAGTAGGGTTTATCTTCTGCGAAATTCAGAAATGGAAGGAGAATCGTAACGCATCTCAAAGCAAAATCAAAATAGTGGGACTTGGCCTGCTGCGGGTGTTGCAGAACCCGATTGTGTTTATGGTTTTCATTGGAATTGCCTCAAATCTTGTTCTTGGTCAGAAGGTGCCGGTGTATTTGGAAAATTTCCTAGATGGACTTGCCAGTTCTTTTTCTGGCTCAGCCCTGTTTTATCTTGGGCTCACAATGGTGGGACAAATAAAGAAACTGAAGAAGTCTACATTTGTTACACTGATTCTTCTCATCACTGCTAAACTGTAAGTTTCTTTTGTTTGACTTGGGGACTAAGAGTGGAGCGGTTTGTACCTTATGCATGATTTACAGAATTGAAAGGGAATGTCTGAATTGACAGCCTCCAAGTATTTTCTTAGCACTTTCGTTCATGGTTCATCCTCTGCCCATATTTATAGCAAGAATGACCTGGCCTTAAAGAGTCATTTTTATTAGGGAAGAAGAGATATTTTACTTAAATACTCCTATTTCCTAAGTAGTTTTTTGCCTTTTTCTGTGAACCTGATAAAAATAGACTCGTTGGGCTCCTTCTGAGCTTCCTCATTTCTCAGGTTTTGGTTAAATTGTTTTCTTTTGGTTTAGTTGTTTTCCAAAGTGCTTTGAGGTCCCTGAATGAAAGGAGGCATAGTTGTAGTTCAGTTTGATTTCAGTTTGAACGGAATTTGGCTTTTAGATTGAGGTAAAAAGCGAGTAGTTTTCAGGCTAATTGACCTCTTTGTAATCCGAGTTATGCCTTCAAATGAAATAATCGTAGTCTTCCCTCATCTACTTTCAGTAGATCAAAGAAAAATTCATCTGACTTCAGCAAGTCGTCTTAACATTCATTCATTCAGTCACATTTATTGAGCGCTTAATGTGTGCAGAACACTGTACTAAGCGCTTGGGAAGTACAAGTTGGCAAAATATATAGAGATGGTCCCTACCCAACAGTGGGCTTACAGTCTTGTCCGTGCTCAGTTTATTAGAGGGACAGCTATAGTTCGGAATACTATTGATTGCCTAGGTGATATGGTTCACTGAAAGTAGCTTGGAACCCCAAATTACTTCTGTTAGTACGTTCATTTCATGAAATTAAAAAAAATCCATCTCCCTGCAGAGTTGCTTAAATGCAATATATTATAGCAAGCGTTGTCTAGTGAAAAGAGCGCAGGCCTAGAAGTCAGAGTACCTGGGTTCTAATCCCAGCTCTGCCACCTGCCTGCTGTGTGACCTTGGGCAAGTCACTTCCCTTCTCTGTTCCTCAGTTACCGCAACTGTAAAGTGGAGATTAAGACTGTAAACCCCATGTGGGATGTGGACTGTGGACTGTGTTCAACTCGATTTGCTTGTATCTACCCCGGCGCTTAGTACAGTGCCTGGCACATAGTAAGTGCTTATCAAATACCATTGTTATTATTATTATTATCTGCCCCAGGATTTAGTACAGTGATTGTGTAGCACAAAGTAAGAAGCAGTGTGGCTCAGTGGAAAGAGCACTGGCTTTGGGAGCCAGAGGTCATGGATTCTAATCCCAACTCTGTCACTTGTCAGCCGTGTGACTTTGGGGAAGTCACTTCACTTCTCTGTGCCTGTTATGTCATCTGTAAAATGGGGATTAAGACTGTGAACCCCACCTGCGGCAACCTGATCACCTTGTATCCCCCCACTTCTTAGAATAGTGCTTCGCACAGAGTAAGCGCTTAACAAATGCCATCATCATCATCATTTAAATACCACAATTGCTGTTATTCTGATGTTTTGATTTTTTTTAACAGCTTCAGAGTGCTTGCTTCCTACTGTAGAGACTGTTCTCAAATGTACTTAGACTGCCGTTTATTATTAGTAGTAATAATGATAAAGCACAGCAAATAAGCGTGGCCATTGCCACCAATTCCAACAGTATCTCTTAGAGGGTAGGAAGCTGAAAGGAAATGAAGCCGCATTGTGATTGCACCGTGAATGATAGACATTTTGTCTTTTCAGCTTGGTGATGCCACTTCTGTGCAGAGAAATGGTGGAACTCTTGGACAAAGGCCGTGGCGTAGTGAACCACACTAGTTTATCGAACTATGCTTTTTTATATGGAGTCTTTCCAGCAGCACCGGGGGTCGCCATCTTTGCAACCCAGTTCAATATGGAAGTAGAGATTGTACGTATTTAAAGGTTCAAAAGTTATTTATTTATTTATTTTATTTGTACATATCTATTCTATTTATTTTATTTTGTTAGTATGTTTGGTTTTGTTCTCTGTCTCCCCCTTTTAGACTGTGAGCCCACTGTTGAGTAGGGACTGTCTCTATATGTTGCCAATTTGTACTTCCCAAGCGCTTAGTACAGTGCTCTGCACATAGTAAGCGCTCAATAAATACGATTGATGATGATGATGATGATTTTGTTGGTCAGCATAGAGAATTCTGTTTGGAGAACCCAACATTCTCTTAAGAGATTTTTTTTCCACTTCCGTTGTAGTAGACATGAATAGGTTATTGATTAAAACCTACTTCCTGAAGTACTATAAACTCTAGATAATCCAGCCCACCTGACCCACATAACCCCAAAAGTGGGCCCCACTTAACTCAGTAAGATTATGTGTCTTGCATTTCGTTTCAAGACATGAGTATTTTATAATTTTCTGACCTGGATGAATCGATTTACTCTGCAGGTGGTTCAACAACGCAACATACAATTAGATACTAATATTTGAAATCTATCTTTTCTGAAAAGTAGATTGGATAAACTGCAGGTAGATAATCTGGCTTGGACTAATGGTGATCATGTTAGCCATCAGTCATTTACCCTGTAGAATTGTATATAAAGTCCCCCTTTCCATTTTTGTTTCAAAGAGGTGGAAGAAATGACTTCAGGAATTTCACCTGGTCACAAGTGAATTGACCATCTAGAATGCAGATGATGTCAGTGATTGCCAGTAAAACTCCATTCAAGTGCAAATATAAAACTGAGTAATTTAAAAGATCGCAAAAGGGAGCGCAGTGATAGGAAAACTGCCTTTTCCCCCTACAAATCATTCATGTAAACACTACTGTATTTGGTTTCCATATTTTTGCTCATTTACTCTGATTCCTTTTGCTTTAGATCAACCTAGCAGTCTGTTGGTGTTCCAGCGCTTAGAACGGTGCTTTGCACATAGTAAGCGCTTAATAAATGCCATCATTATTATTATTATTATTTAAAAGTTTGATACAACTCTTTGAATCTACGAAGTTATTAGTAAAAATTTTGTAAAAGAGAAGTAACTTTTCCTCTATGTTGATCTCTGTTTGCAGATAACTTCAGGAATGGTGATAAGCACTTTTGTATCCGCTCCAATCATGTATGTTTCCGCGTGGTTGCTGACAATTCCGTCTATGGATCCAAAGCCACTGGCATATGCCATCCAGAATATCAGTTTTGATATAAGTATTGTCAGTCTGGTCTCCTTGGTAAGTACCACAGTACAAATGAGATGGAAAAATTGAGAGTAGCATATATCAGTATTTTGTATGTAAGAAACATTGTGGCTTGTTAATGGGGTTGTAACTGAACATTTGTACACATGCCCACGACTGTTTTTCTGCCAAAAACAAAAATCCTGCACCCCTGGATCTGGGGCATCAAGCGTGGCTAAGATAGGTGGTGTGGTTAAGATAATTCAATAATGTTGGTCCGGAAGGGGAGCTGGACAACTGTTGTGGGAACTTTCTCCTGCCCTTATCCTTCTCTAAACCTGGGTGTTTGCTTCCTGCAGACCTGTGCCACCTCTCCCAGAAATGCCAGAAAGGAGATAGGATACATTTTCCAAGGGGAAGAACTGTACCCCAGTTAAAATAAGAAATCGGGGTTTTCTTAGGGGGAAAGGCAGCTTCGCACAACCAAACTTCCCCCAGATTTGTGTGGTCTAAGGGCAAGTAATGACTCCGGAGAAACTGTCAGAAAATGGGCAGTTTAATGAAAGATAGAAATTTGACTTGTTGCCGCAGCTTATTTCCATATTGTACATACGGGAAAAGGACTAATGAATGGTTTTTTTGGTTGTTGTTTTGAGTTTTTGGGTGGGTTTTTTTTTTTTAGTTAATATGGTAGATGAGGAAGAAAGCAGTAAGGCTTTCCTGGGGCTCTCTAGCATAATGGGAAATGAATTCTAAACTATCACAAATATGGGGCAGGGTAGGGAAAATATGGCCTTAGGCTATGTTTGGACTGCAAGCTCCTTGGTGGGGGTTGTGTCTGTGAACTCTGATGTATTGGACTCTCCCAAGCGCTTTAATACGGTGCTCTGCACACAGTAAGTGCTCAGTAAATAACATTGATTGATGAATTTGGGCCACCAGCTGATTTGTGGGAAGTAGCACTTCCATCCATACTAGCTCCTACCTTGCTTTGAACAGCCAAGTCCAGTAAGCAACCCCAAATTAATTTGTCCCCGGGGTGGAATCAGGTAGAAAACACTTGGCCCTTTTAACTTCCTTCTTCTCCCCTCCCCAAACCAGTCCTTCGTGGTGACAGGTTTTTAAGAGATCCCAAGTGACTTGCCCAGCAAAATAACTGCCTGTCTCTAATATAGAAGGGGTTAGGTTTGTGGGCAGGAGATGTGGCTGTTACAGGGTAGTTTTCCAAGTGCTTAGTACAGTGCTCAGCATGCAGTAAGCGCTCAATAAATACCATTAATGATGAAGATGATGCTAAACTGGGGGACTACCTGTCTGCTAGCCGGAGGGATCTTGTGAGCAATAGGGGGAAAAATAGCCAGAGAAAGTGCAGCCTTCCCACGAAGGCTCTTCACCAATCAGCGGAAGGACCACGCAATTCTGTTCTCCCAAGAAGGAATTGAGATCATTAGAGAATGGGCTGGGAGTGTCCTTTTAGGAGCCCTGATTATGGAAGAATGCCAGGATAAGCAGGGTTTTTTTTTAATTGCAGCACTTCTCTTCTCACTTGACATGGATATTGAAATTTCCCTTGGTAGTAGAACACAATAAAGCCCTTTGTTACTGGGGAAAAAAACTGTTGATTTAGCTGATAGGTGATTATTGTAAATATTAACGACTAGTCCCCATTTTAATAATAATAATAATGGTATTTGTTAAGCGCTTACTATGTGCAAAGCACTGTTCTAAGCGCTGGGCGGGGTACAAGGTGATCAGGTTGTCCCACGTGGGGTCACAGTCTTAATCCCCATTTTACAGATGAGGTCATTGAGGCTCAGAGAAGTGAAGTAATTTGCCCAAAGTCACACAACTGACAATTGGTGGAGTCGGGATTTGAACCCATGACCTCTGACTCCAAATCCCGTGCTCTTTCCACTGAGCCACGCTGCTTCTCTTCTGCTTCAATAAATAACATTGATTGATGAATTTGGGCCACCAGCTGATTTGTGGGAAGTAGCACTTCTCTCCATAATAGCTCCTACCTTGCTTTCTTATTTTATTTTTATTTTATCTTTATTTTTTATTTTATTTTTATTTTATTTTATTTCTTTCTTTATTTACTTGTTTTTTTATTTTAATGCTTAGTGGATGGGGCCTTGGGTAGCCTTTAGCTACACACATTCTGATTTCAGAAGTCTGAAGATTTGATGTGTCATTTTGTCTTTTAGATCTGGTCCCTCGCTGTTCTGCTACTGAGTAAAAAGTATAAACAACTTCCCCATATGCTGACCACCAATTTGCTCATCGCTCAGGTTAATTGTGCTTGTTAATGTCTGCTAGGGAGAAAAAAGTTTTGTCTTCAGTTGTTTTCCGTTTACTGAGGAAGTTTGTTATTCCAGGAATTCATCCTTAGAAAGGCACCAGTTTTCATAAATCTGCAGTTCATAAGGATTGCGGAATTCCACGATGAATGCAGCCCAATATGCAATTATTTTAATTTCAAGAATTATTCAAAATCAGGGCCTCCTAATAAATAGCGTGATAGTAATCTTGAACAACTGAACAACTTGAAAAGTACATCTTGAATTTTAAAAACTTATTTTTCTTGCTTTCTGTAGCTAGCCATATTTCAAGTTCGGGGAAAGAAAGCTAATTTTCTGTGGAACAAAGTTATTACATTTTTTTATGTTACCTAGAAAACTACCTAATTTGAAATGGAGCTTAAAGCACCTCAATTGTTTCTTTTTTTTATTTTAATGCTTAGTGGATGGGGCTTTGGGTAGCCTGTAGCTACACACATTCTGATTTCAGAAGTCTGAAGATTTGATGTGTGCAGAACAATTAGTTAGTGGGCCACCCTAGAGAGTCAGCAAATGAATTTCGAGTGGTTCAGGAACAGAGCAGTAGTTACCAACCTTGCTTTATTGGGTAAATCCTTGACAATATTCCTTCACTTCTGCACTTACATCATTTGAAATGAGGATAATTGAGGTATTTTTAGAGCTTTCCTTCAAAGGAAGGATGTGGCTTGTGGCTTTTAAATGCGCCTTATTCCACCAAAGTTGAACAGCTCTGATGTAACTACAGTTACTCGCGAATCTCTTTGAGGTAAAAGTAAGGCTAGTGAGAGAATGCGTATCTTGTGCTTCTTAGTTATATATTGGCTATTTTGATCTTGGTGAGCACTTCAAGTTCAGGTTATAATTTTTCCATTTCCTTTCTAGTCGATAGTCTGCACCGGGATGATGATGTGGAATTTTGTTAAAGAGAAAAATTTTGTTGGGCAGATTCTGGTGTTTGTGCTTTTATACAGCTCCCTCTATAGCACTTACCTATGGACAGGTAAGTTGGCATGCCACGGGAAGGGAAGCGAACACAAGCACTCTATAGCACTGGCTTAGTGGAAAGAGCCCGGGCTTGGGAGTCAGAGGTCATAGGTTCAAATCCTGGCTCCCCCACTTGTCAGCTATGTGACTTTGGGCAAGTCACTTAACTTCTCTGTGCCTCAGTTCTGTCATCTGTAAAATGGGGATGAAGACTGTGAGCCCCACGTGGGACAACTTAATCACCTTGTATCCTCCCCAGTGCTTAGAACAGTGCTTGGCACATAGTAAGCGCTTAACAAATGCCATCATTATTATTATTATTATTATTATCACTAGCAATGCAAGCAGCATGGCTCAGTGGAAAGAGCATGGGCTTTGGAGTCAGAAGTCATGGGTTCAAATTCCGGCTCCGCCAACTCTCAGCAGTGTGACTTTGTGACTTCACTTCTGTGTGCCTCAGTTATCTGATCTGTAAAATGGGGATTAAAACTGCGAGCCCCTGTGCAACAACCTGATCACCTTGTAACCTCCCCAGCGCTTAGAACTGTGCTTTGCACACAGTAAGCGCTTAACAAATGCCATCATTATCATTATTAATGAAAGTATGTGTCTGAAGAATAATCTAGAACTGAACAACTCTAAAAACAATTTTCAAGTGTGCTCAATTGCCTTACTATATAACTTAGATTTTTGAAAACTTCTGAAAATAAAAGATTTAAGGGAAGACCTCCGGTTTATCTAACTTGTCAAGAGGTTGAGGCAACTTCTGTTTAAAAGCAGTGATCTCCTAGGCCAACGACAGTTCTCGGTGAATTAATAGGTCTGGCAGAAGGGGAGCACATGGGAGTCTAGAAAGGAGGACCCAGGCCAAAGTCAACAGATTGCAGTGTAGGTGATTGGTGTCATAGCTATGTACCCTAGTTAAAAAGATGCACATTTTAAAGTCCATCTGGGTATTTAGTTGGTGCAGTGGGTAGAATCTCTGCTCACTATCGTAGTCTTTTCTCACTCTGCCCTCTGCTTAGCACACTCCCTTTTTTTTCAAATCCAACAGACCATCCATTTTCAAAGCCTTTAAGAAACTGCATCTCCTCCAGCAAGCCTTTCCTGATGGTTCTAATCTCCCCAGATGACATTCTCCCTCCCCACCCAACTCCCACTTCAGCATTTCTGTGCCCTTTATACACACGTGTACTCCGAAGCGCCTTTAATATTGGTGGACAGAGAAGCAGCATGGCTCAGTGGAAAGAGCGCGGGCTTTGGAGTCAGAGGCCATGGGTTCAAATCCTGGCTCTGCCAGTTGTCAGCTGTGTGACTTTGGGCAAGTCACCTAACTTCTCTGTGCCTCAGTTACCTCATCTGTAAAATGGGGATTAAGACTGTGATCCCCTGTGGGGCAACCCGATCACCTTGTAACCTCCCCAGCGCTTAGAACAGTGCTCTGCACATAGCAAGTGCTTAATTAATGCCATCATCATCCTCATGGCCTGGATTCTAATCCCGACATCACCACTAACTGCTCTGTGACCTTGGGCAAGTCCCATAACTTCTCTGGGCCTCAGTCCCCTCATCTGCAAAATGGGAATTCAATCCCTGTTCTCCCTCCTACTTAGACCCATGTGGGACTTGATGACATTGTATCTACCCCAGCACTTAGTACCGTGCTTGGGGTAAGCACTTAAAAAATGCCCCAATGTGTTCATCACCATCATCATCAATCATATTTATTGAGCGCTTACTATGTGCAGAGCACTGTACTAAGCGCTTGGGAAGTACAAATTGGAAGTGTAGGAAGTGTTCCTACACTTGTGTGTACCTACACATGTATCCCCCTTTTCTCCTACTTGTGAACTCCATTAGTGTTGTTCTCCTCTGCTTGTCTGGTGACCCTTGAGATTAGGGATCATGTCTGCTGCACCCTAGTATCCTATACCCATAGTGTAGTGTGCAGATCATACTGATCATATATACCTGTATATATATATATTTACCTGTATATATGTTTGTACATATTTATTATTCTATTTATTTATTTTACTTGTACATATCTATTCTATTTATTTTATTTTGTTAATATGTTTCGTTTTGTTCTGTGTCTCCCCTTTCTAGACTGTGAGCCCACTGTTGGGTAGGGATTGTCTCTATATGTTACCAACTTGTACTTCCCAAGCGCTTAGTACAGTGCTGTGCACACAGGAAGTGCTCAAATACGATTGATTGATCATACTGATCTGCACACTGTAGATGCTTAGTAATTACTATTGACTGATTTTAAATTCAACTGCTTTCATTCTTGGGGAAGGGAGAAAGACATCTTGTATTGCACATTTATGTGAAAAGGCAAATTGGATTATTTTTCTAACTTGCACATATTTATCGTAAAGTTATCTAAAGTTCTGTAAAGTTTTGTGATGAGGGCCACATGGGCTTCAAATTCATAGGAGGTACGTGTACGACTAACCAAGATTTATGAAGAAAGTGATAGATAGCTGGCCTTTCCTCTCAGCCGGTTCTGTCATGTACAGCACCCTGTTTTCAAAAGAGAGTTTCTAGCCCCTTTTCCCTTCCCATTTTATTTGTTAAAGCCCAGAAGCTTCTCCCACTGTTTGCCACAGGCTGATCTCACCCCATGGAAGACTTTACCCAATTTCTAGTCTTTAATTTTCCCATTTTCAGCTTCATCCCATTTACTCCTAGTCTCAGTTGGGTCATTCAGTTGCTCTTCAGTGTTTGTTCCCTGTAAGTACTAGACATGGTTATGGCAGTTTCCTTGAGGGCAGGTTAATTGAATACAAATGGCATTAAAGTGTTTCCTTGCTGTGCCGTGCTGTGATTTGGGTTACTTGTTCCATGAACCCATTTTCTTAAAAGGCCCTCCTGCAAGTGAACTCCTGCTCCATACAGGAGCCTTCTACAAACGTGCCAGAACTTTCTGAGTACTCTGAGTTTTCTCTCCTAGATTTCCCCAGGCTGATCGGAAGTGGGACTTTGGAAAAAGCACATATTAAATAAAAGCTTAATCAAGCAATCAGTGGTATTTATTGAGCACTTACTATGTGCATATAATAATAATAATGGTGTTTTTTAAGCGCTTACTATGTGCAAAGCACTGTTCTAAGCGCTGGGGGATACAAGGTGATCAGGTTGTCCCACGAGGGGCTCACAGTCTTAATCCCCATTTTACAGATGAGGAAACTGAGGCACAGAGAAGTGAAGTGACTTGCCCAAAGTCACGCAGCTGACAAGTGGCGGAGCTGGGCATATCACTGTTCTTACTGCTTGGGAGAATGCAATACAAAAGAAATTTAGCAGACCCAGTTCCCTGCCCATAGTGAGATCGTCAGGGAGGGAATATATGGGTAACAATGAAGTTTTTAGCTTTTGATGATTACCAACTGTTTTAGAAGGTTGGTGAAGTAAAATTTAAGATAAACATTACTTTGTTCCTTCCCAGTTCTCCTATGGCATAATGGTTTTGTTCTTGCAAGACCTCCATTCAAAGGTTCAACAACCTTTTATGCAAAAGAGCCAAACAAAACTTTTGAGCAGTTGGTACACAAAGAGAACAGTGATAAGGTTTTAACACCCTCACATAAGCTAACTTCCTTGGGCTTCTCTATCTTAAGCAAATACCGATCTATAGCTCCCTCCTAACTCCTCCAAAGACGGTAGATAGAAAACAACTCGATCTGGCCGAGAGACCTTCATCATCAATCGTATTTTGAAAGCAGAATTCAGAAATCAGAAAGCCAACCTCTAGGTAAGTGACAGTTCAGAGGCTCTGTCGGGCCATGGCAGCTTCCACCACTTAATCCATCATTTCTGTTTTAAATGGGTTGCTGACAGAAATGAGTCAGGAAGCAGAGGGCAGAGGAGGATCTTTAATAGGAATGAACAAATGCCCTGCAGATGAATCACTCTGTTGCACTAGAAAGGGATTTCAAAGTCATAATTGCTACATAGATGAACCCTTTAGTTTCATTAAAGGGAAAACTCTTGTTTTAATATCTCAGGACTCCTATCAATTTCTCTGTTTCTGTTGAAGAAGAGGGAGGCGGTACAGATTCCTGTCGGGTTCATCATCATCTCTGGTTGGGGGTAAGTTAGTAGTTTTCGGTTTGTTTGCTTGTTTTCATCCACTAAATTGCTATTTAGACACTCTCTACTTGATGTTACAGCATTCCCGCTCTCCTAGTGGGCGTTCTTTTAATAGTTGGGGAGCACAATGGAGACAGCATCGACTCAGCCTTTTTTTATGGGAAACATCAGGTAAGCGTGATTTCATGGAAATTCTGCTTTTAGGGAAGCCCTTCCATTCTACATTTTTCAGCCCGTTTGAATAGATGGACATACCCAAGCTAGAGAAATGGATCGTGGAAATCACATTTATTTAGATTTTGAATTCTGTGCTTCTGTCAACAAGCCCATTAGGCTAGCCACCATACTTGGTCCATCCTAGTTAAGCCCCCAAACATGCATTACCCTGCATTTTTATAACGAATTTTCATCTCAGAATTTTATTGCTTCACCCCTTATATTAAGTTTCTTCCCAGCTGGCTGAGGGACAATATGCAGAGAGAAAAGAGGAGTGGGTCCGTTGATATGTAAGATGTCATCCAACTGAAATTTTACTATTCAGCTCCCTATTAGTTTAGCATGTCTAATAGTTTTTTTTAATTCTGGGGGAGAGAAATATGCTCAATTAGAGAAGAGGCTGAGTGGGAGAATTGAAAGAGGGTGGATAGATTGATAATTTTTAGGGACAAGCAAAAGCAGGAATGGAGGGTGCCCACTAAGATGAAAGATTATTGTAAAAACGTGCAGTAAGCAGTGAATGGGAGGGAAGTTGAGTGAATGGTTAGATCTGAAGAACAAAGAACTGCTTAGAATAATAATAATAATAATAATAATGATAGCACTTATTAAGTGCTTACTCTGTGCAAAGCACTGTTCTAAGTGCTGGGGAGGTTACTGGGGACTCACAGTCATTAATCCCCATTTTACAGATGAGGGAACTGAGGCAGAGAAGTTAAGTGACTTGCCCAAAGTCACACAGCCGACAGTTGGCGGAGCTGAGATTCGAACCCATGACCTCCGACTCCAAAGCCCGGGCTCTTTCCAGTGAGCCACGCTGAGAATGGGTCAGGATGTGTGAAAAAGAAAAAGACATTACCAAATTCTAAATGGTTTGCCAGTGTCTCAGAAGTTATGTTCATTAATATTCAAGGTTTATTGAACCCATCAGAAAATGCAACAGGAAAACAGAATGAGATATTGTTGTCTACCTCATCAGTGATATAATATTGAGAACCTTTTACACCATGGATGATCTTGTTCACATTATGTTCTCCCATTTTGTGCTCCTTCCTATACCACCTTGAGCTTACTAAAATATGGAAGTGGAAAGAATGTGCTCTCATTTTTTGTTTTTTTAACTTGAACAGATGATCACCACAGCAGTCACCTTATCGTGCAGCATATTGATATCAGGCGTCTCTCTTATGTGCATGAACCGGAGTGGCCCGGAAGGGAATTACGAAGGATTGGACCACCATTCCGAGACCACCAAAGTAGAAGAAAATGCTGCTGTTGCCATTGAAGAGAATCAGGCGCCAACAGATGAGCCAGAGGGTTTTGCAAATTCTGCTGCACGAAGAAGTACGGCTCTTCACCGTGAGGAAACAGTCTAATGCTTGTTTTGGCTCCAGGTCACAGGAGTTCTGGGTCCTTGGGCAATGAATGACCAGCTTCTTCCAAGAATAGTAATTCTAATACTATTCATGTGCAGAAATTTCAGACCTGTAAGCTTTGGAGCCCCCAAACTCACTGTGACTTTAGGGGAGCATTCGAGAGTTTGTGGTTTAGGGGATGGATAGTATCACTAACCATTAGTTAATTTCGGTGGTATTTATTGAGTGCTCACTGTGTGCGGAGCAAGCGCTTGGTACACTTGTACAGTTCAGTACAGTTGGTAGGCATTATTCCTGCCCTCAAAGACCTTACAAGGCAGCTATGAAAAGCACATGCTGTTAAAGAACAAAAGAAGGGACTTGAAAAGAATGCTAGATGAATTTTCAGACATTGTTAACCCCTCTCCTTTTTTCTTCTTCCCTTACCCTAAAAATCCCATTTAAAGCACTTGCACGTCAACTAACAGATTTTATTCCCATGAAATCCCTGTAAAGTAAGAAAAGGCAAGTAGTATACCCCCATTTTAGGTACCATGAAGCTGAGCCCAGAGAGATTAAGCGACTTGCCTGAGGTGACACAGAGAAGCTGAGTGGCAGAGCTCTGCCTCACTTCCAGAGCTATGCTCTTTCCCCTGGACTCTGTGGCCTTAGCCAGATGCAGGTTTTTTAATGCAAATATGTAACTCCAGATTGCAGCAGTTTCAAATCCTTGAGGCCCCTTCTGTGCTTAGCCGTATTGTAAAGAAATGTATTCTCTCTGGCTCTCAACAGATATTCATTTACTTTCTTCTACATTTTGGATTTGATCTTCTTTTAGAGCTCTGTGGGATTTAAAAAATTTTAATTTTTCATTCATTACAATTCACGGCTGTGATTTCAGGTGTTTGACAGAGGCATTCAGAATTGACGTAGTAATGTGTGTAGTTTTCTTTTGTGGTGGGCCTCAAGACATCTCACCCATCAAGGTAGGTTTAGTCCAAGGGGGTTTTTTTGGATTAGTAACACCAACCCTAGAGCTAATACCTAATATTATATTATTTTGTTAATGATTTGCATCTAGCTTTACTTCTATTTATTGTGATGACCTGTCCACATGTCCTGTCCACCTGTCCACATGTTTTGTCGTCTGTCTCCCCCTTCTAGACTGTGAGCCCGTTGTTGGGTAGGGACCTTCTCTATATGTTGCCGACTTGTACTTCCCAAGCGCTTAGTACAGTGCTCTGCACACAGTAAGCGCTCAATAAATATGATTGATGATGACTCTGTTGAGACAGTCTTAGAAGTTTGGATCCCTAGTGCTCTGAACACCATTCTTGGGACAAGAAGAAACATTTGGATATATTAGAGGGTGCATCTCTAGGCCAGAAAGTTTTTCCAGTTTTTATTTGGAACAAATAAGATTTTGTAAGGGATACATAGGTTTCTATTGTTTCTTTTCTTTAAAATGTCTTCTCCAGATTAGATTGTTGTTTTGAATGAATGTATAAGAAGCTTTAAAGCTGTTGAAATGTGTGGGGTTTTTTTGTTTGTTTTGGGGGTTTTTTGGTTTGGTTTTTTTTTGCTTTTTTTTTTAAATCAATCGGAGTTGCAGCCTTGGACTGCTTCTAAAATTGTGGTTATTGGCCTTTGGAAACTTGTGGCCAGAACCAGAGAGCAGTGATCAGTTCTTTGTTGATTTGGGTCATTGGGTATCATGAGCTTAGGTACAGTCAGCTTTGGGAGTTGATAATAGGATAGGGAACATAGGTTTTTTTGTGGAATTCTAGAATTTTGCCAGTATTTCTGCATGTTATAGTTCAGCTGTTACTGTAAAACCAGCTGGACAGAAACATATCAGATACACAGTTATTATTCAGAATTCATATTTTATCTAGTCTGGGGTGAAGATTTTTGCACATTGAATAATTGCCATTAAACCTTGGACTTTTTTTGCAAGTGGTAGGACCCTGACCTTGCCCTTTGTATCTCCCCAGGTTGCTGCTCCTGTTCTGTGGGAAGCAGTGGATTGTGCTGTTCAGCAGCAGAACCGGTAGCAAGTGCAAGCACGGTCGAGCCTGTGACTCCTTCCTTTGAGACAGGTAAATTAGCCATGTTCCGTAGAAGTAAGACAGACACTTTAGTTGAGCATTATTTCTTTCATGTGCTACAGCAGTGTGCTAGTGCTTAGTACAGTGCTCTGCACACAGTAAGCACTCAATAAATACAATTGAATGAATGAGTGAACAAAAAAGGCCCCTCAGGGACTGAATGAAGGAACGTGTCAACCAAAGTGTCCAGTAGACATACGTTCGATGAATTCTGTTCACAGTATGCATCATGGGTGGGACATGGGAATTATTTTGGATTCTCCCACTCTGTGTATTTCCAGAAATGAGAGAATTGGGATGAGAGCTAATTTAGGAACTGTGCTGCTCAAATGAAAATGATAAAGTAAATGGGTCCTTCCCTGGATATCCGGGACCTGGGATAGTGATTCTTTTTGGGTAACATATATACTGCTAGGTGTTACAAAATAGTAAATGACTCTCATTGTCGTGTAAGGGTATTCTGAATCTTTGTCTATAAATGCTTGGAAATGACTAGCACCAGATACAGTAGTTTCATTTATAGGCTGGTTGCTGATTTCTGTTTCCTGTACCATAAGGCTGTGATTCTGGTTTCACTCTTCAAATAAGTATTTTGTTGGATTAATAGCTCCTAACTTTATCTTTGACTGGGCATGATTTCATAGGCTTATCAATTCATTCATTCAATCGTATTTATTGAGCGCTTACTGTGTGCAGAGCACTGTACTAAGCGCTTGGGAAGTACAAGTCGGCAACATACAGAGACGGTCCCTACCCAACAACAGGCTTACAGTCTAGAACGGGGAGACAGACAACAAAACAAAACATGTGGACAGGTGTCAAATCATCAGAATAAACAGAAGTAAAGCTAGATGCACATCATTCTCCTTCCCTTCCCCACTGCACCTGTATATATGTATATATGTTTGTACATATTTGTTACTCTATTTATTTTACTTGTACATATCTATTCTATTTATTTTATTTTGTTAGTATGTTTGATTTTGTTCTCTGTCTCCCCCTTTTAGACTGTGAGCCCACTGTTGGGTAGGGACTGTCTCTATATGTTGCCAACTTGTACTTCCCAAGCGCTTAGTACAGTGCTTTGCACACAGTAAGTGCTCAATAAATACGATTGATGATGATCATCATCATCATTAACAAAAGAAATAGAATAGTAAACATGTACAAAACAGCATTATGATGTTCACAGTCTCAATTCAGCCATTTGTAAAGTGGATAAAATCCCCATTATCAGTTCAAGCCACAGCTTGTGATGGGCTCTGAGACCTAAGAGGGATTGTAAATGTCTAAGATTCTCAGCATAACACCTTTACCCTCAATCAACATACTCAAGTCCTCTTTCAGATGTGAGGGAGAAACACTATTGGAAAACAGAATATCTGGCCTCAGTTGAAATGCTGACTGACAGGTTGTAGTCTCTTACCAAATACTGCCAAGTTGCCAAGTTTCTCCGGTCACGTGAGTTGAGCTCTTCAGCAAATGATTCCCTGGCATAGAGAGTAAGACTGACTCTTAGAGTCAAACCCTGGACCCCTAATTCTGAGTGTTTCCTCCGAATCAGGAGTGCCAAGGGTGACTTGGTGAAGTGTGACAAATAAGTCAGTTGGTTCTGGCTCTACTGATTTTATACAATGTTGGTGAGGTTGGAGCCGCCCATCAGGAATGGCAGGTGAGCCTCAGTCCTAAGAACCTGCACAGAGGTATTGAAGGTAGTGCTTTCGCCTTGCACTTCTCACCAATCAATCAATCAATCGTATTTATTGAGCGCTTACTGTGTGCAGAGCACTGTACTAAGCGCTTGGGAAGTACAAGTTGGCAACATATAGAGACAGTCCCTACCCAACAGTGGGCTCACAGTCTAGAAGGGGGAGACAGAGAACAAAACCAAACATACTAACAAAATAAAATAAATAGAATGGATATGTACAAGTAAGATAGAGTAATAAATATGTACACACATATATACCAGTCTCTCGTCCCTGCTAGTCATCTTCCCACTGAGTCATAGAGTACAAGCAAGTAGATGGGCAGGGGTGCAGCGCCCTGCAAAGTACTTACGTGGCCTTTGCCCATGTTCATCAGCTACAGGGAGAATCGGAATTAGAACTCGAGCCTCCTGAAGTCTAGAGAAGAATTCTTTCCAGTGGTCCAGCAGTAATTCCTACTACTTTTATAAAATGATGGAAGGTCAGGTTGAATTTCTTGCTGCCATCTACTGGTGTATACTGAGGGTTGAACTTCCAACTAGAATTTGACATAGGTCAAAAAACAAATTTTTGGGTTATTGTGACCTGCTTTCTTCTCTGCAAGGATCCTTTATGGCACAGAACCAAACCTCAGAGGCCTTTCCCCCTGCCCCAAGCCCCCCACCCCCTGGCAGGTCTCTACAGCATCTTCACTTTTCCCTGTCTAAATGACTAAAGAATCCCGGCCCCAGAACAATCCTGAATTCACCTGGTCCATTCCTTTAGTTTCAGGACTTGCTTCTTCTCTTCATTCTGTCTTCATTAGTCACACCTTCTGCCCCCAGGTGAGTGGAAGAGGGACCCTGTGCTTTATGCACCATGTCTTAAATGGAACTGTGGGAATAAGGGTTCCAGTCTGTGAAGAAAGAATGTAATCCAGCCAAGCACGTCAGTTGCACAGTGGCAGTGTGGGGTGCAATGGGAGAATGTATTGAAGCTGTTTATTTAAGCCTGCGCCTGGCTTTTATCCCTCTGCTGGCAATAACGTTGGGCCCCATTGGGCCCTCTCCTGAAAAATAGCCAAGTAGGATTAAACATTTCGTGTCAGATCAATAGCCCACTTCACAGCAGCTTTGTAGAGTTCAGAAATTCCACTTAGTTTGAGGGCAGTAACTTCTGAAAAGAAACTCCTGCCAATTATATATGGTGTTGATCCACAGATTGTATTACTATATGCTGGAACGGAACTTGTGTTAAAGTTTTATTCCAGCATAAAGTGAAGATGAACGTCACCCAAGTGCTTCACCCAAGCAGCAGCTGTTCCACTCAACCGAGGCCAGATATTCTGTTTTCCAGTAGTGTTTCTCCCTCACATCTGAAAGAGGACTTGAGTGTGTTGATTGAGGGTAAAGGTGTTATGCTGAGAGTCTTAGACATTTACAATCCCCCTTAGGTCTCAGAGCCCATCACAAATGGTGGCTTGAACTGATAATGGGGATTTTTATCCACTTTACAAACGGCTAAATTGAGACTGTGAACATCATAATGTTGTTTTGTACATATTTACTATTCTATTTATTTTGTTAATGATGTGGATCTAGCTTTACTTCTGTTTACTCTGATGATTTGACACCTGTCCGCATGTTTTGTTTTGTTGTCTGTCTCCCAATTCTAGACTGTGAGCCCGTTGTTGGGTAGGGACCGTCTCTATATGTTGCCAATTTGTACTTCCCAAGCGCTTAGTACAGTGCTCTGCACACAGCGCTCAGTAAATACGATTGACTGAAATGAATAATGTCATCTGGCAGACATGTGAGATATGTTAATGTTCAGGCTGTGTGGCTGTAGAATGCCACTGCCCTGAGTGGGTAGTGCAGTTGGGACTGTTCTGTTTCTTTGATTTTGATGTAATTTTTTAAAAGCATTTTTATTTAGTAACTGATTTTTGAAATAAAATAAATGTTCAGTGCAGGCCTACATATTTTTCTTCCCATAGCCATTAATTCACCCTCCTTCTTAAGATGCCTTTGAAAGATTCCTTATTAGGGAACATAATATTGAAACTTTCCTGCTGCCTATTTTGGAAGGCGGGTACGTTTCCAAACCCAAGATCTGGGCAGCAGTGCAAAGCCACTGCCCTCTATCAACCTGAAGGCTGAATTCTACACTCGCCAGAATACGGGAGGAAAAAAGGCCTGATAGTCATAGCTGCCTCTGTGCACGTGAGTTTCCAGAGGAAGTCATCAAGAACTTTAAATCCGCTGAAATAAAAAGTCCTGATTACAGATTGCTGTGCTTTCATGTTTTCCAGCTGATCACTGCGTGAGTCGGTGCAACTCTCAGAGCTGCATCTTAGCCCAGGAGGAAGAGCAGTTTCTACAGAGCGGAGATAAACAACTGGCCAGACACGTCGTGCTGTGCTTACTCCTCGTCGTCGGCCTGTTTGCTGTAACTGTGATTTCTAATTTTGTGTTGGGATAATTTCCTCTTAAAACATCCAGCAGGAGTGTGATGTTAGTCATCTGGGGAAACCTAATTGCTGCCTTTGGGGGTGGGGGAGGCAAAGCAGGCTTGGAGCCTTCAGTCTTAAATTAGCACTGCCCGAGCTGCAAGAAAAGAAGAATCAGTAGGTCTCAAACACTGATGTGCAGGTGTGGCTAGCTGCTTCTCTTGATTGGGATCATTGCTTCACTTGGTGTGCTGAGCCTGTGGAATCTGGAATTTGTCCAGAAAGAACAAATAAAGTAGTCGGTGGTTTACATCTAGCCTTCCTGGAAGATTGTAATAATATAGATACCTTTTTGGGGTGGCTTAGATGCCAAAGGCAGGGAAATGAATTGGCTAATTTAGAGGACCCTTTGGACATCTTCTTCCTATTACAGGATGGGAACACCAGGCCGCACCATTTTACCTATTCTGTTCTTGGGGGAAACCAAAAAAAAAAAGTCAGGACCTCTGCCAACCTGCTGTTTCATGGTCTGATTACATCATTCATTATGTGATGTTAATTTTTAACTAGGCTGTAGCTCTGAATGGTGACCTGCACTAGGGCTTTGGCCAGTGTGGTTCATATCTTGCTGCTTCTGAGCAGATCAAATTAGGCACATTTATGACAGGTTCAAAACTATTGGAAAAAATATTTTTCTGTGCTTTTGCCTTTGTCGTCCACTTTTTCTTGCATTACTTACGTGTCTCAATTTAGTGTACTGTTGAGGACAGAAATGACTGACTCATTTTACTGTGATTTTTTTTTAATTTACAGAACCTTTCCAGTTGTTTGTGGTGGCTGTTCAACCAGGAACCTGGAAGACTTTATGTTGAGTTACAGTTTTTTTGTGCAGTGTTTAACTTTGGCCAGGTATTATTTAACAAGGACTTTATGAGAGTACTGTATGTTTGTTTGCTTAGCCCATGGGTGTACATGACAGCTGCTATTTGAGTGTTAATTTGTCACCAGACTACAGGCCTGGTACTTGCAATCATCTTAGGCCAGAAATAAAGAAATTGCCTCTCAGTTGACTTTGGCCAGAATAGAGAATGAAGCAGAGGTGGGGGAATCCTAAGATCGACCTTCCTTCACAATGGTGATGGTATTTATTAAGTACTTACTATGTGCCAAGTATTGTGTACAGTTCTGGGGTTGAGCCATGGTGATCAGATTGGACACATTCTCTGCCACACACAGGTTCAGCGGTCTAAAAGGGAGGGAGCATAGGCATTTTACCCATTGTACATATGAGGAAACTGAGGCTAGAGAAGTTAAGTGACTCGTCCAAGGTCAGACAGCAGGCAGGTAGCAAAGTGGAACTGGAATTCAGTCTCCAGTCTTGTGTTCGCTGCCTAAATCCTCCCATGCATTTCTGAGTATCAACAGGTGTTGTCTTGGAAATAGAGATCTGTAAGTGTGTTTCTAATGTGCAAAAAACTGGGTGTCTGCAATTGCTTCCCCTCCCATCATGGTATCTCATATCTGTTAACTGACCCACTTGTGTTAATGAGAATTGTGGACTAACTCTGTGAGCTTTAGATGGTTCTGGAATGTCTGTGCCTAAGGTAAAAAAAAACAAAGCATTGGTGAAACTATAATAATTGCAACCTGTGACATTGCCCTTTAGGCTTATTTAAGCTTTCACCACCCTACATTTGATAGGTCATTTCAGAAATTGTCCAGTTCATTGAGGAGGGAAAAAAAAAATTAGAATTTCCTTTCTACTGTTCTCCTTTTGCTAGGAGTCAGAGAATCCCCTAGTGCTATTTTCAAGGGAACTATGGTGATGGCTGCAAGTCATGAAATTGTTTTGAGACCAGAGCTAGTATTATCATTAAGGCACACCTTGTCTGTGGCTTTAATTCAGACACAACCTACTATATAAATATATGGAAGTATTTTAAAAAGGACTCGTGTAGAAAAGTTACGGTGACTTATGGCTAAAAGAGGCTGAGAAGAACTAAGCTAATTCCTGCAGTGGAATTCCTCATGTGCTTGCATTTAAAATGAGAAGAAATTTCTAACCCATGGCCTTTGCAGTGTCTTATCTCCTATACTGCAATATCTTATTTTCCTATTTAAAAAAGGACTCGTGTAGAAAAGTTATGGTGACTTATGGCTAGAAGAGGTTGAGAAGAACTAAGCTAATTCCTGCAGTGGAATTCCTCATGTGCTTGCATTTAAAATGAGAAGAAATTTCTAACCCATGGCCTTTGCAGTGTCTTATCTCCTATACTGCAATATCTTATTTTCCTACTTAAAAAAGGACTCGTGTAGAAAAGTTATGGTGACTTATGGCTAAAAGAGGTTGAGAAGAACTAAGCTAATTCCTGCAGTGGAATTCCTCATGTGCTTGCATTTAAAATGAGAAGAAATTTCTAACCCATGGCCTTTGCAGTGTCTTACTTCCTATACTGCAATATCTTATTTTTCTATACTACCTTTTCTGGGTTTTTTTTTTTGCATAGGGGCTCATAGTTGTGTTAAATCGATTTCTTCTATCTTAATACGAAGATCAGTTGAAAGTTGTGGTGGTAGAGTAGTAAGGATAAGCATCTCCTGGTTACATATGCAGAATGTCATGGTTAGAAGTAGAGGTGGGGAGGGTAGGTGCAAAGGCTTTGGAGACTGAGGAGGGATGCTAATTTACAGCTAAATGTCTTCCCTTAGACAGAGGTGGGGCAAGTCTCCAAGTTAAGGGCAGTGTACACCATGTTGTAGCCCCATCTGCACCAAAAAACTCTTCCTCCGTGCTGCTTGAGAAAGTGGCACACAGTAGTAGTCAGTAACCTTCCCTTTGTCCCCATTTTCCAGTCCTCACATATGCCCCCCAACCTCATCATCCAGAGCATTATTTGAGGCTTTACAGTGCCAAAACACTGGGGACTAGTATGACAGAAATAAGCAGTGCTTGCCTTTATGGCCCTCAGAACTATTGGTGAATCCTCTAGAAAAGTGGTCTCACCCTTCAAATGTCTGCGGCCTCCCTGCATAATCATAAGGGTGAGAAGTCAAAACAGCACAGGGTCAATCTGCCTCAGGATTTGGGAAGTTAGAGTGACAGCCTTTTGGTTTCCACTGCAGTATTGTTCTGAGCATTAACTGTCTTAGCGCAAGCACTAAATTCCGTGACTTTGCTCGAAAAATGGCTTTAATTTTATTCCTGAATTTGTTTGTTTATCATTTTCTTTCCAGGGTTTTATTTCCTTTGGAATCTTTGGATTAGATAAACATTTAATCATCCTGCCGTTCAAAAGAAGGTAAATTCAGTCTTTGAAAACATGTATTTTGTCAGCATTCATGGTAAGGTTATTCCCCCAAAATATCATTTTAAACCTTTATATACTGAAGGAGCATTGATCATTATGGAAATTACACCATCTGCTAACTTACATATTTCTAGTAAATAATTGCTGAGAAAGTGCTGGGGTAGCCATTATAAATACAGCATGTAATGTAGATTTGGGTAAGAGCTGCTACTGAATACAAAGAGTACATTTTAGAGATGCGTATGTGGTAGAAAGCCAGAAGTCTGTGGTACTTTTTTGTCAGAAGTTTCCACCTTCCCCCAAGATAGGTACTACATCAGATCCTAAATGACAGGTGGGCCTCAGGTCAGATTTAGTTCTAAAATAGCTCATCTACTCCCCTTTCTAATTTCAATTCTTGATTTTAGTTGGTCATTTTGGTACCTCTGTTCATGTTGACTTTGATCCCCTGAAGAACTGAACCACATGCCAGTAAGGGCAAAAGGGTAATATGTTTCCCAGGTCTTGGGAAAGTAGCACTCCCTCATTGTCCTCAATTAATGAATTAAGTCATTTATTAAGCAGTTCATTCATTCATTCAATCATTTATTGAGCGCTGTGTGCAGAGCATTGTACTAAGCGCTTGGGACGTACAAGTTGGCAACATATAGAGACGGTCCCTACCCAACAGCGGGCTCACAGTCTTGAAGGGGGAGACAGACAACAAAACAAGTCATCAGAACAAACAGAATTAAAGCTATATGCATGTCATCGACAAAATAAATAGAATAGTAGATATGTACAAGTAAAATATTGAGTAATAAATCTGTACAAGCATATATACAGGTAGATCTCAGTCACAGTTCCTGTCTCACAGCCTATTTCCTCCCCATTTTCCTTGCTTGAGATCACACAGCAGGCCAGCGGCAGATCAGGGACTCCAAACTGGATCTCCTCCTGACCCTCTAGACTGTGAGTCCGTTGTTGGGTAGGGACCGTCTCTATATGTTGCCGACTTGTACTTCCCAAGCGCTTAGTACAATGCTCTGCACACAGTAAGCGCTCAATAAATACAATTGAATGAATGAGTGAATTCTGAGCCCTTTCCACCAGGCCACTTGTAAGGTCCCATCTTTAGCAGTTCTCCCTTTGCTACAAAATGATCCCAAATGCACTTCGTAGGCTTCAGAAATGCTAGAGGGTGGTTGTTTTAGCATTCAAGAACTATATTTTGTCTATCTGTTGAAACTGTTTATCTTGATGAGATGAAATCATCAGTAGCTCTGATGTTAGGATGCAGTCATGATGAAGTGGTACCAAAGTCAGCATGCCCAGAACCATAAAACAGTTGGGTTTTGGGGGGTTTTTTTTAATGGTATTCGTTAAGACTTATGTGCCAGACACCGTTTTAAGTGTTGGAGCAGATATAAGCTACTAACGTTGGACAAAGTCCAGATCTCATATGGGACTTACAGTATTGATCCCTATTTTCCAGATGAGGTAATGGAGCCACAGAGAAGTGACTTGCCTAAGTCACACAGCAGACAAGTGATGGAGTGGGGAGTAGAACCCAGGTCCTTTTGACTCCCAGGCAGCCTCTATCCAGTAGACCACACTGCTTCTCACAATTCTGGAGTCTGGCTCTTTATAGATTATGAATTTGTAAAGTTGGCAGAAGCCCCACTACCCTTAATTCTTCTTGCAAAATCTTGCCTTAAGGAAAAACCCCACTTAGGTACTCATGTGTTTTTGACACAGTGTACATGCACACAAATTGTTTCTTCTGATACTTGGACGTGCTCGTGTTGTTATATGTCCCCTAATTCCCTAACAACATTCTAGCAAAAGATGCTATTTGGCAACAAAAACCCCCACATATTTCGGTTATCTCATTTTATGCATTTGGTCAGAAATATGACCTTACCTAAAGGCTATCTTTGTGAATATTATGTGTGAGTGTAGTATGGTAGATGTTGTTGATAGTTATTCTTTGGGGGGAGAATTTTCCTCTGAATTGTGTTTTCCGGCTTTCCTTATAAACAGTCTCTTGTTCAACTGTATTGTTTCAGACTTGAATTTTTCTGGAATAATAGAGATGCAGCAGAACACAGAGACTCCCCAGTTCCAGAAGAAATTAGGATGACTTGTCAACAGTTTGTTCATTATCATCGCGATCTCTGTGTCCGAAGTATTGTCAAGGAAAGGAGGTGGGTAAAATGTCAGCAGAGATTTCTTGTGGCAGTTTGGAGAGCTGTGTCTGCTCTGGTGGATATTGGTCCCAGGCCAAAAATTTCTATGGAATAATAATTGTGGTATTTAAATGCTATGAGCCAAGCACTGGGATACACACAAGGTAATCAGGTTGTACCCAGAACTTGACCCAGAGTCTAAGTAAAAGGGAAAACAGGTATTGACTCTCCATTTTACAGATGAGGAAACTGAGGTACAGAAGCTGTGACCTACGTATTCATGGTCAACAGTGGGCATGGGGTAGCATACATGCAGCTTCTCACATGAAGTCTAAATGATCCAAAAATTTGGGGACAGGTGTTTTTTTCCCCTACTTTAACAGAGCCTTAAGAGTCATACCCATGGCCAATTTGATTTGGATGCTAAAATCAGATGTACAATTCCTGGTGTCTCATAAAAAATATTTACTGCTAGGTGGAGACTTCATCATTCTAACGAACCAAAACATTTTAGAATATTAATACCTCTCAGAACTTTGACATCACTTTTAGAAATGATTATGCATGCACTAATTTCTGCTTCTTATAGTATCTATTGCTGGGATAGATACAAGGTTATCTGGTTGAGCACAGCTACTGCCTCACCTGGGGCTAACAGTGTGGGAGAGAGTAGGCTTTAATCCCCCTTTTACAGATGAGGAAACTGAGGCACCGACAAGTTAAATGACTTGCCCAAGGTCATAGAGTGGCAGAGCTGGGATTAGAACCCAGGTCTTCCGACTCTGTGCAGGCCAGGCTGCTTTACATCTTACCTTTCTTACTGAAGTGAGTTACTCTGCTGCTGATTTTTATCTAACCCCAAATCTTCAATCTGGGATAGCACAGTGATTTCCACAGAGAACAATTATGCTTAATCCCTCTGATATAATTTCCAGTGGAATGCTAGCTGGAGGTCAGGCAGGGTACTGTCATGCAGATACTGTGGCTATTGTGAAAGGAAAAAAGCAGATTGTACTTAAGGTTGGAGTCTGACCCCGGGTAATCTCTAAATCAGTTACAAATGTTATCCTATGGGTTCAGCAACCTGTGGAGCCCGCTTCAACAGTCAAGGGCTTGTTCCCCTGACCTCACTGAGGCAGGGAAGACTTGGTGGATTCTTCTCTCCCTTCAAGCCCAGAAGAGCATTAACTTGGAGACTTGCAGGGAGGAGAATGGCCTAGCAGCTCCAGGTGGCAGAAGCACTGCAGCTAGGTTGGCCAGTGATTCCAGTCTGCCTTATCCCCTTTCTGGGCCATACAGCCTCAAGCCAACAAAGGTCAGTTTTTTGTCGGTACGAAAGAGCTGCTTGTAGTCAGGTGTTCCAGCCGGGATCTCTAAGAGCCCTGAAACCCAGAATTTAGAGGTTGAGTCTAATCACTGCCTTGCTCTTGATGGGTCAGACTCCAGTACATTTGGAATTGTGTTTCAAGTTTTCCACGAAGCTGCACAGATACCAATTATACAAGAAAAGATGCGGTAGGGCCCCACTGTTCCCTTGAAGCAAAGCCCTAGTCCGTGTTTGCTTCCTTTTCAAATTATAATCTAGATGTATGTTATCCTCGGTTTTCATTTGTGATTAAATGTGCTCCACGAACCCTCATCATTGGCTCCCCTTCATTTTTCTCTCATTTTGCTTTGATCTTGAACCAGTATTTCCTGCTAAGTGCTATACTAGTTGTTCTTTGATGCATTCATTGCAATGCATCATGTGTGTATTAAAATTTAAATCATTCAATTGGCTCTAATGGATTTGTCTAAGTCAACCTTGTTTGTTTGCTTAGACTTCTGGAACCCTGTGGTTGGAAGAAGAGATTTAAAGTTAGAAATATGTATTCTAGAAGGCACATATCTCCCTTGTTTTCATTGTAGTAGTCCAGATTTCATTTTACTGGAAGGAGGGAGGTGACAATTAAGGTCCCCCCAGTGCAGATTAAATGCAATTTCATTGTATTGCTGAGAATTTATAAAATTTTAATGGACATTTAAATTGCAAAATTTACCATACTGCAGTTCAAGCAGCAGGCTTTCCGTGGCACATTTGAAGACTATCCCTAAGAGAGACTGCATGTTGATGTAGTTTAAACATTCCTTTTGCTGTTTATTCTTAGTCACACATCGTTCTTATTTTTCTCCCTGTGATGCAAGTAAGCAAACCCTTAAGATACATGCCTGCATTTCTTTTCTTCTGTCATACTTTTTAACTCCCATGCTGTCTTTCCTTGTTTCCCCACCTTCCCTCACCTGCCCCCTACCATGCAGTGCTGGTGCCAGATTTACAGAACCTTTGGGTGAATCATTCCTTTGACATACAGGTGTGGTGCCAAGACCTCTGCTGGGACCTTCTGTGGCTGTGATCTGGTGAACTGGCTCATTGAAGTCGGCCTTGCCTCGGACCGGGGGGAAGCCGTGATCTACGGAGACAGGCTAGTGCAAGGGGGAGTCGTCCAGCACATTACTAATGAATTTGAATTTCGAGATGATTACTTGTTCTACCGCTTTCTGCAAAAGAGCCCGGCCCCAAGCCCGAGGGCTGCTGACTGTAGCACGTCCTCCCAGACCAGGAGGATAGAAATTGAGCCTTCATCCCCCTCCTCACCTCTCCACTCTCCGGCCATCAAGACCTAAAACAGACAAAGGAGTCTGATGGATTTTGAAGGACATTCAAGACTAAGTTTATATGGTACTGTACTAATTACTAACTAGGTCAGTGTTGTTGGGTTTGTTTTTTTTTAAATCATTGATTTGTTCAGTTGTTTTTAATTATGTGATTGCAAAGGGAACCCAAGAAACCCATTGGTCTGAAGTATCTAGTTGGACAGTTGATGTACAACTGGGAGTGAATGGATTTTATGGATCCGTAATATGGATTTGTGCACTATGCTCCACTCAGTGGGGAAAAACTGACAGTCTGCAGCTATTTTCGCTCACTATCACTTAAATGTTGAGAGGAATTGTTTTGATTTAGGGTTCTCCTCTTTTTAATTTGTAAATCAGTGAGAGGAAGAAGCATGTATTTCAGACAGTGTAAACTCAAAAGAATTAGCCCTGCCCTCACTTATTTAGCACATCTGAACCACTTATTTACCTTCTGAAGTAGAGTGGATATTCCATTTTCCTGCCCTCTGAAGATCGACAAGAGTCACGGCAAGGTACTGTAAGACTAATGGCTAATTTTATTATTTCCTTTATGACAGTCTTGTCTTAATGTTCGAGTCTAAGTGACATCTGTATTAACAATGCTCAGGAGTTGGTTGTTTTTAGGGTGAGAAACAAACTGCTATTCCAGTTACAATTCATTTACAGTAATAATTGAAATGCTTTACCACATGCATGCAAGAATCTCATATTTAAGCTTGTATTTTGCTTTTGTACAGATCTTAGTGCATGTGGTTCATTATATGCAAAAAGGGAAACAAACAACTTGCAACTTTTTCTGCAGAAAGCTGTGGATCCTGGCAACCCATGGCTTCAGAGCACTTTTGTTATGACAACAGGTTTTTGAAATTAGTATGGATAGACTAATGGAGCGAATCTTACTTTCTCAATAAAGCCATAGTATTTTACCTTGTGTTGCTGAAGCGTTGTGCTTGCCTTTGGCTGTGATATTATGCAGTTAATAAGGTAACTACAGCAGTATCTCTCCTCGTACTACTTAGAGGGATGGTACCTGGTTCTCAGGAGGATGAACTAGGAGTAGGGTTCCATAACACTGACCCCTGCTTCCTTCCAAATCGGTTTCTACTGGATCCTTTCTGGAGTAAAAATGGACTAAAGCACAGACTGCAAACCATACATGTTTCTTGTAGATTTTTGTAACAAAATTAGATTTTAATTTTCCTAGCTGAAAGTTATACAGTATGTCTCATCTGAACAGTCTTAAATATAATTTTACACAGTCTTTCAGCCCTAAGTGCTGTGGATAGGTTATTTTTTCCCAAATAACATGACTAAATTATTTGTACATACTAATCATAACATGCAAGTTCCACAAAGAAAATGACAGTGAAGCATCTCTCTACCTACCACTGAACAAAGAAATTTGAACTGAAAGAGCTACTCAGGTACACAGTCACCTTGTATCATGTCTCTTCCTTCGTCACCAAAAATGAATTGGGAAGAAAGTCATACTCCCCGCCTGGCAGTGATCCTTACACCAAGAACTGAAAAGGTTGTTACAAATTTATTATTCCAAAAATAAAAAAAAAATAATAATAATCCTGGAGCATAATGCTCAGGGCTTAATTTAAGAATGTCTTAAGTCAGGTAATTTAAAAATCAACTTAAAAGGGCTGCCTTAAACTGCAGTGACTCACTGAAAGAGTTTAGCATAGGCATAAAAAGAGAGTTTACTTAATGAAATTGTATTACAAATGAGAGACTACTAAATTTTTCAATTAGAAAAAGGTACTTAAAATATCTAGTTATTGTACCATGACCCATTCAAAAAATAATCATATTGATGATCATGTGTGTATATCTCCATAATGTATTTATATTGTCTGTCCCTGTAGAAAGTAAGCTCCTTGTGGACAGGAAACATATCTAACATCTCAATAAATACCACTGATGGATTGTTCCAATTTTAAACAAAAAGCCAATGGGGAAACCTACATTAAATCTCACTCATGCAAATTTTCCCATTTTGTGAAAAAGCTTAACATGCTCTGGACTCTGCCTGTAAGAATTCTGACCAGGGTACACTACTCAAACTCTCCACTTGATTTATACATTTCTATTTCCTTGTGCACACAGTGAGAAAACAGATTCTTAGCTTGGTCACCAGGAAGAGGTTTGTGTTGAAGAACTAATTCCATCTCTTTGAGCTTCTCCTTCTCCAGGTTCCGCTGCTCTTCCAGGATCTTTCTGCCTTTCTCCTAAAGTAGCAGTTGTAAACATAAAAATATTATGCCAACGTCGTAAAACAGTCTTCACTATCTATCCCCGCCTTTCCTTCAAGCTTCTCAGATGTTTCTTTTTGCTAGTGAGGAAGTGCACTGAAGTGTCACTCAGGTAGAACAGTGCTCCCCTGGTGCAGTAAAGCAAAAGCTACAGGGGACTTGGGCTGTCTGTGCCTTTGACCCCATCCCCTCTCTAATGGCTCCTTCCTTCTGCTAAAAAGCCTCCTCTCCATCCCCTAGGCCCTTCCAGCTGTTGCCCAGTTTAGATTGTGCTATAATTATGTTCAAGCTTTGAGGGCAGCTTGTAGTCAAAACATGCTACAAAATCCTGTTGAAGGTGGCAAAGGAATTGCAAAAAAGAGGAGAAACTACACCTGACCTTTTTGCACCACAGTAAGGGGTGATCCTGGGTGGAGAAAGGAGCACTGCTTCCTCTCTTCTGGTGCTGGAAAAGTCTGCTCCTGCAGAGCCGGCTCCACCTGTACGCCCTTAGCCCCTAATTACGCTGATGGGAAGGTTACAATCCTCCTTTGTGGTGGACAGCCACAGAGCTCCTCCCCCAAATACCCAATGAGAAAGTACAACAGAGGCATAAAACAGGACCCCATCCAACAGGGAGCTTAGTCTTACAGGGGAAAACAGACAGTTTATCTCCATACCTTTTGTGTTTCTATTACCGTTACGGCACGTTCATGGTTTTGGTAGAGCTGGTGTCTTCTATCTGGTTTAGACTGAAAACGTGGCTTCTTTTTCACTGGATCATCGGGGCCAAATGTTGGTGAGCTACTTCCTCGCAACTGAGTAATATTTGGCACAAAAATGAAAGGCTTGAAAACAGACCTGCAAATCAAAAATCAATCAATCAACTGTAGTTACTGAGCGCTTACTGTGTGCAGAGCACTGTACTAAGCACTTGGGAAGTACAAGTTGGCAACATATAGAGACGGTCCCTACCCAACAGTGGGCTCACAGTGTCTAAAAGGCGGAGAGAGCACAAACATACTAATAAAATAAAATAAATAGAATAGATATGTACAAGTAAAATAAATAGAGTAATAAATATGTACAAACATAGATACATATATACAGGTGCTGTGGGGAAGGGAAGGAGGTAAGATGGGAGGGGGGACAAGGGGGAGAGGAAGGAAAGGGGCTCAGTCTGGGAAGGCCTCCTGGAGGAGGTGAGCTCTCAGCAGGGCCTTGAAGGGGGGAAGAGAGCTAGTTTGGCGGACGGGCAGAGGGAGGGCATTCCAGGCCAGGGGAAGGACGTGGGCTGGGGGTCGATGGCGGGACAGGCGAGAAAAATCTGAGTTCACATCTATTTATTTTATCTCCATTTTCCCCAACCGCTTCCTCTAGAAAGTTTCTAACCAATAAAGCTGTTTTAATTACCCTATATGATTAAATCCCTTGGAAGCCATTCTTCCCTTGCACTGAGAACAAAACATTCGTTAATAGGGAGGGTTAAACTTGCCCCAAAGGAAAAGCATAAAACTGTAATTTAGAATCACATTCTTCATACAGGGTCTCTGTTTACCACTCATACTAAAAACTGGAATGCAATTAGCCTAGGTAATAATAATAATTACTATTATTATTATGGTATTTGTTAAGCACTTAAGGTGTGCCAAGCACTGCTCTAAGCACCGAGGTAGATACAGGGTAGTCAGGTTGTCCCACATGGGGCTCACATTTTTAATCCCCCTTTTACAGATGAGGTCACAGGCAACAGAGAAGTTAAGTGACTTGCCCACAGCAGACAAGTGGCAGAGCCAGGATTAGAAACCATGTCCAAGTTCATTTGTTAAAGAGTGTAGTATAACCTCACCTGTCAGGATCAGGAGTCCCTGTGAAGAAATGAATACAAGGGAGGGTAGGGTCCTGAGGTAATATGGACACCATGCTTCCAGTGGTAAGAAATCCTCCCTCCATATTAATGCCGCTTTCTTTATCTCGAAGAATCTTCATCATTGTTTCAGAAGTGATAGCTCCTGTTAAACAAAAGAAATTGAATTTATCTGAGTGCAAAGCACTAAGTACAACAGAAGCAAAATACCTGTTACAGCCTACCAGAGAAGGCAGACCAAAATTACTTACAAATAATGAGAGCATAAACAAGGATATTACATTGTACCAATATATCAGGATGAAATAGTTGAATAAATAACTGAGTATACAAAGAAATGCATTCATACAGAAATGTCAATGATAGGAATACTACATAGGTGCTGACAGTGGCTGTTGGGTTTGCTTTAGGAAGTTTTAATTCCATTTTGGAAGTCAGAAATTTTTGTAGTTTAAAACACTAAGATTTATTTCTGTCTTGATTCTTCACTATCACATTTTCTTAAGTTCAACTTATCCAAATAGAAGCTATATCAAAAGCCTGCTAATCTACTGAGATATAGTTTCACCCAATCCCACATTAGGATGCTTTTGTTAACACAGAAAACCTTCTTCAGTAATACCATTTGCCCCCAATGGAACAGTGCTAAATTACCTACATCAGACTTATCGAGCTTCTAACAGAGAATACATGAGAACAGATGGTCAAAAGTGGCACTCAAACCAAGCTCTGGGTCCCCCCCTGCACACCCCTACCCCCCCAAAAAAATAGATACATGAGAATTTAAGAATGCATAAAATCCTGCTGTCCAGGGCAATTCGGTGGCATGAAAAAGGCATCTCAGTTTTGGCAGAATTAAAGAAAGCTCTTCTGACACTCTGAAGAAATAGTTCTGCCAGGACTTAAGAGCACATGTATTATAAACATGAATTTTCTTTACTTTAGGCTTTTGCAAGAACACAATTCCTGCATTATAAGAAAATTGGTGTATTTAAAGTAGCAATGAATATAAAAACAACATGGTTATTTTCAAAACCTGGCTTTTAGGGTATCTAAACAATGAGAGAATGTTGCAATTAAGTGTCTCAACTGATATTACAAATATTCTTTGCCTTCCAAAATGAGAAGTTAAAATAACAATTAGCTATTCCTAAAATTTCTCCAGAGTACATTATGGAATTTTGATAAAGGGTGAATTTTACCTACTAAATATACATGAAGCAGACATCCAAATTATCAGTTAATGGAGTTTGAATAAAAACCACACTCATGGACGTCTAGTTGGAAATGCTTCAATTACACTAGACTGGCGACTCATCCTGACTTAATAAAATAATTGAAGTGGCCTACTATGGAAAAATCTGTGGTATCTTACCACATTATTGTCAGATTTGTTAAATTTTCTAAATACGGCAGTAAATGCATCAATGATATTAGAGTGCTTACTGTGTGCACTGTACTAAGCACTTGGAACAGAGATGATAGACATATTGCCTGCCTCCAACTTTACAGTCTTGGAGAGATTGTACATATTTGGGGAAACAGGCACAGAGAGGTTAAGTACCTTGCCCAAAGTCACAAAGCAAGTAACTGGCAAAACTGGGATTAGAACCCAGGTCCTTTGACTCCCCAGGTCCATGCCATTTCCACTAGGTTGTTATTCAGACACAGATTATCAAGATTATCGAGAGGCCTAAGTGGTTTAAACTTAGGTTTCAGTCAGTGCTGCAGGCACTGACTAACCAACCCACCAGGGCACGAGGAAAATCCTAGCGGATGGTGCCTGGATGGGCCCATATGGACCACATCCCTCAGGCTCTGCACGGCTCACAGAAGCTCCTTTTGCTGCCCTCCATTTTCTGCTCCTCAAATCCTGCTTCCAGGTAAGAATCCCCAGCCCTGCCCAAGGGGAGGAGAGGGAAAAGTTATTCCTCTTCCCCACTTCGTGCTTCCTCTGACCATAGTCCTGGAGGGCCCA